>NC_088402.1:11402627-11585127 GCF_034236695.1 Oncorhynchus nerka
GGAGTAGGACTGTAGAGTAGGACTGTGGAGTAGGACTGTGGAGTAGGACTGTGGAGTAGGAATGTAGAGTAGGAATGTAGAGTAGGACTGTAGAGTAGGACTGTAGAGTAGGACTGTAGAGTAGGACTGTGGAGTAGGACTGTGGAGTAGGACTGTGGAGTAGGACTGTAGAGTAGGACTGTGGAGTAGGACTGTGGAGTAGGACTGTGGAGTAGGAATGTAGAGTAGGAATGTAGAGTAGGAATGTAGAGTAGGACTGTGGAGTAGGAATGAGAGTAGGACTGTGGAGTAGGACTGTGGAGTAGGAATGTAGAGTAGGAATGTAGAGTAGGACTGTAGAGTAGGAATGTAGAGTAGGAATGTAGAGTAGGAATGTAGAGTAGAACTGTGGAGTAGGACTGTAGAGTAGGACTGTGGAGTAGGACTGTGGAGTAGGAATGTAGAGTAGGAATGTAGAGTAGGACTGTGTAGTAGGACTGTGGAGTAGGACTGTAGAGTAGGAATGTAGAGTATGAATGTAGAGTAGGACTGTGGAGTAGGAATGTAGAGTAGGACTGTGGAGTAGGACTGTGGAGTAGGAATGTAGAGTAGGAATGTAGAGTAGGAATGTAGAGTAGGACTGTGGAGTAGGACTGTGGAGTAGGACTGTGGAGTAGGAATGTAGAGTAGGACTGTGGAGTAGGACTGTGGAGTAGGAATGTAGAGTAGGAATGTAGAGTAGGACTGTGGAGTAGGACTGTGGAGTAGGACCTAGGACTGTAGAGTAGGACTGTGGAGTAGGACTTTAGAATAGGAATGTGGGGTAGGACTGTGGAGTAGGATTGTGGAGTAGGACTGTAGAGTAGGACTGTGGAGTAGGACTGTGGAGTAGGATCTAGGACTGTAGAGTAGGACTGTGGAGTAGGATAGGGACTGTAGAGTAGGACTGTGGAGTAGGACTGTAGAGTAGGACTGTAGAATAGGACTGTGGAGTAGGACTGTGGAGTAGGACTGTGGAGTGGGACCTAGGACTGTAGAATAGGACTGTGGAGTAGGACCTAGGACTGTGTAGTAGGACAGTAGTGTATACACTGTGTATAAGACAGTAGTTTTAGAATTGTTAGTTAGATTACTTGTTGGTTATCACTGCATTGTCGGAACTAGAAGCACAAGCATTTCGCTACACTCGCATTAACATCTGCTAACCATGTGTATGTGACAAATAAAATTTGATTTGATTTGATTTGATTTAGGACTGTAGAGTAGGACTGTGGAGTAGGACCTAGGACTGTAGAGTAGGACTGTGGAGTAGGACCTAGGACTGTGGAGTAGGACTGTAGGGTAGGACCTAGGACTATGGAGTAGGGCTGTAGAGTTGGCCTGTGGAGTAGGACTAAGGAGTAGGACTGTAGAGTTGGACTGTGGAGTAGGACTATGGAGTAGGACTGCAGAGTTGGACTGTGGAGTAGGACTGTAGAGTAGGACTGTGGGGTTGGTTTTTGGATTCCTGCCTGGTTCAGCTGGGTCCTGTGATACGTGGAGGGATTGTAGAGTAGGACTGTGGGGTTGGTTTCTCCCTTAACTGTCTTTTAACTCTCATTTGACAGGCTTCTTTTCAAGACATGGTTCTGTGTGTGTGCACTGGTGCCTTCCCTCAAAGGAGTTGTGTGTGTTTGGGTGTGTGTGTGCATTTAAGTTGTGTTTTTCTGGGAGCATGGCTTAGATCATCCGTACACAGCACCAGACTTAAAGATGAGACCCGCAGTAGGGTGAAACAGCACCAGACTTAAAGATGAGACCCGCAATAGGGTGAAACAGCACCAGACTTAAAGCTGGAATCCGCAGTAGGGGGAAACAGCACCAGACTTAAAGATGAGACCCGCAGTAGGGGGAAACAGCACCAGACTTAAAGATGAGACCCGCAGTAGGGGAAAACAGCACCAGACTTAAAGATGGAACCCGCAGTAGGGGGAAACAGCACCAGACTTAAAGATGAGACCCGCAGTAGGGGGAAACAGCACCAGACTTAAAGATGGAACCCGCAGTAGGGGGAAACAGCACCAGACTTAAAGATGGAATCCGCAGTAGGGGGAAACAGCACCAGACTTAAAGATGGAACCCGCAGTAGGGGGAAACAGCACCAGACTTAAAGCTGGAATCCGCAGTAGGGGGAAACAGCACCACTGGCCCCCACCACGTTGTTATTGTTTCTTGTTGCCGAGCTGAAGAACGTCACAACACATGGTACATATTGTGATGTTCTATCGTGTGTGAAATGATGTCAGAGGGGAAAAAACTGTTTGCTGTTTACGTTGCAGTTTCAATATGAACAATTCAAGCTTTAACTGGGAGATTGACCTAGCTGTCCTCTTGCCTGTGGGCTGTTTGCCCAGCTAGATTGACCTAGCTGTCCTCTTGCCTGTGGGCTGTTTGCTCAGCTAGATTGACCTAGCTGTCCTCTTGCCTGTGGGCTGTTTGCCCAGCTAGATTGACCTAGCTGTCCTCTTGCCTGTGGGCTGTTTGCTCAGACTTAGAGCTAGCTGTCCTCTTGCATGTGGGCTGTTTGCCCAGCTAGATTGACCTAGCTGTCCTCTTGCCTGTGGGCTGTTTGCCCAGCTAGATTGACCTAGCTGTCCTCTTGCCTGTGGGCTGTTTGCTCAGCCAGATTGACCTAGCTGTCCTTTGCCTTGTTTGCTCAGCTAGATTGACCTAGCTGTCCTCTTGCCTGTGGGCTGTTTGCCCCTAGATTGACCTAGCTGTCCTCTTGCCTGTGGGTTGTTTGCTCAGCTAGATTGACCTAGCTGTCCTCTTGCCTGTGGGCTGTTTGCCCAGCTAGATTGACCTAGCTGTCCTCTTTCCTGTGGGTTGTTTGCTCAGCTAGATTGACCTAGCTGTCCTCTTGCCTGTGGGCTGTTTGCCCAGGTACATTGAAGCTGTCCTCTTGCCTGTGGGCTGTTTGTTCAGCTAGATTGACCTAGCTGTCCTCTTGCCTGTGGGCTGTTTGCTCAGCTGGGAGATTGACCTAGCTGTCCTCTTGCCTGTGGGCTGTTTGCCCAGCTAGATTGACCTAGCTGTCCTCTTGCCTTGACCTAGCTGTCCTCTTGCCTGTGGGCTGTTTGCTCAGCTAGATTGACCTAGCTGTCCTCTTGCCTGTGGGCTGTTTGCTCAGCTAGATTGACCTAGCTGTCCTCTTGCCTGTGGGCTGTTTGCCCAGCTAGATTGACCTAGCTGTCCTCTTGCCTGTGGGCTGTTTGCTCAGCTAGATTGACCTAGCTGTCCTCTTGCCTGTGGGCTGTTTGCCCAGCTAGATTGACCTAGCTGTCCTCTTGCCTGTGGGTTGTTTGCCAGCTAGATTGACCTAGCTGTCCTCTTGCCTTTGCCCAGCCAGATTGACCTAGCTGTCCTCTTGCCTGTTTGCTCAGCTAGATTGACCTAGCTGTCCTCTTGCCTGTGGGCTGTTTGCCCAGCTAGATTGACCTAGCTGTGACCTAGCTGTCCTCTTGCCTGTGGGCTGTTTGCCCAGCTAGATTGACCTAGCTGTCCTCTCTTGCAGCTAGATTGGGCTGTTTGCCCAGCTAGATTGACCTAGCTGTCCTCTTGCCTGTGGGCTGTTTGCTCAGCTAGATTGACCTAGCTGTCCTCTTGCCTGTGGGCTGTTTGCTCAGCTAGATTGACCTAGCTGTCCTCTTGCCTGTGGGCTGTTTGCTCAGCTAGATTGACCTAGCTGTCCTCTTGCCTGTGGGCTGTTTGCTGCCAGCTAGATTGACCTAGCTGTCCTCTTGCCTGTGGGCTGTTTGTTTGATTGACCTAGCTGTCCTCTTGCCTGTGGGCTGTTTGCTCCGCTAGATTGACCTAGCTGTCCTCTTGCCTGTGGGCTGTTTGCTCAGCTAGATTGACCAGCTAGATTGACCTAGCTGTCCTCTTGCCTGTGGGCTGTTTGCTCAGCTAGATTGACCTAGCTGTCCTCTTGCCTGTGGGCTGTTTGCTCCACTAGATTGACCTAGCTGTCCTCTTGCCTGTGGGCTGTTTACTCAGCTAGATTGACCTAGCTGTCCTCTTGCCTGTGGGCTGTTTGCTCAGCTAGATTGACCTAGCTGTCCTCTTGCCTGTGGGCTGTTTGCTCAGCTAGATTGACCTAGCTGTCCTCTTGCCTGTGGGCTGTTTGCTCAGCTAGATTGACCTAGCTGTCCTCTTGCCTGTGGGCTGTTTGCTCAGCTAGTCAGGGTCAGAATGCAGACACAAAACATCACCTCAGGCTCTGATAAGTCTTCCTGTTTTACTGGCAGCTGTCTGCCTGTCAGAGAGACCATTAGGAAAGTAAGGGCTGAAAGCCGAATGGAGCCCTATTCCCTTTATAGTGCACTACTTTTGACCAGGGTCCATTGGGGAAACCCATAGGGAACAGGGTGCCATTTAGGACAGAGGTAAGATGTTACTTTTATTATGGCAATAAATGTTTTATTTGTCAGATCTTAGCCTCTGGTTCTTAGTGTCATATATCAAATACATCTGGTTGAAAGCACAGCATTAGGCTAGTTTCTAGAGGTTCTGGTTTCTAGAGGTTTGGTTTCTAGAGGTTATGGTTTCTAGAGGTTTTGGTTTCTAGAGGTTTGGTTTCTAGAGGTTTTGGTTTGTAGATGTTCTGGTTTCTAGAGGTTTGGTTTTTAGAGGTTTTGGTTTCTAGATGTTCTGGTTTCTAGAGGTTTGGTTTTCTAGAGGTTCTGTTTTCTAGAGGATCTGGTTTCTAGAGGTTCGGTTTTCTAGAGCATCTGGTTTCTAGAGGTTTTGGTTTCTAGATGTTTTGGTTTCTAGATGTTCTGGTTTCTAGAGGATCTGTTTTCTAGAGGATCTGGTTTCTAGAGGTTATTTTTCTAGAGGATCTGGTTTCTAGATGTTCTGGTTTCTATAGATTCTGTTTTCTAGAGGATCTGGTTTCTAGAGGGTCTGGTTTCTAGAGGTTCTGTTTTCTAGAGGATCTTGTTTCTAGAGGGTCTGGTTTCTATAGGTTCTGTTTTCTAGAGGATCTGGTTTCTAGAGGGTCTGGTTTCTAGAGGTTCTGTTTTCTAGAGGATCTGACTAGAGGGTTTGGAGGCAGAACATTTCCTCTGCCTACCAGGAGGTGTATTACAGTATTATAGAAAGGACAGAATTCCAGCATTACAACATTGTTAACGACACAATGTATTGCTTTCCAGTGACATTCATTCAATCCCATCTCCACCCCCTTCTTGGAGAGGTTTTTGAAACAGAGTTATTAAATTTTGACGAGGATCTCGTCAGACAGTGTAGACTCAGCCTGTCCTTTAGCCTGACTCATATCCCCAATTCTGCCTCTAGACTCCAGCTCCAAGTCTTTATCGCGGACGGACGGACGGACGGACGGGGGGGTGTTTTCCGAGATAACCACTAACTGCTGCGCTCTGTGACAGTCGCCTCAGGACTCTGTGGGAGAATCTCTGTCTTGGTCCCAAATGGCACCCTATTCGTGGCACACTATTCCCTAGTGCATTACTTTTGACCAGGGGCTATAGGGAAACCCATAGGGCTCTGTTGAAAAGTAGTGCAGTATATAGGGATCAGAGTACCATTTGGGACTCTGCATCAGAAGGCCCAGACGGAGCCGGAGTGCTGCTCAGCTTAACTTCTCATGATAAAGGAGAACATTATCTCAATGTTGCCCTGACATTGTGATAACGTTGCCATTATGTTTGACAGTGGGCGATAGCATCAGCAAGTTTGAAAAATGCCATGACAACGATCACTATGTACAACACTGGCAGACAGACACACTGGCAGTTACAGAGATATTGCAGAAAATTGTTTTCCCCCCACAGATTTCAGTCTAGAACATTTGTTTTATTGCTGTAAAATGTGATTTAATCATGTACAGTCGATATGAGTGTTTTCTACATTCACTGCAGAAATTAATCTGCCCCAAAAATGGCTTTCAGACACACATCCTGTTCCCATACCAAGACGAAGACCCTTTTGATCTCAAAATGCATGATGGTCTCTAACACTCTGCAAGATGTTGCTTTTTTTTTGTCGAGACATTGTTGCTTACTCACCTTCTCCCATGATGCAACAGACAAGACCATGAGACAAGCAATGTTGACGTAGTCATGTTAGCGGTTACATCCCAAATGACACCCTATCCCCAGTTTAGCACAGTACTTTTGACCAGTGTAGTGCAGTACTTTTGACCAGTGTAGTGCAGTACCTTTGACCAGTGTAGTGCAGTACCTTTGACCAGTGTAGTGCAGTACCTTTGACCAGTGTAGTGCAGTACCTTTGTCCAGTGTAGTGCAGTACTTTTGACCAGTTTAGCACAGTACTTTTGACCAGTATAGTGCAGTACTTTTGACCAGTGTAGTGCAGTAATTTTGTCCAGTGTAGTGCAGTACTTTTGTCCAGTGTAGTGCAGTAATTTTGACAAACACCATTAGTAGTGTACTAAAATCAGGGATAGGGTGTAATTTGGGAATAGTTGAAGAGTGTGTTTGGTGTTGCCAGTGGATCTGAGTAGAGGGGGGAATTCTGAAAGATAACAGGAACTGTAGTCTCTCTGATGTGTGTGTCCCCCCCGCTGGGAAGACACTCTCTTCTCTACATTCCAATATAGTACTTTCATCAGGTTCTGGACACAACGGCCTGCTTCCTTCTCCCACCAACCTTCCACCAGCCCAGCCCAGCACTGAGCAGCCTCAACATTCAATTACATGAAACAATCCCATTCGACTGACTCCATTGTTCCTCTCGCACCTGACTCAAGGGAAAACAAATTGAAGAACTGTTGAAATAATATTACACTGAAACCGGAGCGAAAGGGAGCTTCATTCATTCGCTCGGTGTGCCTGTGTTACCACAGCTTTTTGTCTGCCTTTGCAAGTTCCCTTCTGCCCCCCGAAATATTAACTCGAGCTTATCAGCAAGGGGAGCTAGTGGTTATTGTAAATCAATTTGTCTCAGCAGTGTAACCTTTTCAGGTGGCGTATGGGTGGTATTGTAGGTGTTTAGTGGCTTGGGGAGTTAGATAAATGACCCCTAGGGTAGTATACTGCAGACAGGGGCTGTAGTTAGGAATATCATGGGCCAATCAGTGCTCTCTCTCTTTTTGTCTCCCTCTCTCTCTCTCTCTTTCTGTCTCTCTCTATCTCTTTCTGTCCCTCCCTCCCTCCCTCTCCCTATCGCTCTTACAGACTCCCTCTCTACCTCTACACTCTCTCTTTATCACTCTCTCTCCATCCCTCTCAATATATTTCTCCCTCCCTCCCTCCCTCCCTCAGACTCCTCTTCTTCATGTGATAGGGAGTGCTCCTCTAAACCCTCTCCTCTCCTCCCTCCCTCCCTCCCTCCCTCCCTCCCTCAGACTCCTCTTCTTCATGTGATAGGAGTACTCCTCTAAACCCTCTCCTCTCCTCCCTCCCTCCCTCCCTCCCTCCCTCCCTCCCTCAGACTCCTCTTCTTCATGTGATAGGGAGTGCTCCTCTAAACCCTCTCCTCTCCTCCCTCCCTCCCTCCCTCCCCTCCCTCCCTCCCTCCCTCCCTCCCTCCCTCCCTCCCTCAGACTCCTCTTCTTCATGTAATAGGAGTGCTCCTCTAAACCCTCTCCTCCCCTCCCTCCCTCCCTCCCTCCCTCCCTCCCTCAGACTCCTCTTCTTCATGTGATAGGGAGTGCTCCTCTAAACCCTCTCCTCCCTCCCTCCCTCCCTCAGACTCCTCTTCTTCATGTAATAGGAGTGCTCCTCTAAACCCTCTCCCTCCCTCCCTCCCTCCCTCCCTCCCTCCCTCCCTCCCTCCCTCCCTCCCTCCCTCCCTCAGACTCCTCTTCTTCATGTAATAGGGAGTGCTCCTCTAAACCCTCTCCTCCCTCCCTCCCTCCCTCCCTCCCTCAGACTCCTCTTCTTCATGTAATAGGGAGTGCTCCTCTAAACCCTCTCCTCCCTCCCTCCATCCCTCCCTCCCCCTCCCTCCCTCCCTCAGACTCCTCTTCTTCATGTAATAGGAGTGCTCCTCTAAACCCTCTCCTCCCTCCCTCCCTCAGACTCCCTTCTTCATGTAATAGGAGTGCTCCTCTAAACCCTCCTCCCTCCCTCCCTCCCTCCCTCCCTCCCTCCCTCCCTCCCTCCCTCCCTCCCTCCCTCCCTCCCTCAGACTCCTCTTCTTCATGTAATAGGGAGTGCTCCTCTAAACCCTCTCCTCCCCTCCCTCCCTCCCTCCCTCCCTCCCTCAGACTCCTCTTCTTCATGTAATAGGGAGTGCTCCTCTAAACCCTCTCCTCCCTCCCTCCCTCCCTCCCTCCCCTCCCTCCCTCCCTCAGACTCCTCTTCTTCATGTAATAGGGAGTGCTCCTCTAAACCCTCTCCTCTCCTGCTGCAGTGTGTCAGATGCAGCGCCTTCATTTGATCCAGGAGGAACAATTCTTTGGTTTGAGTTAAGAGGAGGAGGAGCTACGGTAGAAGTGGAGGTGCATGCTTACTCATTCACTCCCTCCCTCCTCTATTTCCCTCCTCATATAGGTGGCTGAGGCTGTGATGAAGGGTGCTTCCCAAATTTCACCCTATTCCCTATACTGTGCACTTCTTTTGATTTTCCTTTTGTCAACAGTATGGCACTATATAAGGAATAGGGTGCCATTTGGGACGCATGGAAAGAGAGCGCCACAAGCCAAGGACCGAGACAGAGGAAGAGATTATGGTTGACAGAGATGAGAGTGAGCGATGGAACGGGACCTTTGTGTTTCTGTTGTTGTCACATAGCAATCTCTGTCTCTGATTTCCTTCCCAGGCTAAAAATATTATACCAAAAAAACACACTCCCCCAGCGTCTGCCTAATGTCAATGTCAGAGCGTATTGGAGGGTCGGGGATTGTTAACGCGTGTGTACATTTACCCACTAAGCACTTAGCTGTTGTAGGCCATTGAGGATACTTCCAGAGGGAAATGGCTCAGTGAACAGTAGAAACTAGTTTTCTACAGAGGCGTATGGCTCAGTGAACAGTAGAAACTAGTTTTCTACAGAGGGGTATGGCTCAGTGAACAGTAGAAACTAGTTTTCTACAGAGGGGTATGGCTCAGTGAACAGTAGAAACTAGTTTTCTACAGAGGGATATGGCTCAGTGAACAGTAGAAACTAGTTTTTTACAGAAGGGTATGACTCAGTGAACAGTAGAAACTAGTTTTCTACAGAGGGGTATGGCTCAGTGAACAGTAGAAACTAGTTTTCTACTGAGGGGTATGGCTCAGTGAACAGTAGAAACTAGTTTTCTACAGAGGTGTATGGCTCAGTGAACAGTAGAAACTAGTTTTCTACAGAGGGGTATGGCTCAGTGAACAGTAGAAACTAGTTTTCTACAGAGGGGTATGGCTCAGTGAACAGTAGAAACTAGTTTTCTACAGAGGGATATGGCTCAGTGAACAGTAGAAACTAGTTTTTTACAGAAGGGTATGACTCAGTGAACAGTAGAAACTAGTTTTCTACAGAGGGGTATGGCTCAGTGAACAGTAGAAACTAGTTTTCTACTGAGGGGTATGGCTCAGTGAACAGTAGAAACTAGTTTTCTACACAGGGGAATAAACACATTACAACATTCACTTTGCTAAGTCACAGTTCTTCTCACTGGCTTAGAGTTTTAGTTGAACCTCAAACAATGTACAACAGGAGTTTCCAAGACAAAGCATACTTTAATATTTAATACTGCAGAGCTTACTGTGCTATGGTAATGCAGTCACACCACAGGCCCCAATGACCAAATGTGCACATCAATGCATGTTCCACTGACTTCATCTTGGACCAGCCTTAGACTCCAATCGGAATGGCATGCTATGGTTGCAAAGGCAACAAAATAATTTAGCATGACACACACACACCACACACACACACACACGTCTAAGCCAGAGAGACTAAAAGTCCTGGAATGGTGTTTGGGCAAGAGGTGCTTAGGGATGGACCAAAACCAGAAATGGACCCTGGCGTTTTGAACATACTGGCCCATTTCTTCCACTTATTACCTCATTATTAGCCCAAAAATGATAATCCCCCCCCCCCCCTACAAATGTAGACAGGCCCACTGGGTTAAAAATTCACCAGCCCCTTCTGGCATTGGCCTGAAATGCCCTATGGATAGTCAGCCCCTGGAGGTTCTCACTAAAGCTTTCGCCTCACTTAAATCAGCCATGTTGAAATCACCTGGGTTGATCTTCACAGCCATTCCGATGGCTCAACTTTAAAGATCAAGGCTGTGCAGCAACGCTCCCCCTGTAAGAAAAGGCCTCCGCCTGCTTTTGTAAAGAAAGATTAAACTTTCACCGTTGATGTGCGGACAAAATAATTGAGTAATGAAGACATCATAACTCAGCAGTAGTAAACCAGCCGTGGCTTTAAGCTTCATATCGCCGCCTCTCCATTCGCTTTCCAATGCAGAGGGATTTCTAGGTTTCGTCCTATTCAGCATTAATCTATATGTATTTTTAGTCCCTTTCTGCTTCCTGTTTGGTGTGCAGGGAAAAAGACACAAACCATGAAAGATGCTTGAGAAGTGAGGCTGCCAGAAAAGAAGAATCAAAACTCTAAACTCAGAGAAATAACTCACAGTTGAGTAATGGATATACATAACCTTAAATAACCTGAGCCTATCCTGTGTCGTCAGCATTCTAGTGAGGTGAACAAGATGGACAGGGGGCGGCAGGTAGCCTAGTGGTTAGAGCGTCGGGCCAGTTACCGAAAGGTTGCTGGATCGAATCCCTGAGCTGACAAGGTAAAAAAAAATGTTATTCTGCCCCTGAACAAGGCAGTTAACCCAGTGTTCCCCTGAACAAGGCAGTTAACCCAGTGTTCCCCTGAACAAGGCAGTTAACCCAGTGTTCCCCTGAACAAGGCAGTTAACCCAGTGTTCCCCTGAACAAGTCAGTTAACCCACTGTTCCTCTGAACAAGGCAGTTAACCCAGTGTTCCCCTGAACAAGGCAGTTAACCCACTGTTCCCCTGAACAAGGCAGTTAACCCACTGTTCCCCTGAACAAGGCAGTTAACCCAGTGTTCCCCTGAACAAGGCAGTTAACCCAGTGTTCCCCTGAACAAGGCAGTTAACCCACTGTTCCCCTGAACAAGGCAGTTAACCCAGTGTTCCCCTGAACAAGGCATTGGCAAGGCTGGCATTGTAAATAAGAATTTGTTTTTAACTGACTTGCCTGGTTAAGTAAAGATCACATATGCACTTTAAACAAAGTTTACATCCAGCCAGGCAAGAACAGTTTTGTCCCAGTGGGGTATACCAGTCAGCATCCCAAATGGCACCCTATTCCCTATATAGTACACTACTTTAGACCAGAACCCTATTCCCTATATAGTACACTACTTTAGACCCTGACACTGGGTGCCAGTAGAAAGGTTGATAGTTATTGTCATGAGTCTTGGGGTACCAGTAGAGTCAATGTGGAGGCTATATACAGGGGGTACCAGTACAGAGTCAATGTGGAGGCTATATACAGGGGGTACCAGTACAGAGTCAATGTGGAGGCTATATACAGGGGGTACCAGTACAGAGTCAATGTGGAGGCTATATACAGGGGGTACCAGTACAGAGTCAATGTGGAGGCTATATACAGGGGGTAGCAGTACCGAGTCAATGTGGAGGCTATATACAGGGGGTACCAGTACCGAGTCAATGTGGAGGCTATATACAGGGGGTACCAGTACAGAGTCAATGTGGAGGCTGTATACAGGGGGTACCGGTACAGAGTCAATGTGGAGGCTATATACAGGGGGTACCAGTACAGAGTCTTTGTGCGGGGGCACTGGTTAGTCGAGGTAATTGAGGTAATATGTACATGTAGGTAGAGTTATTAAAGTGACCATGAGTAGATTGTATAAAGAGAGTAGCAGCAGTGTAAAAGAGGTGTCTGGGTAGCCCTTTGATTAGCTGTTCAGGAGTCTTATGGCTTGGGGGTAGAAGCTGTTTAGAAGCCTCTTGGACATAGACTTGGCACTCCGGTACCGCTTGCTGTGCGGTAGCAGAGAGAACAGTCTATGACTAGGGTGGCTGGAGTCTGACAATTTTTAGGGCCTCCCTCTGACACCACCTGGTATAGAGGTCCTGGATGGCAGGAAGCTTGGCCCCAGTGATGTACTGGGCTGTACCCACTACTCTCTGTAGTGCCTTGCGGTCGGAGTCCGAGCAGCTGCCATACCAGGCAGTGATGCAACCAGTCAGGATGCTCTCGATGGTGCAGCTATAGAACCTGTTGTTCTCATTGTTATTATATCTCTGTGATCTTAATGCCAATGATTATGTTGTTTCTAAAATAGTTTCAAATTTCAATTGTTCTACTTATACAAGCTTAACTATTTTCATCAACTGTGTTTTCTTCCTGTCATGACTAGACATAAACTGACTCCAATTTCTTCTCATTGCAGACTGTTCTCGCCTTCAACACAGTTAAATCCTCTTATCTTCCCTCTCCCTCCAAATACCATCCCTTCTCTCTCTCTCCCTTCACATATCATCTCTCTCTCTCCCTCAAAATAACATCTCTTCTCCCTCTTTCTCTCTCCCTCTCTCCAAATAACACATCTTCTCTCTCCCTCTTCCTCCACATACAGTGCATTCGGAAAGTATTCAGACCCCTTGACTTTTTCCCACATTGTGTTATGTTACAGCCTTATTCTAAAATGTATACAATTATTTTATTCCCTCGTCAATCTACACACATCACCCCATAATGACAATGAGAAAACAGGCTTTTAGAAATGTTTGCAAATATATATATATATTTTCAAACAGATACCTTATTTACATAAGCTTTCAGATTCTTTGCTATGAGACTTGAAATTGAGCTCAGGAGCATCCTGTTTCCATTGATCATCCTTGAGATGTTTCTACAACTTCATTGGAGTCCACCTGTGGTACAATCAATTGATTGGATCTGACCTGTCTATATAAGGTCCCACAGTTGACAGTGAATGTCAGAGCAAAAAACCAAGCCATGAGGTCAAATGTATTGTCCGTAGAGCTCTGAGACGGGATTGTGTCGAGGCACAGATCTGGGGAAGGGAACCAACACTTCCGAGAGCTGGCTGTCCGGCCTAACTGAGCAATCGGGAGAGAAAGGCCTTGGTCAGGGAGGTGACCAAGAACCCGATGGTCACGCAAACAGAGCTCCAGAGTTCCTCTGTGGAGATTGGAGAACCTTCCAGAATGACAACTATCTCTGCAGCACTCCACCAATCAGGCCTTTATGGTAGAGTAGCCAGACGGAAGCCATTCCTCAGTAAAAGGCACATGACAGCCTGCTTGGAGTTTCCCTAAAGGTACCTAAAGACTCTCAGACCATGAGAAACAAGATCTGGTCAGATGAAATCAAGATTGAACTATTTGGCCTGAATGTCAAGCGTCACATCTGGAGGAAACCTGGCACCATCCCTACGGTGAAGCATGGTGGTGGCAGCAATATGCTGTGGGGATGTTTTTCAGCTGCAGGGACTGGAAGACTAGTCAGTATCAAGGGAAACATGAACAGAGCAAAGTAAAGAGAGATCCTTGATGAAAACCTGCACCAGAGCACTCAGGACTTGACTGGGGTGAAGGTTCTCCTTCCAACAGGACAACGACCCGAAGCACACAGCCAAGATAACGCAGGAGTGGCTTTGGGACCGGTCTGTGAATGCCCCTGAGTGACCCAACCAGTGTCTGGCCTTGAACATGATCGAACATCTCTGTGCAGCAATGCTCCCCATCCAACCTGACAGAGCTTGAGAGGATCTGCAGAGAAGAATGGGAGAAACTCTCCAAATATAGGTGTGCCAAGCTTGTAGCATCATACCCAAGAACACTCGAGGCTGTAATATTTGACAATGGTGCTTCAACAAAGTACTGAGTAAAGGGTCTGAATATTAAAATATGATATTTCATTTTTTTTTGGCAAAAATGTCTAAAAACCTGTTTTTGCTTTGTCATTATGGGGTATTGTGTGTAGATTGATGAAGGGGGGGAAGATTTAATCCATTTTAGAAAAAGGTTTTAACATAAAATGTGGAATAAAGTCAAGAGGTCTGAATACTTTCCGAAGGCACTATACCATCTATTTCTCTCTCTCTCTCCTCAGCCTTGCATCAGTTGTCAAACTCAACCCAAACCAACTATGGCTAGCTTGTTTGTGCCCTCATGCAGGGTCAGCTGTTACTTCTCTACTAAGTAACATTACTTTATTTCAGCCACTGCATTAGGCTCCATCCCGAAAGTAGTGGACTACGTAGGGAATATTTAGGATGCACCCTTTGGCAGGCTTTGGAATGGCCAGCATCAGAGATTTAAATGGGACATGTTTGAATCCATAATAAAATGTTCATAGATGTCTAAAGAGGGTTGTCGGCCTGATATCCCCTGGGGTGTAAAGAGGGCCTGATATCCCCTGGGGTATAAAGAGGGTCTGATATCCCCTGGGGTATAAAGAGGGTCTGATATCCCCTGGGGTGTAAAGAGGGCCTGATATCCCCTGGGGTATAAAGAGGGTCTGATATCCCCTGGGGTGTAAAGAGGGCCTGATATCCCCTGGGGTGTAAAGAGGGCTGTCGGCCTGATATCCCCTGGGGTATAAAGAGGGTCTGATATCCCCTGGGGTGTAAAGAGGGCTGTCGGCCTGATATCCCCTGGGGTCTAAAGAGGGCCTGATATCCCCTGGGGTATAAAGAGGGTCTGATATCCCCTGGGGTGTAAAGAGGGTCTGATATCCCCTGGGGTGTAAAGAGGGCTGTCGGCCTGATATCCCCTGGGGTCTAAAGAGGGCCTGATATCCCCTGGGGTGTAAAGAGGGCCTGATATCCCCTGGGGTGTAAAGAGGGCTGTCGGCCTGATATCCCCTGGGGTCTAAAGAGGGCCTGATATCCCCTGGGGTGTAAAGAGGGCCTGATATCCCCTGGGGTGTAAAGAGGGCCTGATATCCCCTGGGGTATAAAGAGGGCCTGATATCCCCTGGGGTGTAAAGAGGGCCTGATATCCCCTGGGGTGTAAAGAGGGCCTGATATCCCCTGGGGTATAAAGAGGGCCTGATATCCCCTGGGGTGTAAAGAGGGCCTGATATCCCCTGGGGTGTAAAGAGGGCTGTCGGCCTGATATCCCCTGGGGTGTAAAGAGGGTCTGATATCCCCTGGGGTGTAAAGAGGGCCTGATATCCCCTGGGGTATAAAGAGAGCTGTCGGCCTGATATCCCCTGGGGTGTAAAGAGGGTCCTATATCCCCTGGGGTGTAAAGAGGGCCTGATATCCCCTGGGGTGTAAAGAGGGTCTTATATCCCCTGGGGTGTAAAGAGGGCTGTCGGCCTAATATCCCCTGGGGTGTAAAGAGGGCCTGATATCCCCTGGGGTGTAAAGAGGGCTGTCGGCCTAATATCCCCTGGGGTGTAAAGAGGGCCTGATATCCCCTGGGGTGTAAAGAGGGTCTGATATCCCCTGGGGTGTAAAGAGGGTCTGATTTCCCCTGGGGTGTAAAGAGGGCTGTCGGCCTAATATCCCCTGGGGTGTAAAGAGGGCCTGATATCCCCTGGGGTGTAAAGAGGGCCTGATATCCCCTGGGGTGTAAAGAGGGCTGTCGGCCTGATATCCCCTGGGGTGTAAAGAGGGCTGTCGGCCTGATATCCCCTGGGGTGTAAAGAGGGCCTGATATCCCCTGGGGTGTAAAGAGGGCTGTCGGCCTGATATCCCCTGGGGTGTAAAGAGGGCTGTCGGCCTGATATCCCCTGGGGTCTAAAGAGGGCCTGATATCCCCTGGGGTGTAAAGAGGGCCTGATATCCCCTGGGGTGTAAAGAGGGCCTGATATCCCCTGGGGTGTAAAGAGGGCCTGATATCCCCTGGGGTGTAAAGAGGGCTGTCGGCCTGATATCCCCTGGGGTGTAAAGAGGGCCTGATATCCCCTGGGGTGTAAAGAGGGCCTGATATCCCCTGGGGTGTAAAGAGGGCCTGATATCCCCTGGGGTGTAAAGAGAGCTGTCGGCCTGATATCCCCTGGGGTGTAAAAGAGGGCTGTCGGCCTGATATCCCCTGGGGTGTAAAGAGGGTCTGATATCCCCTGGGGTGTAAAGAGGGCTGTCGGCCTGATAACCCCTGGGGTGTAAAGAGGGCTGTCGGCCTGATATCCCCTGGGGTATAAAGAGGGCCTGATATCCCCTGGGGTGTAAAGAGGGTTGTCGGCCTGATATCCCCTGGGGTGTAAAGAGGGTTGTCGGCCTGATATCCCCTGGGGTATAAAGAGGGCCTGATATCCCCTGGGGTGTAAAGAGGGCCTGATATCCCCTGGGGTGTAAAGAGGGTTGTCGGCCTGATATCCCCTGGGGTATAAAGAGGGCCTGATATCCCCTGGGGTATAAAGAGGGTCTGATATCCCCTGGGGTGTAAAGAGGGTCTGATATCCCCTGGGGTGTAAAGAGGGTCTGATATCCCCTGGGGTGTAAAGAGGGCCTGATATCCCCTGGGGTGTAAAGAGGGTCTGATATCCCCTGGGGTGTAAAGAGGGTCTGATATCCCCTGTGGACGTTTCTCTTTTTATGAGTTCATCACATACAGGCACATTATATCTCCAGGACGCTCTCCTCAAAGTACTGAGCTTGGAAAATCCCTAAAGCCCTTCGATAATTTAGAATAATCAGATATATACATCAGATATGTGAATAGTCAGACCTCTTACACACAATAAGAAGGATCATGAAAATATAATAGAACTCAGACAGATCCCAGTTCAGTATGGATCAAGCCGGCAGATCAATTAGGTTATTGATCTGTTACAGAGGGTCTGTAGTGAGACTGGGTGTAGGTCCCAAATGTCACCCTATTTCCTATATAGTGCACTACTTGATTTGAGCATGATTTTAGCTTCGGCATTAAACATTCCATTTGGCCTCAGCCATTTTCCCTGTTGCACATTAGACGATCATGGTGGGGGTAAAATCTGTCAGGGCTTCTTAACTCAAGGCCTTTTAGAGCCATTTAGTCATTTGTTCAAGCAATGCAATATATATATATTTTTTTGCAACTGCAGTTTTTAATGACGATCTTACTTCACATTTTGGCCCTAAGTCCCCATGTTAAAATAGTTGTGTCAAAATGGCTACTGAAATAATGACATATATTATTGATGTATGGTGCTCAGGCAGGGATGACTTTCTGACCTTTGGAATATGTGTGTGTGTGTGTGTGTGTGTGTGTGTGTGTGTGTGTGTGTGTGTGTGTGTGTGTGTGTGTGTGTTTCTGCATGCGTACGTCCGGCTGTATTTCTGTGACCACATACTGTATCATTCATTAGGAAACACAGTCAGGTCCTGGGAGGGTCTTCAGTGCAGTCACAATTGGGGATCACTAACAGAGAACAAAGTTAGCTAGCTAGGTATGTCTGAATGTCTTAATGCAACTGGCCATGTCTTGCAGAAGGCAACTTCACTGAAGAAAGAAAGAAAGAAAGAAAGAAAGAAAGAAAGAAAGAAAGAAAGAAAGAAAGAAAGAAAGAAAGAAAAAGAGAGAGAGATGCTTACATACAGTATGCTTTTTAAAAAAAAACTATTTAATCCCAAGCAGTGAGGAAGAGTGAATGTGGGAATTATTGACAATGTCATCATGTGGCTGCGTGCTGTGCGGCAGCATTTCAGTGGACGAAAACTGGCTATTGGGGCATAATGTAGGCCTACTACCAAAACCAATGGAGCAAATCCCATAACATTTTCACATGGAAATAGCTTTTAATTTCTATGATATAGCCTACAGTAGCATGTGTGGTGTTCAATGTGGTGTTCAATGCAATCCTACATTGCATGGCACTTTTTAAAAACGTTTTTTTTTTAACGTTGTGAAAGGCTTGCCATTAATTGTTTTTTACTTGGTCTGTAACACCATGGGCCAAATAGGTGACTGTAAATTGCATTGTATTGTGCAGGATTAATATTACTATACAGAGAGTTGGACAATGTCGGATCCTCCTCTGTCTGTTGGCTTATTTGCATATTCAAGCTGGTCTCAAAATACAACACTGCCCCTTTAAGGCCAAAGCTTTTTACCCGACTGGCTTTTCAAAACACAGCTTGAAAATGTAGCTTACACGTTTTGTTCTCTTGTAAGAAGCAGTAACTCCCCATTGCTGACCTATAACTATCTATAACTGGGCTAATAACTCGCCAACTAGCAATGAGTATCAACTAAATGTACAAACGCGCGACTCGGCGCTCTGAACTGATCTGAAACGCGCATTGAAAGGTTACCCGCGCCAGTAGAATTTTACTCGTTGCGGTCTGGTTCTGCCCACAACAAAATCACAGATTCAATCTTGCAAAGTTAGATTTGTTTTGGTTGTTGCATTGAAATGGGGCTGATATAATGATTTTTCGATCACAGAAAAAAAACGTCGATCTATATAGTGCGAACTTAATGAATTTCAATCCCTTTGTGTCTCTGATCCGACTGGCATTTTTTCTTCCGCCTGGAAGATGTTTAGAGGGAACATTGCTGAGGGAGAATACGGACAAGAACCTGACACCCTCAGCACACAGGGGGACAAACATCTGCCTGGAGGTGACAGCATCCCCTCCCACATATGCCCCCCTAGGCACAACTATGACAACATAACCAACAAAAACGGGTCACAACTCCTGCAGCTCTGTCGCACGCTGGGTATGTACATAGTCAACGGTAGGCTTCGAGGGGACTCCTATGGTAGGTACACCTATAGCTCATCTCTTGGCAGTAGTACTGTAGACTACTTTATCACTGACCTCAACCCAGAATCTCTCAGAGCGTTCACAGTCAGCCCACTGACACCCCTATCAGACCACAGCAAAATCACAGTCTACTTAAACAGAGCAATACTCAATCATGAGGCATCAAAGCCAAAGGAACTGAGTAACATTAAGAAATGCTATAGATGGAAGGAATGCAGTTTGGAAACCTACCAAAAAACAATTAGGCAACAACAAATTCAATCCCTTTTAGACAATTTCCTGGGTAAAACGTTCCACTGTAATAGTGAAGGTGTAAACCTGGCAGTAGAAAATCTTAACAGTATATTTGACCTCTCAGCTTCCCTATCAAATCTAAAAATCTCAAATAGAAAACCGAAGAAAATTAACAATAATGACAAATGGTTTGATGAAGAATGCAAAAATCTAAGAAAGAAATTGAGAAACCTGTCCAACCAAAAACATAGAGACCCGGAAAACCTGAGTCTACGCCTTCACTATGGTGAATCACTAAAACAATACAGAAATACACTACGGAAAAAGAAGGAACAGCATGTCAGAAATCAGCTCAATGCAATTGAAGAATCCATAGACATAACCACTTCTGGGAAAATTGGAAAACACTAAACAAACAACAACACAAAGAATTAATTATCCAAAATGGAGATGTATGGGTAAACCACTTCTCCAATCTTTTTGGTTCTATAACAAAGAACAAAGAGCAAAAACATATATATGATCAAATACAGATCTTAGAATCAACTATTAAAGACTACCAGAACCCACTGGATTCTCCAATTACATTGAATGAGTTACAGGACAAAATAAAAACCCTTCAACCCAAAAAGGCCTGTGGTGTCGATGGTATCCTCAATGAAATGATCAAATATACAGACAACAAATTCCAATTGGCTATACTAAAACTCTTTAACATCATACTTAGCTCTGGCATCTTCCCCAATATTTGGAACCAAGGACTGATCACCCCAATCCACAAAAGTGGAGACAAATTTGACCCCAATAACTACCGTGGAATATGTGTCAACAGTAACCTTGGGGAAATCCTCTGCATTATTATTAACAGCAGACTCGTACATTTCCTCAATGAAAACAATGTACTGAGCAAATGTCAAATTGGCTTTTTACCAAATTACCATACAACAGACCATGTATTCACCCTGCACACCCTAATTGACAACCAAACAAACCAAAACAAAGGCAACGTCTTCTCATGCTTTGTTGATTTCAAAAAAGCCTTCGACTCAATCTGGCATGAGGGTTTGCTATACAAACTGATGGAAAGTGGTGTTGGGGGTAAAACATACGACATTATAAAATCCATGTACACAAACAACAAGTGTGCAGTTAAAATTGGCAAAAAACACACACATTTCTTCACACAGGGTCGTGGGGTTAGACAGGGATGCAGCTTAAGCCCCACCCTCTTCAACATATATATCAACGAATTGGCGCGGGCACTAGAAAAGTCTGCAGCACCCGGCCTCCCCCTGCTAGAATCCGAAGTCAAATGTCTGCTGTTTGCTGATGATCTGGTGCTTCTGTCACCAACCAAGGAGGGCCTACAGCAGCACCTAGATCTTATGCACAGATTCTGTCAGACCTGGGCCCTGACAGTAAATCTCAGTAAGACCACTGTGACTGACCCAAAATTAAGGAAAGCTTTGACTATGTACAGACTCAGTGAGCATAGCCTTGCTATTGAGAAAGGCCGCCGTAGGCAGACATGGCTCTCAAGAGAAGACAGGCTATGTGCTCACTGCCCACAAAATGAGGTGGAAACTGAGCTGCACTTCCTAACCTCCTGCCCAATGTATGACCATATTAGAGAGACATATTTCCCCCAGATTACACAGATCCACAAAGAATTCGAAAACAAATCCAATTTTGAAAAACTCCCATATCTTTTGGGTGAAATTCCACAGTGTGCCATCACAGCAGCAAGATTTGTGACCTGTTGCCACGAGAAAAGGGCAACCAGTGAAGAACAAACACCATTGTAAATACAACCCATATTTATGCTTATTCATTTTATCTTGTGTCCTTTAACTATTTGTACATTGTATAAATATAATAATATTTGTAATGTCTTTACTGTTTTGAAACTTCTGTATGTGTAATGTTTACTGTTAATTTTTGTTGTTTTTCACTTTATATATTCACTTTGTATGTTGTCTACCTCACTTGCTTTCCCATGCCAATAAAGCCCTTGAATTGAAATTGAATTGAATACTTAGTAAGCATGGTTACATGCACACAATAATGCGGTTATTGTGGATAGTCAGATTAATATAATAATTCGATTAAAACGTTTACATGCTTTGCAAGAAGAACGATTTCCCGTAACAATCCTATTTACATGGACACATCTGAAATTAGGTTTCCTGATGCCACTGATAAATGCAAAAAATCGCCAATCAAAATAAACATTCTACCACTGCTACCATGTTATTTTTCGGAAGCATATTTAATTCTGAGTTAGGACATATACCGTTTGTATTTGAAAACGACTTCTAAGACGCATACAGTCAGAAATCACAGACAGCTAAATGGGGTGGTTTGCTCAGCTGAGCGCTGGAACGCCTCAAGGTGTTTACATGTCGAAATCATTTAAGGTGTTTACATGTCCTAAAATTGTAAGGAGAAGGGTGGAGGGGATGGGGGGAGGACATACAGGGGTGGGGAGGGGAGGACAGACGGGTGGGGAGGGGAGGACAGACTGGCGTGGGTTGGGGAGGGGAGGACAGACTGGGGTGGGTTGGGGAGGACAGACAGGGGTGGGGAGGACAGAAAGGGCGGGGGTGGACAGATGGGTGGGGAGGACAGACAGGGGTGGGGTGGACAGACAGGGGTGGGGTGGACAGACAGGTGTGGGGAGGACAGACAGGTGTGGGGAGGACAGACAGGTGTGCAGAGGACAGACAGGGGTGGGGTGGACAGACAGGGGCGGGTTGAGGAGGGGAAGAGGGGGGGCCTGGTTGATGGGGTTAGAATATACTGTTTGAATAACTGAGGCGATCACTTCGCCTCTCTTCTCCTCACAACACACACACACACACACACCGCACAACACCAGAACAGCCTCTTCGTGACTGGAACGCTTAGACTAATGGTAAACAAGCCACCTTCATACTGCACCAAGTGGCCAAACACACACACACACACACAAACACCATAAACCGACCCAATATACACAGATATAGACAAAGTCTAGGTCAACCCTCTCTAACATAAACATGAACAAGCACGGAAAGAAAAACACCCATAAAATCTAACCGCCAATCACACCTGCTTCACAAACACTCACAGGAAACCTCCCAACCTCCCTCTAATCGGACAGTGTGTTACGGTCTTAGTGGTGGTGGTGTGTTCGTCAGCTCAGCGATGGTATGGTTATCTAAACTGCCGCATTAGAAACTACTCAGGTGGAAATTAAACGAACTGTCCCTCAGGCTATGGAGGAGATGGATTCTCTAGGTGTATCACAAATGCCATCCTATTCCCTATACAGTGCACTGCTTTTAATAGGCTCTGCTCAAAAAGTAGTGCACTACATAGGGAATAGGGTGCAATTTGGGACTGAAATACTCTCCCCCTGCTCCTAGTGCAGGCTGACTCATACAGCAACGGTAGCATCTAAAGAAGAACTTTCTCCCTCCCTTCACATCCTACTGTAGCATCTAAAGAAGAACTGTCTCCCTCCCTTCACATCCTACCGTAGCATCTAAAGAAGAACTGTCTCCCTCCCTTCACATCCTACTGTAGCATCTAAAGAAGAACTGTCTCCCTCCCTTCACATCCTACCGTAGCATCTAAAGAAGAACTGTCTCCCTCCCTTCACATCCTACCGTAGCATCTAAAGAACTGTCTCCCTCCCTTCACATCCTACTGTAGCATCTAAAGAAGAACTGTCTCCCTCCCTTCACATCCTACTGTAGCATCTAAAGAAGAACTGTCTCCCTCCCTTCACATCCTACCGTAGCATCTAAAGAAGAACTGTCTCCCTCCCTTCACATCCTACCGTAGCACCTAAAGAAGAACTGTCTCCCTCCCTTCACATCCTACCGTAGCATCTAAAGAAGAACTGTCTCCCTCCCTTCACATCCTACTGTAGCATCTAAAGAAGAACTGTCTCCCTCCCTTCACATCCTACTATAGCATCTAAAGAACTGTCTCCCTCCCTTCACATCCTACCGTAGCATCTAAAGAAGAGGATGTTTCCCAAATGGCACGCTATTCCCTGAATAGTTCACTGTGTTTGACCAGGGCTCCTATTCCCTAAATAGTCCACTGTGTTTGACCAGGGCTCTATTCCCTAAATAGTCCACTGTGTTTGACCAGGGCCCTATTCCCTAAATAGTCCACTGTGTTTGACCAGGGCTCTATTCCCTAAATAGTTCACTGTGTTTGACCAGGGCCCTATTTCCTAAATAGTCCACTGTGTTTAACCAGGGCCCTATTCCCTAAATAGTTCACTGTGTTTGACCAGGGCTCTATTCCCTAAATAGTTCACTGTGTTTGACCAGGGCCCTATTCCCTAAATAGTTCACTGTGTTTGACCAGGGCCCTATTCCCTAAATAGTCCACTGTGTTTGACCAGGGCCCTATTCCCTAAATAGTCCACTGTGTTTGACCAGGGCCCTATTCCCTAAATAGTCCACTGTGTTTGACCAGGGCTCTATTCCCTAAATAGTCCACTGTGTTTGACCAGGGCCCTATTCTCTAAATAGTCCACTGTGTTTGACCAGGGCCCTATTCCCTAAATAGTCCACTGTGTTTGACCAGGGCCCTATTCCCTAAATAGTCCACTGTGTTTGACCAGGGCTCTATTCCCTAAATAGTTCACTGTGTTTGACCAGGGCCCTATTTCCTAAATAGTCCACTGTGTTTAACCAGGGCCCTATTCCCTAAATAGTTCACTGTGTTTGACCAGGGCTCTATTCCCTAAATAGTCCACTGTGTTTGACCAGGGCCCTATTCCCTAAATAGTCCACTGTGTTTGACCAGGGCCTATTCCCTAAATAGTCCACTGTGTTTGACCAGGGCTCTATTCCCTAAATAGTCCACTGTGTTTGACCAGGGCCCTATTCTCTAAATAGCCCACTGTGTTTGACCAGGGCTCTATTCCCTAAATAGTCCACTGTGTTTGACCAGGGCCCTATTCCCTAAATAGTCCACTGTGTTTGACCAGGGCCCTATTCCCTAAATAGTTCACTGTGTTTGACCAGGGCTCTATTCTCTAAATAGTCCAGTGTGTTTGACCAGGACCCTATTCTCTAAATAGTCCACTGTGTTTGACCAGGGCTCTATTCCCTAAATAGTCCACTGTGTTTGACCAGGGCTCTATTCCCTAAATAGTCCACTGTGTTTGACCAGGGCTCTATTGCCTAAATAGTCCACTGTGTTTGACCAGGGCTCTATTCCCTAAATAGTGCACTGTGTTTGACGCTCTGGTCGAAATAGTCCACTAAATAGGGAACAGGGTGCCATTTGGGACAAAGACCCTAGTTGTGTTTGAATACTCATTCTAACCGCACGAATCGTACTATTTGTGACGTAAATTGAGTATGTAGTACGCTTATTAGTCATAGTATGGATATACATAGTATGTCAAAAGTTCCCGGATGTCATGCAACATTCGCTAAAATACAAAGTATACATATATATATATATATATATATATATACATAAGCAATGGACACTATTTCCGTGCTTTTAGGGCCCGTAATGCAATTCTACACAAATTTGTTGCTTTAATTAATTATGACAAATGTTAAGAAAATGTTGAGCAATGTAATAAAATACTTTTCAAATAAGTTGCGTGACACGTTATGTTGGCTGACAATTTGTTAGCTACTCTATCCTTACGAACCGCTTAGCATATCATTACAGCAGTATGTACCAGGTATGTTAACTACCTACTGTAACGTTAGTTGGCTACTCCATCCTTACGAACCGCTTAGCATATCATTACAGCAGTATGTACCAGGTATGTTAACTACCTACTGTAACGTTAGTTGGCTACTCCATCCTTACGAACCGCTTAGCATATCATTACAGCAGTATGTACCGGGTATGGTATGTTAACTACCTATCTGTAACGTTAGTTGGCTACTCCATCCTATACGAACCGCTTAGCATATCATTACAGCAGTATGTACCAGGTATGTTAACTACCTACTGTAACGTTAGTTGGCTACTCCATCCTTACGAACCGCTTAGCATATCATTACAGCAGTATGTACCAGGTATGTTAACTACCTACTGTAACGTTAGTTGGCTACTCCATCCTTACGAACCGCTTAGCATATCATTACAGCAGTATGTACCGGGTATGTTAACTACCTACTGTAACGTTAGTTGGCTACTCCATCCTTACGAACCGCTTAGCATATCATTACAGCAGTATGTACCGGGTATGTTAACTACCTACTGTAACGTTAGTTGGCTACTCCATCCTTACGAACCGCTTAGCATATCATTACAGCAGTATGTACCGGGTATGTTAACTACCTACTGTAACGTTAGTTGGCTACTATAGTACATCGAATTTACCCGTATATTTACTTCATGCTATCTAACTAACTACCCAACGTTTATTGACTTGATTATTCACGTCATTCATACCTTAGCTAAGTGGTATAGTGGTTTGGGTGTGTTCGTAAATTCGCTTTGGCTATCTACTCCGATTTCAGAGCACTCTCGTAACTGATGACTTTACTCACGCTCAACTCCGTTGAATGTGGCCGGTGTCGGCAAAAAAAGCGTAATTCAATTGTTGCCAGCAGCACAGTTACAGTCACCAACGCTCTGGATAACATGTAAACAGCCTAACCAGCTCTGCTAGGGGGAGTAAAATGGTCAGAGTGAGGAGTTCTCTCATTTGTGTCTGGAAGTAGCTAGCAAGTTAGCCAGTTAGCTTGGGTGCTTGACTGACGTTGTGAGGTCAGAACGCTTGAATCCACGCTCCAAGAGCAACACTCTCAGAATTTACAAACAGACAATCTGACAACGCCCTGAATTTATGAATGCCCAGAGCGCACTCTGGTACTCCAGATTGAATTTATGAACACACCCGAAGTCTAGCTAGTAATTCTTTCCGCTAGCAAGAGGTTGCATAGCAACAGCATCAACTTCCGGCTAGTACAGCATGCGAACCTGGGTAATTACAGTGTGTGATCTGATGGGTGGAGTCCAGGTGATGGAATCAGAACAGACAGCATGGGAACCTGGGTAATTACAGCAGGAGTGAGTCAAAGACTGAGAGTCTTCTGCTGGTCGGTTGTGTCTTGAATCCTGATTTGACAGTGAGGAGTTTCAGAACACTGCAGAGCGCCAGCCCACTCCTCTTTCGCCCCCTCACACACACACACACACACACACACTCTCATACATACACACACCCATGGGCCTTCTCCAGTTGCTCTCTGTGGGGGAGTGTGTGATGCTCCGTGATAATCATGAAAAATGAGACAAGCTGTAGAGAGAAGAAAGAGGAGCGAGAGAGACAGAAAGCGAGGGGGAGCGAGAGAGACAGAAAGCGAGGGGGAGGGAGAGAGACAGAAAGCGAGGGGGAGGGAGAGAGACAGAAAGCGAGGGGGAGGGAGAGAGACAGAAAGCGAGGGGAGGGAAAAAGAGACTAAAATAGAGGGGGACGGAGTAGAGAGAGAGAGGGGAGTATACCAGCATTTCCCAAACTCAGTCCTCGGGAAACGAGAGCAAGGTAGAGAGAGAGAGAAAGAGAGAGGGGAGTATACCAGCATTTCCCAAACTCAGTTGTCGGGATCCCAAGGGGTGCGCGTTTTGTTCTTTGCCCTAGCACTACACAGATGATTCAAATGATCAAAGCTGGATGATTAGTTGATCATTTGAATCAGCTGTGTAGTGCTAGGACAAAGAACAACACGTGCATACATTGGGATCCCGAGAACTGAGTTTGGGAAATGCTGGTATACTCTCTCTCTCTCTCTCTCTCTCTCCTCTCTCTCTCTCTCTCTCTCTCCATTTCTCTCTCTCTCTCCATTTCTCTCTCTCTCTCCTGCTCTCTCTCTCTCTCTTCATTTCTCTCTCTCTCTCTCTCTCTCTCTCTCTCTCTCTCTCTCTCTCTCTCTCTCTCTCCGGTCCCGAGAACTGAGTTTGGGAAATGCTGGTATACTCTCATCTCTCTCTCTCCGGTCCCGAGAACTGAGCTTGGGAAATGCTGGTATACTCCCATCTCTCTCTCTCTCCGGTCCCGAGAACTGAGCTTGGGAAATGCTGGTATACTCCCATCTCTCTCTCTCTCTCTCTCTCCGGTCCCGAGAACTGAGTTTGGGAAATGCTGGTATACTCCCATCTCTCTCTCTCTCCGGTCCCGAGAACTGAGTTTGGGAAATGCTGGTATACTCCCATCTCTCTCTCTCTCCGGTCCCGAGAACTGAGTTTGGGAAATGCTGGTATACTCCCATCTCTCTCTCTCTCTCTCTCTCTCTCTCCGGTCCCGAGAACTGAGTTTGGGAAATGCTGGTATACTCCCATCTCTCTCTCTCTCTCTCCGGTCCCGAGAACTGAGTTTGGGAAATGCTGGTATACTCCCATCTTTCTCTCTCTCTTCTCTCTCTCTCTCCGGTCCCGAGAACTGAGTTTGGGAAATGCTGGTATACTCCCATCTCTCTCTCTCTCTACCTTGCTCTCCGGTCCCGAGGACTGAGTTTGGGAAATGCTGGTATACTCCCCCCTCTCTCTCTCTCTCTACCTTGCTCTCCGGTCCCGAGGACTGAGTTTTGGAAACTGAGTTTGGGAAACCCTGGAGTGTACTGTAAGTTATTTCTGCCAGGAAAATCCATCTGTGTAGTCAGAGAGAAGTAAAAGAGGGATAATACTATGATACAGCTGCACAATCCCATCTCATGGAACAGGAAAAACTGCCCCTGCCAGGGGAATGTCTTACTATTGATCTGTAACACTAATCTCAAGCTTGCTTCAAGTGAAGGGCTTGACTGTTGGCGTAAACAAAGTTCTAGTCAATGATGCTTTACTAGGAAATTGTTTTTTTTTCTGTTTTTCGTCATGCTATTATCTAAGGAGTCAGGAGTGACTCTCCTCTTTCTGTGAGCCAAGTCATCAGCTTGCAAGGCTCCCTGCATCCCTGTGCGTGGGCACGCATCATCAAAGAGCGCCAGCTGGCTGTCATACAAACAATGACTTGTATGACAGTTGTGGATTCGCAGACCACCACGGACAAAAAGGTAGGGGTGAAAAGATCTCCATTATAGTAAAAGCACTGGATGAATCTATTATTTGCGGTCAGAGAAAAAAAAAGAAGCCATTTATAAACCCATTTCATGCAGTTCTACATCATTTTACACGACTGGAGACGAGCAGAATCTTTATTAATAGCACAACAGAACATAACAACAAATGAGCGCATGCTGCAGCACCAGATACATTTAGATTTCTATACAGGCTGTTGTTAAAAAATAAGATAAGTCTAGGTTTGGAACACTGCTAAGGTTTGGAACACTGCTAAGGTTTGGAACACTGCTAAGGTTTGGAACACTGCTTTGGAACACTGCTAAGGTTTGGAACACTGCTAAGGTTTGGAACACTGCTAAAGTTTGGAACACTGCTAAAGTTTGGAACACTGCTAAAGTTTGGAACACTGCTAAGGTTTGGAACACTGCTACGGTTTTCTATTAACTGTAAAAAATAAAAATAAAAAGAGGAGGAAAAAACAAAACCCCGCAACAGAATGAGTCACAAATGAAGTATCTGATCATCAATGAATTCAAGAAAAATAAATGTGTTGTTTAACACAGCAGCCGTATATCATTAGGGATGTCTATATGCACTTTTCTTTTTTTTCCTTGGGGAAACTATCATTGTCTAATGTATTCTATTTCATTCCATGATATTGTTGTTACAAAATAGATTTGTTTTTACTGTGATCAGGGCATGGGGATATAAGAGCATCTGCTAGGCTAAATTAATGAACTAGGCATGCATAGCTCACCACATGATCCTCTAACCAAAGACTGGCCAAACTCCTGTTTCTAAAAGGGAATTCAAAGGCACAGCAGAATGACTGTATAGCCTAATAAGACACTGTTGAATGACTGTCTAGCCTAATAAGACACTGTTGAATGACTGTCTAGCCTAATAAGGCACAGTGGAATGACTGTCTAGCCTAATAAGACACTGCAGAATGACTGTCTAGCCTAATAAGACACTGCAGAATGACTGTCTAGCCTAATAAGACACTGCAGAATGACTGTCTAACCTAATAAGACACTGCAGTATGACTGTCTAGCCTAATAAGACACTGTTGCATGACACAGCACAAAATGGTTTACATCGGCAAGAGCAGGGAAGGCCAGGGCTCATGCTAGCCTATCCATTGCAGTGTGTAATGCAGTGTAGAAAAAACAAAACCCCGCAACAGAATGAGTCACAAATGAAGTATCTGATCATCAATGAATTCAAGAAAAATAAATGTGTTGTTTAACACAGCAGCCGTATATCATTAGGGATGTCTATATGCACTTTTCTTTTTTTTCCTTGGGGAAACTATCATTGTCTAATGTATTCTATTTCATTCCATGATATTGTTGTTACAAAATAGATTTGTTTTTACTGTGATCAGGGCATGGGGATATAAGAGCATCTGCTAGGCTAAATTAATGAACTAGGCATGCATAGTTTAATGCGAGTGTAGCGAAATGCTTGTGCTTCTAGTTCCGACCATGCAGTAATATCTAACAAGTAATCAAACAATTTCACAACAACTACCTTTTACACACAAATGTAAAGGAATGAATAAGAATATGTACATATAAATATGTGGAGGAGTGATGGTCGAACGGCATAGGCAGGATGCAGCAGATGGTATAGAGTACACTATATACATATGTGGATGAGTGATGGTCGAACGGCATAGGCAGGATGCAGCAGATGGTATAGAGTACACTATATACATATGTGGTGAGTAATGGTCGAACGGCATAGGCAGGATGCAGCAGATGGTATAGAGTACACTATATACATATGTGGATGAGTGATGGTATAGGCAGGATGCAGCAGATGGTATAGAGTACACTATATACATATGTGGTGAGTAATCGAACGGCATAGGCAGGATGCAGCAGATGGTATAGAGATGAGTGATGGTCGAACGGCATAGGCAGGATGCAGCAGATGGTATAGAGTACGAACGGCATAGGCAGGATGCAGCAGATGGTATAGAGTACACTATATACATATGTGGAGGAGTGATGGTCGAACGGCATAGGCAGGATGCAGCAGATGGTATAGAGTACACTATATACATATGTGGATGAGTGATGGTCGAACGGCATAGGCAGGATGCAGCAGATGGTATAGAGTACTATATACATATGTGGATATGTGGTGAGTGCAGCAGAATGTACACTATATACATATGTGGATGGTAATGTAAACATTATATAAAGTGGCATTGTTTAAAGTGACTAGTGATACATTTATTACATCCAATTTTGTATTATTAAAGTGGCTGGAGATTTGAGTCAGTATGTTGGCAGCAGCCACTCAATGTTAGTGGTGGCTGTGTAACAGTCTGGTGGCCTTGAGATATAAGCTGTTTTTCAGTCTCTTGGTCCCAACTTTGATGCACCTGTACTGACCTCGCCTTCTGGATGATAGCGGGGTGAACAGGCAGTGGCTCGGGTGGTTGTTGTCCTTGATTATCTTTTTGGCCTTCCTGTGACATTGGGTGGTATAGGTGTCCTGGAGGGCAGGTAGTTTGCCCCCGGTGATGCGTTGTGCAGACCTCACTACCCTCTGGAGAGCCTTACGGTTGTGGGTGGAGCAGTTGCAGTACCAGGCGGTGATACAGCCCGACAGGATGCTCTCGATTGTGCATCTGTAAAAGTTTGAGTGTTTTTGGTGACAAGCCAAATTTCTTCAGCCTCTTGAGGTTAAAGAGGCGCTGTTGCGCCTTCTTCACCACGCTGTCTGTGTGGGTGGACCATTTCAGTCTGTCAGTGATGTGTACGCCGAGGAACTTAAAACTTTCCACCTTTTCCACTACTGTCCCATCGATGTGGATAGGGGGGTGCTCCCTCTGCTGTTTCCTGAAGTCCACGATCATCTCCTTTGTTTTGTTGATGTTGAGTGTGAGGTTATTTTCCTGACACCACACTCCGAGGTCCCTCACCTCCTCCCTGTAGGCCGTCTCGTCATTGTTGGTAATCAAGCCTACCACTGTAGTGTCATCTGCAAACTTGATGATTGAGTTGGAGGCGTGCATGGCCTAGCAGTCATGGGTGAACAGGGAGTACAGGAGAGGGCTGAGAACGCACCCTTGTGGGGCCCCGTTATTGAGGATCAGCGGGGTGGAGATGTTGTTTCCTACCTTCACCACCTGGGGGCGTCCCGTCAGAAAGTCCAGGACCCAGTTGCACAGGGCGGAGTCGAGACCCATGGTCTCAAGCTTAATGACGAGTTTGGAGGGCACTATGGTGTTAAATGCTGAGCTGTTGTCGATGAACAGCATTCTTACATAGGTATTCCTCTTGTCCAGATGGGTTAGGGCCGTGTGCAGTGTGATTGCGATTGCGTTGTCTGTGGACCTATTGGGGCGGTAAGCAAATTGGAGTGTGTCTAGGGTGTAAGGTAGGGTGGAGGTGATATGATCCTTGACTAGTCTCTCAAAGCACTTCATGATGACGGAAGTGAGTGCTACAGGGCGATAGTCATTTAGCTCAGTTACCTTTAGCTTTCTTGGGAACAGGAACAATGGTGGCCCTCTTGAAGCATGTGGGAACAGCAGACAGAAATAGGGATTGATTGAATATGTCCGTAAACACACCAGCTAGCTGGTCTGCGCATGCTCTGGGCCGGCAGCCTTGCGAGGGTTAACACGTTTAAATGTTTTACTCACATTGGCTGCGGTAAAGGAGAGCCCGCAGGTTTTGGTAGCGGGCTGTGTCGGTGTTTAGTTTGTCTGGGAGCTTGACATCGGGGTCCACGATGGGGCTGGTTTTCTTTTTGTAGTCCATGATTGACTGTAGACCCTGCCACATACGTCTAGTGTCTGAGCCGTTGAATTGCGTCTCTACTTTGTCTCTATACTGATGCTTAGCTTGTTTGATTGCCTTGCAGAGGGAATAGCTACACTGTTTGTATTCGGTCATGTTTCCAGTCGCCTTGCCCTGATTTGAAAGCAGTGGTTCGTGCTTTCAGTTTTGCGCAAATGCTGCCATCAATCCACGGTTTCTGGTTGGGGAAGGTTTTAATAGTCGCCATGGGTACAACATCACCGATGCACTTGCTAATAAAATCACTCACCGAATCAGCGTATACATGTTGTTCTTCGACGCTATCCGGAACATATCCCAGTCCACGTGATCGAAGCAATCTTGAAGCGTGGAATCATGCCAGCCCGGGTCGCGCATTCGATATGCTGATAAAATTTAGGGAGCCTTGTTTTCAGATTAGCCTCGTTAAAATCCCCAGCTACAATAAATGCAGCCTCAGGATATGTGGTTTCCAGTTTACATAGAGTCCAATGAAGTTCTTTCAGGGCCGTTGAGGTGTCTGCTTGGGGGGATATACACGACCGTGATTATAATCAAAGATAATTATCTTGGTAGATAATGCGGTCGGGATTTGATTGTAAGGAATTCTAGGTCAGGTGAACAAAAGAACTTGAGTTCCTGTATGTTGTTATGATCACACCACGACTCGTTAATCATAAGGCATACACTCCTGCCCTTCTTCTTACCAGAGAGATGTTTGTTTCTGTCGGCACGATGCGTGAAGAAACAAGGTGGCTGTACCGACTCTGATAACATATCCCGAGTGAGCCATGTTTCCGTGAAACAGAGAATGTTACAATCTCTGATGTCTCTCTGGAAGGAAACCCTTGCTCGAATTTCGTCTACCTTGTTGTCAAGAGACTGGACATTGGCGAGTAGTATACTCGGGAGCGGTGGGCGATGTGCCCATCTACGGAGCCTGACCAGAAGACCGCTCTGTCTGTCCCTTCTGGGGAGCCGTTGTTTTGGGTCACCAGCTGGGATCCCATCCATTGTCCTGGGAGGTGGACCAAACAGAGGATTCCCTTTGGGAAATTCGTATTCCTGGTCATAATATTGGTTAGTTGACGTCGCTCTTATATCCAATAGTTTCTCCCGGCTGTATGTAATAAGACTTCATATTTCCTGGGTTAACCGTGTAAGAAATAAAACATAAAAAAACTAAATACTGCATAGTTTCCTAAGAACGCGCAGCGAGGCGGCCATCTCTGTCGGCGCCGGAAGTTGTCATCCCAGCAGCGCAAAAAACTTGGGAAGTACATCTTCTTAGAAATATAACTTTTCCCTGTGCTTCTCCGACTATGCTCTTCGCATAGCCTAGGCCTATAACCTATAATAATAACCTATAATATATGTTATGGATGATTTGATTGGGACCAAACTATGCTTACTTGATATCGAACGCCCAGCAGAGAATCAGGGATGAGGGGCATCATCGGGACATAATAAGTAACTCATTCTTAAACCCTGAGCAATATGACATTTAATCAATTATAAACCCTTCCTCTAACTGAAATTGTAAAAATATTACCTTCCCCCATTTTCATCCGGAGTGACAAAATGTGTAAATTTCGACCACTCCCTAATGTCACTGTGAGTGGTTCTTCCATGAACCAAGTGATCCACTGCTACGAATAACAAGGGGAAGAAGGTGGAATACTTTGTACTGTCATCCATACTAAAACCTGTATTTATCTGACTCATTATTACCAGTAAACCATGATCCATTTGTGAGTGTAAAGAATTTGCTCTGGAATCTACAACTCAACCATATATTAACATATAAGTCCTTTACCTCCGTTGCTTCACTGCATGCTGTTGTATAATTGGGAAAAAATCATATTAAAAACACATAACAGAGAATGAACTGCAGCATAAGCTACTGGGATAATGGACCTACTGGGCTACTGTAGAGACTGGCATAATGGACCTACTGGGCTACGGTAGAGACTGGGTTAATGGACCTACTGGGCTACTGTAGAGACTGGCATAATGGACCTACTGGGCTACGGTAGAGACTGGGTTAATGGACCTACTGGGCTACCGTAGAGACTGGGATAATGGACCTACTGGGCTACCGTAGAAACTGGGATAATGGACCTACTGGGCTACCGTAGAGACTGGGATAATGGACCTACTGGGCTACCGTAGAGACTGGGATAATGGACCTACTGGGCTACCGTAGAGACTGAGATAATGGACCTACTGGGCTACAGTAGACACTGGGATAATGGCCCCACTGGGCTACCGTAGAGACTGGGATAATGGCCCCACTGGGCTACCGTAGAGACTGGGATAATGGCCCCACTGGGCTACAGTAGAGACTGGGATAATGGACCTACTGGGCTACCGTAGAGACTGGGATAATGGACCCACAGGGCTACCGTAGAGACTGGGATAATGGACCTACTGGGCTACCGTAGAGACTGGGATAATGGACCTACTGGGCTACCGTAGAGACTGGGATAATGGCCCCACTGGGCTACAGTAGAGACTGGGATAATGGCCCCACTGGGCTACCGTAGAGACTGGGATAATGGCCCTAATAGGCTACCGTAGAGACTGGGATAATGGACCTACTGGGCTACCGTAGAGACTGGGATAATGGCCCCACTGGGCTACCGTAGAGACTGGCATAATGGCCCCACTGGGCTACTGTAGAGACTGAGATAATGGCCCTACAGAACATATTGTAATTGAACATGTTAATCACATGCAGATAATCTCCCACCATGTCTGAATAATGCTGTAATGCCTTTTAGATACTCTATCTGCATCCCAAATTAAACCCTATTCCCTATATAGTGCACTACTTTTAAAGTAGTGCACTATATAGGGAATAGGGTGTTATTTTGGACATCCACTGAGTCTCTGCAGAGTTTACCTCTATTGTTGGAAGCAAACATTCTCCATAAATCACCACATTGTCGTTAATCCGTCTCTACCTCATTGGAAAGCCTGTAAAATCTCCTGGGTTCACTAGAAGTAGCCAGGTGCCTTGACGTGGCTGCTGGAGAGGAATAAAGATTTTTTTTTACAGCAGGAACAGAAACCCCATCAGCTCTCCACTGAAACCCTCAAGCCTGATCTGACAGGCAGAAAACCCCCTCAGCTCTCCACTGAAACCCTCAAGCCTGATCTGACAGGCAGAAAACCCCATCAGCTCTCCACTGAAACCCTCAAGCCTGATCTGACAGGCAGAAAACCCCATCAGCTCTCCACTCCACTGAAAAATCTGACAGGCAGAAAACCCCTCAGCTCTCCACTGAAACCCTCAAGCCTGATCTGACAGGCAGAAAACCCCTGATCTGACAGGCAGAAAACCCCATCAGCTCTCCACTGAAACCCTCAAGCCTGATCTGACAGGCAGAAAACCCCATCAGCTCTCCACTGAAACCCTCAAGCCTGATCTGACAGGCAGAAAACCCCATCAGCTCTCCACTGAAACCCTCAAGCCTGATCTGACGGGCAGATGTGTGTACTTACGGATAGGTGGAATGGCATGGGTTGAGTCCCAAATTGTACCATATTCACCATATAGTGCACCAGTTGGTCAAAGGTAGTGCACTACAGTATGTAGGGAACAGGGTGTTTTTTGGGACACACAGCAATTCCCACTGAAAGCTTATTTTTAAATGAATTAGTTCAGGGACACAATGCAGTCTGTGTCAAACTTTCCCTCCCCTAAACTCTTCCATTTTCACATTCATTCTCATCCCTTTCTGTTGGTCTCTCCAGTCCTTTGGTAAATTAGTATCGGGGCGGCAGGGTAGCCTAGTGGTTAGAGCGGAGGACTAGTAACCGGAAGGTTGCAAGTTCAAATCTCCGAGCTGTCGTTCTGCCCCTGAACAGGCAGTTAACCCACTGTTCCTAGGCCGTCATTGAAAATAAGAATTTGTTCTTAACTGAAAAAAAATCCCTTGAAAGCATTGTGTTGCATCCACACCTGGATCCCATTGACTCCTGCGTTCAGGCCAACGAGTCTGTGCCTCTGGGAGTGACTGCAGTAAAACACAATTAAAACCCTCTCGAAGTCGTTTACTCAACTCCCTCACACACATTACACTAATTGCAAAGTTGTGTTGGGTTGAGTTGGGCGACATGTCCTCCCCACCCACCAGCATTTAATGTCTTAAAGTTAAGTTATAGCTAGGTTAATACTGAGTTATAGCTAAGTTAATACCGAGTTGACTAAGTCTGTACTCGAGTGACTGATTAACAGAATACAACTCTACAACTCTACAACATTTCAGCCATCTTTCTAAGTACTCCTCCACACATTTCAGCTTTCTTTCTAAATCACAAAACCCTGATCACCCACAAGGTCACCCACAGGGTCACCCACAGGGTCACCCACAGGGTTACATAAGTTGCTGTAGTTTGGTCTAACATGATAACTAGTTAATACTAAAGAGAGAAAGACTGAGGACTTTGGAGAGCATTTTAAGTAGCATCATCTAATCAGCTGAAAAGGTGATAAGACCGATGCCTCAGATTGCTCTTGACCTTTAACCCCTGACATCATGTTGACTGCAGATGGCCAGAGACTTGGGGGTGCATCCCAAATGGCACCCTAATCCATACATAGTGCACTACTTTTGACCAGAGCCATATGGGCCCATATGCCATTTTGGACGTATGCTGGTTAATCTCTGCTTGCCAGATGCTAATGCATCAGAGGTAGTAATGGGGCAGCACCTTCTGCCAATGGAAGACAATTTATATGCATCTTCACCGGACAAATCATCTTATGGACGGTTCACAATATTCTCGCTGGCATCGCACCGAACATAAATCCTTCCAACTGGAGTGACAGATAGCTTAGCAGATAAACAGAACGTGGAAAGTGGGCCAACACAATTGCCACTGGCTTTTTGGTGATGTAACTCTCAGCCCCATGCCCCCTACCCCCTCCCACATATGTAATCCTCCACCTCCTTGTGATTTTGGCAGGAGAGGGCCCTGGGTCTTGCCTGCTAGCTTTACGACCTGATAGAATCTCAGAAGCCATCTTGTAAACAACCAATTAAATGAGAAAAGATCACGAGAGACTGCATACCTGCCCGGAAGGAACCATAAAATCTAATAAATTGGGGGGGGGGGGTGCTGCTTAGAATAATTACGGCTTGGGAATTTCTCCTCCCCCCCTCAGGAGGACTGCTCCAACAGGAAGCCATGATGTGAGAGGCGATCTACACAGAGGAGGAACTTGTGGTTTTGTAAATGTAGGTGACTGTTATCTAACTCCGAGGATGTCCTCAGTCAAAGTCTTTAGGACAGATTAAAGTAATAGTAGTGGAGAAAGTCGATTGTGATACGAGAGATCCCAAAATGTTGTTCGGACTTCCATTTATTTGTCTCATTTGAATCCGTTGTGTAGTGGTAAAGCCTGCTGATTGGCTGCGGTGTTGTGTGGACCGGCCTGGGGACAGCTGGGAGGCCCGTTGCGTCACATCCCAGGTTTACATCCTCGACCTGGGAGGAACAATGAGACGCATAGCCCCTGTCTGGTGAGGAATAGGGTCATCGACCTGGGAGGAACAATGAGACGCATAGCCCCTGTCTGGTGAGGAATTTGGTCATCGACCTGGGAGGAACAATGAGACGCATAGCCCCTGTCTGGTGAGGAATAGGGTCATCGACCTGGGAGGAACAATGAGACGCATAGCCCCTGTCTGGTGAGGAATAGGGTCATCAGTGTTCGCATAGCCCCTGTCTGGTGAGGAATAGGGTCATCGACCTGGGAGGAACAATGAGACGCATAGCCCCTGTCTGGTGAGGAATTTGGTCATCGACCTGGGAGGAACAATGAGACGCATAGCCCCTGTCTGGTGAGGAATAGGGTCATCAGTGTTCGTGTAGCCCCTGTCTGGTGAGGAACAAGGTCATCAGTGTTGAGCACAGAAATAGTAATGCCACATAAATACCCCAAGTTGAACAAACGAAACACAAGGATTTTTTTCCCCAATTTTTTTTTAAAGCTTTGCCTTGGTATGTGGGTCTACAGGGCCAGACACAGACAATAATTGTTCTGGCAGACCTACTGATATTGCTTGTTAATACTGTACATTTAGAACACATATTGTCACACTGACATGCCATACAAAACAGGCAACACTGACAAGAGAGAGAAAGAGAGAGACTGTGGCATTGCAAACACAGTGGAGTCTTCTCTCCACATCAGCCAGTGTGTGTGTGTGGGGGGATCTTGTTCTCTAGTGAACCAAACATGTCTTAATCACTCAGCCCCACACACCCCAACTGCATGCAAAAACACTGACCATTCCATTAAATCAGAGACGGACAGCGTCGGCACTGACTGGTCTGTCCTCCATTCCCTCACCTGTATTGGATGGAGGAAGGCTTGACCCCTCCTCGTAAACACTAAGCCTGCATCCCAAATGGCACCCTATTCCCTATATTGAACACTACTTTTAACCAGAGCCCTATGAGCCCTGGTCAAAAGCAGTACACTACTTCTGTAGGGAGTTTGGTGCCATTTTGGGACAAACACAAGATGCACTCTGAGATGAGGCAGAGAGAAAATCAACAGGATGGTAGACATGAGGAAGGGAAGGGTTTCCCTCGTTTCCGTCGGTTACCTGGGGTTGAGTCTCAAATAGCACCCTATTCCCTGAAAACCTACAGGAGGATCTCTCTGGGAACAGGGTTGGAGTTTAAACCTACAGGAGGGTCTCTCTCCAGGAACAGGGTTGGAGTTTAAACCTACAGGAGGGTATCTCTCCAGGAACAGGGTTGGAGTTTAAACCTACAGGAGGGTCTCTCTCCAGGAACAGGGTTGGAGTTCAAACCTACAGGAGGATATCTCTCCAGGAACAGGGTTGGAGTTAACCTACAGGAGGGTCTCTCTCCAGGAACAGGGTTGGAGTTTAAACCTACAGGAGGGTATCTCTCCAGGAACAGGGTTGGTGTTTAAACCTACAGGAGGATATCTCTCCAGGAACAGGGTTGGTGTTTAAACCTACAGGAGGGTATCTCTCCAGGAACAGGGTTGGAGTTTAAACCTACAGGAGGATATCTCTCCAGGAACAGGGTTGGAGTTAAAACCTACAGGAGGATATCTCTCCAGGAACAGGGTTGGAGTTAAAACCTACAGGAGGATATCTCTCCAGGAACAGGGTTGGAGTTAAAACCTACAGGAGGATATCTCTCCAGGAACAGGGTTGGAGTTAAAACCTACAGGAGGGTATCTCTCCAGGAACAGGGTTGGAGTTTAAACCTACAGGAGGATATCTCTCCAGGAACAGGGTTGGTGTTTAAACCTACAGGAGGATATCTCTCCAGGAACAGGGTTGGAGTTAAAACCTACAGGAGGATATCTCTCCAGGAACAGGGATGGAAAACCCCTGCCCTATACAGAACACTACTTTTGAGCCCTATGAGTGCTGGTCTAAAGTAGTGCACTATATAGGGAATAGGGCTCTGGTCTAAAGTAGTGCATATATATAGGGAATAGGGCTCTGGTCTAAAGTAGTGCACTATATAGGGAATAGGGCTCTGGTCTAAAGTAGTGCATATATATAGGGAATAGGGCTCTGGTCTAAAGTAGTGCATATATATAGGGAATAGGGCTCTGGTCTAAAGTAGTGCATATATATAGGGAATAGGGCTCTGGTCTAAAGTAGTGCATATATATAGGGAATAGGGCTCTGGTCTAAAGTAGTGCACTATATAGGGAATAGGGCTCTGGTCTAAAGTAGTGCATATATATAGGGAATAGGGCTCTGGTCTAAAGTAGTGCACTATATAGGGAATAGGGCTCTGGTCTAAAGTAGTGCATATATATAGGGAATAGGGCTCTGGTCTAAAGGAGTGCATTATATAGGGAATAGGGCTCTGGTCTAAAGTAGTGTACTATATAGGGAATAGGGCTCTGGTCTAAAGTAGTGCACTATATAGGGAATAGGGCTCTGGTCTAAAGTAGTGCACTATATAGGGAACAGGGCTCTGGTCTAAAGTAGTGCACTATATAGGGAACAGGGCTCTGGTCTAAAGTAGTGCACTATATAGGAAGTAGGGTGTCATTTGGTACACAGCCTCTGTAATAACCAATAGAACTACAGTAAACGGACAGCATAGTAGTTGAAGGGTACCTACATAAGGGATTTATTACACATTCATAAGCCATACATAATGCTTAATAAATGCTTATGTACTGTTTATTCATGTGTTATGAAGTCCTTATGTACGTACCATTTAAATATAGTGTTAACCAACCTATTATTGACTCTCTCTTGTTCTGATACACAGCCAATACACAAGCATTATTCTGCATAACTATGTAGATGTAGATTACACACTCTATCATCATGCACCTGTTTTAGTCTCCTACGGACATATATTTTATTTGACTAGCTGTTGTCATTAGCACATCTTGCGCTCACCAGGTTACAGTTGTTTGGTTTTTAAATTGATTGCAAAGTGTAGACGGTCCCTCGTTAGAATGTGGTTCTACCTCCCACATTCGGATGTGCTTGCTGTGTCCTGAAAACAAGCAACGCTTTGGCAATGAAAGACAAATTGATTCCTCCACATTACTACCAAGTGCCAAGCCTAACTGCCACCCAGTAAACAGACTGGCAAATCTTTCAAACTCATATTTGACAGTATGTGTGTTGTTCCCCTCTTAAATAATGATGTCTGCCAAGCTGATCCAATTCATCTGCAGTCCTCCGACACTTGTGTTTATATATCCACGCCATGGGAAGTCCCAGAAACAAGGTCTCTAAAGGTTTGTCTCTTCAGATTTGGAAACCGCTCAACACTGTACTGTGTATCCCAAGAGAGAGGAAATCAGCTTCATACATCAACTGGATTTCACTTGAACGCTTTCTGTTATAGCCTCCCTTCCCGGTTTCAGGAGTCAGTGAAAACAGTGCACAGTTATGATCCTATGGAAAAAGCTCCTACTCCTAGTTGTGGATATATCAGCATTCATGAGGATCTTTCTTTATAAGCTGTTTTTAAAAAACAGACAGAGGACCCTGATATGGGGCCTTATTGAGATATGGGACCTTTACTGGCTCTCACTGGAAAGGCCCTGAGCCGAAACTGTTATCCCACTGAGAACACTGCTGCTCCAACTGGTCTAGTAGTCTGTCCACCGAGTCCTCCTTATTGTCCAGCTTCAGGTACCTGCGGGCACAGCCCAGGTCTAACCGGGGCCAGCTGCGGTGCCTCTGCTCCTCTACGGGGGTGAGCTCCGGGGGCTCCACACCTCCACACCCAACCATGTTCACATACACGTCTGAGCTGGGCTCACTCCGCAGTCCCTCTGGGTCTGCCCCAGGTCCCCAGGGTCGTATGGCCCCTTCTGTTGGCATTTTACAGTCTGGGGCCCATGAGGGCCTGGGTTAGTCCTGTAGCTCAGACTGTGGGAGCGCCTGGGCAGCGTGGCTGTGACCTCCGACCTCTCCCAGTCGTCCCCTCCCAGAGTGGACAGGGAGCTGGCTGACACCAGACAGTTGTTGAGCTTAAAGAGGTGAGCGGGCTGGGGGTCCGGGCTGAAGCCCCCTATCCTTGGCCCTCCTCCACCACCACCACCACCACTGTCCCTCCCCGGGCTGAAGCCCCCTACCCTTGGCCCACCACCACCACCACCGTCCCTCCCCATGTTGAAGCCCATCTTGCTGGAGTTGCATGAGTTGGAGTGGGAGGAGTGGAGGGAAGGGGTAGAGGCTGAGTCCTGGTGGTGTAGAGCCTCCGTCTGTACGGTGGCCTGCTGGTACATACAGTCAGTTGCCCTCTCCTCCTCCTCCTCTCTGCTGTCTCTGGTCGTCTGCAGCAGGGGCTCTGAGCTGGCCAGCTGCTGCAGATAGAGGATGTTAAGGTGGGTGGCAGGCAGACTGCTCACCCACTGGTAGTGTCTGGCCATGGAGTTAGCTGCTGACATGTCTGAGAGGTCGGCCGAGGGCACGGCCGCCGACACCGAACAGATGACGCTTCGCATCTGGGCCAGCAGCATCTGGGTCTCCCTGTCGCGGTTCTCGTACAGCACCGTGTTGGCACAGATGAGGATGAACAGCCCCACGCCCATGATGACTGGTCCCAGGAGCTTCATCCGCTCACTGTGGATCAGACTGGCCGTGGTCAGGAGGCTCTTAGCCCCCAGGTTCCAACTGGATGACTGGGGTTCAGAGACACCCCCACCTCTAACTCCTCCTGCCGCGTCTACGGAACCAGAGCCTTGTTGTCCAACTCCTAGCAGCTGGGAACGCTGGGTCCGGTAGGGCCAGTACCCAGCCACTGCCAGGGCCGTGCCCACCACCACCACGATGACCCCCAGCACCAGGAAGGCTCCTGGCATGGAGTGGATGCGCAGCTCGCCGCGGATCAGGCCCTCCTTCTTCCGACCCCGCAGGCTGAAACCAGCCATCCGTTGGCGTGGGGAAGGAGAGCTTGGTGTCTGGCCCCCGGGGTCCCCGGCCTTCTGGGTCTTCATGGTGCGGCTCGGTCCAGTGCCCTATCGGAACACTGTGGAAGGGGGGGGTTCAAGGGTTAGGAAGACACATTAATTATGGACTATCCATTTATTTCTACTGTTGTTGATATTGTTCACCTTTTTCCCCCACTACCTTTTTTTTCCTACTTTGTTTTCTTCCTGTTTTTTTTATCTTCTAAAGTGGGTTATGAGCCCACTTTAAATCAACTTCTTGACTCGACTGATGCGACAACACATCCTTATCCTGTAAACATTGAACTCTCAGCCTCTTATAAATCATTTAATATGTTCTCTCTTTCATACTGACAATATTCTTTTGCTCTGTTGTAAAAATAAATAAAAAAATTGCTTTTCGTTCTCAGGGTTTTGATACGTGACACAACCGAATGTTTCCCTTTTGAAATATTTTTGTTAAAAACATTTCAATTTAAGAGAGAGATACTAAAAAGGTATTTTGTGAATGTTTTTAGTCCATGCTTTGGAAATGTATTAAAAAAAATCAGTTCATCACATTTTTTCGTAATCTTACATTTTTTTTTAATGTTGATGTTCACAGAAGACCATTCAAGTTATAGCGTACTCCCCTAACAAACTGTTCCAAACCATGTCGGTGGCGAGCTTCTAAATTCAAATGATACAAACACACACATGGCGTTCTAATTGAGTTCCCACATGACCATAAACAGGGTGAGTTCCCACAAGGCCATAAACAGGGTGAGTTCCCACATGACCATAAACAGGATGAGAGCCCACAAGGCCATAAACAGGGTGAGTTCCCACATGACCATAAACAGGGTGAGTTCCCACAAGGCCATAAACAGGGTGAGTTCCCACAAGGCCATAAACAGGGTGAGTTCCCACATGACCATAAACAGGGTGAGTTCCCACAAGGCCATAAACAGGGTGAGTTCCCACAAGGCCATAAACAGGGTGAGTTCCCACATGACCATAAACAGGGTGAGTTCCCACAAGGCCATAAACAGGATGAGAGCCCACAAGGCCATAAACAGGGTGAGTTCCCACATGACCATAAACAGGGTGAGTTCCCACAAGGCCATAAACAGGGTGAGTTCCCACAATAAACAGGATGAGAGCCACAAGGCCAGGGTGAGTTCCCACATGACCATAAACAGGGTGAGTTCCCACAAGGCCATGAGTTCCCACAAGGCCATAAACAGGGTGAGTTCCCACAAGGCCATAAACAGGGTGAGTTCCCACATGACCATAAACAGGGTGAGTTCCCACAAGGCCATAAACAGGATGAGAGCCCACAAGGCCATAAACAGGGTGAGTTCCCACAAGGCCATAAACAGGGTGAGTTCCCACATGACCATAAACAGGGTGAGTTCCCACAAGGCCATAAACAGGGTGAGTTCCCACAAGGCCATAAACAGGGTGAGTTCCCACAAGGCCATAAACAGGGTGAGTTCCCACATGACCATAAACAGGGTGAGTTCCCACAAGGCCATAAACAGGATGAGAGCCCACAAGGCCATAAACAGGGTGAGTTCCCACATGACCATAACCAGGGTGAGTTCCCACAAGGCCATAAACAGGGTGAGTTCCCACATGACCATAAACAGGGTGAGTTCCCACAAGGCCATAAACAGGATGAGAGCCCACAAGGCCATAAACAGGGTGAGTTCCCACATGACCATAAACAGGGTGAGTTCCCACAAGGCCATAAACAGGGTGAGTTCCCACATGACCATAAACAGGATGAGAGCCCACAAGGCCATAAACAGGGTGAGTTCCCACATGACCATAAACAGGGTGAGTTCCCACAAGGCCATAAACAGGATGAGAGCCCACAAGGCCATAAACACCATAAACAGGGTGAGTTCCCACAAGGCCATAAACAGGGTGAGCCCACAAGGCCATAAACAGGGTGAGTTCCCACATGACCATAAACAGGGTGAGTTCCAAGGCCATAAACAGGGTGAGTTCCCACAAGGCCATAAACAGGGTGAGTTCCCACATGACCATAAACAGGGTGAGTTCCCACAAGGCCATAAACAGGATGAGAGCCCACAAGGCCATAAACAGGGTGAGTTCCCACAAGGCCATAAACAGGATGAGAGCCCACAAGGCCATAAACAGGGTGAACATGACCATAAACAGGGTGAGTTCCCACAAGGCCATAAACAGGATGAGCCCACATGACCATAAACAGGGTGAGTTCCCACAAGGCCATAAACAGGATGAGAGCCCACAAGGCCATAAACAGGGTTAGTTCCCACAAGGCCATAAACAGGGTGAGTTCCCACATGACCATAAACAGGGTGAGTTCCCACAAGGCCATAAACAGGATGAGAGCCCACAAGGCCATAAACAGGGTGAGGTGAAATGGAAAAACCGTTACAAACACATGACTGCAATTAAGCTGCTAAGCAACAATACCCTTAAATCCCTACCCCTAGACCAAACTGATCTGACGACAGACGTTAACACATAAAAAGTCAAATAAAGTTTGATTATTTTGGCACACACCATCAATATGTCCCGTCCACTATCAAACGTAGCCTGAGGTCTCGCTCCAAATGACAAAGAGAAAAACAGGAAGACTCACTCCAGATGACACACGAGAAAGAGAAAAACAGGAAGACTCACTCCAGATGACACACGAGAAAGAGAAAAACAGGAAGACTCACTCCAGATGACACACGAGAAAGAGAAAAACAGGAAGACTCACTCCAGATGAAAACACGAGAAAGAGAAAAACAGATGAGAAAGAGAAAAACAGGAAGACTCAGATGACACCAGATGACTCACAGATGAGAAAGAGAAAAACAGGAAGACTCACTCCAGATGACACACGAGAAAGAGAAAAACAAGAAGACTCACTCCAGATGACACACGAGAAAGAGAAAAACAGGAAGACTCACTCCAGATGACACACGAGAAAGAGAAAAACAAGAAGACTCACTCCAGATGACACACGAGAAAGAGAAAAACAGGAAGACTCATTCCAGATGACACACGAGAAAGAGAAAAACAGGAAGTAGTATCTTCTTCACTACACAACATCACATATTTAGACAATTAAATGAATGTGAGGTTTTAATTTAGCGGCCTTTCTTTATTAAAGGCTAAGGCATGTCTTCTTATTTTTCGCTGTTTGGTAAATATGCATACACAGACAGACAGATGGCGGCCACAGGACTCCTCGCTTGGCTTGAGTTCATCAAAGCCCTTTAGATAAGGTTTAGAATGAATTATGGAACACGACCCAACTGCATGGGCTCCATACTGGTCTCCCATAGGACTTCTTTATTCATACAGTATACACTACATGACGAAAAGTATATGGACATCTGCTCGTCGAACATCTCATTCCAATATCATGGGCATTAATATGGAGTTGGTCCCCCCCTTTGCTGCTATAACAGCCTCCACTCTTCTGGGAAGGCTTTCCACTTGATGTTGGAACATCGCTTGACTTGCTTCCATTCAGGCACAAGAGCATTAGTGAGTTCAGGCACTGATGTTGAGCGATTAGGCCTTGCTTGCAGTTGGCGTTCCAATTCATCCCAAAGGTGTTTGATGGGGTTGAGTTCAGGGCTCTCTGTAGGCCAGTCAAGTTCTTCCACACCGATCTCGACAACTCATTTCTGTATGGACCTCGCTTTGTGCATAGGGGCATTGTCATGCTGAAATAGGAAAGGGCCTTCCCCAAACTGTTGCCACAAACTTGGAAGCACAGAATCAGAACGTCATTGTATGCTGTAGCATTAAGATTTCCCTTCACAGGAACTAAGGGGCCAAGCCTGAACCATGAAATGCAGCCCCAGACATTATTCCTCCTCCACCAAACTTTACCGTAGACACTATGCACTCGGGCAAGTAGCGTTCTCCTGGCATCTGCTAACCCAGACGGTAAAGCGTGATTCATCACTCCAGAGAACGCGTTTTCACTGCTCCAGAGTCCAATGGCGGCAAGCTTTACATCCCTCCAGCCAATACTTGGCATTGAGCATGGTGATCTTAGGCTTGTGTGCAGCTGCTCGGCCATGGAAAACCATATCATGAAGCTCCCGACAAACAGTTATTGGCCTGACGTTGCTTCCAGAGGAAGTTTAGAACTCGGTAGTGAGTGTTGCAACCGAGGACAGACGCGCTTCACACTCGGCGGTCCTGTTATGTGAGCTTGTGTGGCCTACCACTTTGCGGCTGAGCCGTTGTTGCTCTTAGACGTTTCCACTTCACATTAACAGCACTTTGACCGGGGCAGCTCTGGGCAGGGCAGAAATTTGACAAACTGAGTTGTTGGAAAGGTGGCATCCTATGACGGTGCCTGGTTGAAAGTCACTGAGCTCTTCAGTAAGGCCAGTTTACTGCCAGTGTTTTTATATGAAGATTGCATGGCTGTGTGCTCGATTTAATACACCAGTCAGCAACGGGTGTGGCTGAAATAGCCAAATCCACTCATTTGAAGGGGTGTTCACATACTTTTGTATATATAGTGTACAGTACCAGTCAAAAGTTTGGACACACCAACTCATTCAAGGGTTTTTCTTCATTTGTAATATTTTCTACATTGTAGAATAATAACAAAGACATCAAAACTATGAAATAACACATGGAATCATGTGGTAACCAAAAAAATCTATTAAACAAATACAAATATAATTTATATTTGAGATTCTTCAAAGTTAATTTGTGGAATTTCTTTCCTTCTCAATGCGTTTGAGCCAATCAGTTGTATTGTGACAAGCTAGGGGTGGTATAAGTCCCTACTATGGCAAGAACAGCTCAAATAAGCAAGAGAAACGACAGTCCATCATTCATTTTAATTTAATTAAAACTTCTTAAGGATCGGACCCTTTTTTAAATGTTCGCCTAAAATAGCATACCCAAATCTAACTGCCTGTAGCTCAGGACCTGAAGCAAGAATATAGATATTCTTGATAACATTTGAAAAGAAACACTGAAGTGTGTGGAAATGTGAAATTAATGTAGGAGAATATAACACATTAAATCTGGTAATAGATAATACACAGAAATAAAAACATGCGTTCTCTTTTTTTCATCATCTATGAAATGCAAGAGAAAGGCCATACATTGAGATAGGATTTTAGGTGTAATTTAGATGTTGTCCACAAGATGGCAGCAGTGTGTGTGCAAAGTTTCAGACTGATCCAGTGAAGAATTACATCCCTACACAACATTTTGTATCAAGTCTGACAGGAGTTTGCACAAATGTACCGAATTGGTCAATTTAAACATTTTCAAGTACATAACTATAGAGAACATACATGTTTTATTACCATAGCATTTTTGTAAGTTTACACACTACCAGGAACGTCATACATGATGGATCATTAGCTTCCCTACAAAAAAGCCACTAACCTTCACACATCTAGATGGCTGGATGACAAATCAGGATGACAAAATCAGAGCATGATTACTGAATGTAGTAAGTACATTATTTACCTTCAGAGGTGAATGCATCAAACCAGCTGCCGTGATGTGTTTTGTTGTAGTGCACTATCCTCAAACAATAGCATGGTATTTTTTTGTTGTAATAGCTACAGTAAATGTGACACTGCGGTTAGATTAACAAGAATTTAAGTTTTCTGCCCATATAAGACATGTCTATGTCCCAGAATTGGCTGTTGTATACAACTTCACAAAAACCATCAATCGCTATGATGAAACTGGCTCTCATGAGGACCGCCACAAGAAAGGAAGAGCTTCCTCTGCTGCAGAGGATAAGTTCATTAGAGTTAACTGCTCCTCAGATTGCAGACCAAATAAATGCTTCACAGAGTTTGAGTAACAGACACATCTCAACCTCAACTGTTCAGAGGAGACTGCATAAATCAGGCCTTCATGGTTGAATTGCTGCAAAGAAACCACTACTAAAGAAAACCAATAAGAAGAAACATTCTGCAATGATGCGCCATCCCATATGGTTTGCGCTTAGTGAGACTATTATTTGTTTTTCAACAGGACAAATGACCCAACACACCTCCAAGCTGTGTAAGGGCTATTTGACCAAGAAGGTGAGTGATGGAGTGCTGCATCAGATGACCTGGCCTCCACAATCTCCCGACCTCAACCCAATTGAGATGGTTTGGAATGAGTTGGACTGCAGAGTGAAGGAAAAGCAGCCAACAAGTGCTCAGCATATGTGGGAACTCCTTCAAGACTGTTGGAAAAGCATTCCAGGTGAAGTTGGTTGAGAGAATGCCAAGAGTGTGCAAAGCTGTTATCAAGGTAAAGGGTGGCTACTTTGAAGAATTTAAAATATAAAATACATTTTGATTTGTTTAACACTTTTTTTGTTACCACATGATTCCATATGTTATTTCATGGTTGATGGCTTCAATATTACTCTACAATGTAGAAAATAATAAAAAATAAAGAAAAACCTTTGAGTAGGTGTGTCCAAACTTTTGACTGGTACTGTATGTGTACAGTTGAAGTCTGAAGTTTACATACACCTTAAACAAATACATTTAAACTCAGTTTTCACAATTCCTGACATTTAATCCTAGTAACAATGCCCTGTTTTAGGTCAGTGAGGATCACCACTTTATTTTAAGAATGTTAAATGTCAGAATAATAGTAGAGAGAATGATTTATTTCAGCTTTTATTTCTTTCATCACATTCCGGTGGGTCAGAAGTTTACATACACTCAATTAGTATTTGGTAGCATTGCCTTTAAATTGGAAGTATGCTTGGGGTCAATGTCCATTTGGAAGACCCATTTGCGACCAAGCTTTAACTTCCTGACTGATGTCTTGAGATGTTGTTTCAATAAATCCAGAATTGTCCTTCCTCATGAAGCATCTATTTTGTGAAGTGCACCAGTCCCTCCTGCAGCAAAGCACCCCCACAACATGATGCTGCCATCCCCGTGCTTCACGGTTGGGATGGTGTTCTTAGGCTTGCAAGACTCCCCCTTTTTCCTCCAAACATAACGATGGTCATTATGGCCAAACAGTTCTATTTTTGTTTCATCTGACCAGAGGACATTTCTCCAAAAAGTACGATCTTTGTCCCCATGTGCTGTTGCAAACCGTAGTCTGGCTTTTTTATGGCGGTTTTGGAGCAGTGGCTTCTTCCTTGCCGAGTGGCCTTTCAGGTTATGTCACTATAGGACTTTTACTGTGGATATAGATACTTTTGTACCGGTTTCCACCAGCATCTTCACAAGGTCCTTTGCTGTTGTTCTGGGATTGTTTTGCACTTTTTGCACCAAAGTACATTCATCGCTAGGAGACAGAATGCTTCTCCTTCCTGAGCGTTATGAGAGCTGCGTGGTCCCACTGTGTTTATACTTGCGTACTATTGTTTGTACAGATTAACCTGGTACCTTCAGACGTTTGGAAATTGCTCCGAAGGATGAACCAGACTTGTGGTGGTCTACAATCTTTTGGCAGATTTTTGGGGGGATTTTCCCATGATTGTCAAGCAAAGAGGCACTGAGTTTCAAGGTAGGTCTTGAAATATATCCACAGGTATACCTCCAATTGACTCAAATGATGTCAATTAGCCTATCAGAACCTTCTAAAGCTATGACATCATTTTCTGGAATTTTCCAAGCTGTTTAAAAGGCACAGTCAACTTAGTGTATGTAAACCTCTGACCCACTGGAATTGTGATACAATGAAATAATCTGTCTGTAAACAATTTCGGGAAAAATTACTGTCATGCACAAACCGACTTGCTAAAACTATTGTTTGTCAACAAAAAATTTGTGGAGTGGTTGAAAAACGAGTTTTAATGACTCCAACCTAAGTGTATGTAAACTTCCGACTTCAACTATACATGTCAAAGGGAAACAGTAGAGGGCAATAAAGCTATCTGATCAAATGTCAATAGGTTTTTTTTTCTCACAGAAACTGAGTTCATGGTTGTATTTTTGCTCAGAGAGCACCACTGGTGGTTGTTTTCTTTATACTCTAAATGAAGGTGACTTATGCACTGCTTTTAAAGTGTCTCATTGTCTGAACTACGTAACCCCCAGCCTGTCATCACTGATTTTAAGAGAGAGTCAAGCACAGTGGAATGCTCGGAAGTGGAATGCTCAGGAGTAGAATGTTCGGGAGTGGAATGATCAGGAGTGGAATGCTCGGAAGTGGAATGCTCAGGAGTGGAATGCTCGGAAGTGGAATGCTCAGGAGTGGAATGTTCGGGAGTGGAATGTTCGGGAGTGGAATCCTCAGGAGTGGAATGCTCGGAAGTGGAATGCTCGGGAGTGGAATGTTCAGGAGTGGAATGTTCGGGAGTGGAATGCTCGGGAGTGGAATGCTCGGGAGTGGAATGCTCGGGAGTGGAATGCTCAGGAGTCGAATGCTCGGGAGTGGATTCTGGAATGTAAATGTTTTCATCATTATTCAACTAAACATTTGAACGCCTGGCCACACACCATGCCCCTGGCCACACACCATGCCCCTGACCACCATGCCCCTAGCCACACACCATGCCCCTGGCCACACACCATGCCCCTGGCCACCATGCCCCTGACCACACACCATGCCCCTGGCCACACACCTTGCCCCTGGCCACACACCATGCCCCTGGCCACACACCATGCCCCTGGCCACACACCATGCCCCTGGCCACACACCATGCCCCTGGCCAGACACCATGCCCCTGGCCACACACCATGCCCCTGGCCACCATGCCCCTGACCACACACCATGCCCCTGACCACCATGCCCCTGACCACCATGCCGCTGGCCACACACCATGCCCCTGACCACCATGCCCCTGACCACCATGCCGCTGGCCACACACCATGCCCCTGCCAACCATGCCCTTGACCACCATGCCCCTGACCACACACCATGCACCTGGCCACACACCATGCCCCTGCCAACCATGCCCCTGACCACACACCTTGCCCCTGGCCACACACCATGCCCCTGGCCACACACCATGCCCCTGACCACACACCATGCCCCTGGCCACACACCATGCCCCTGACCACCATGCCCCTGACCACCATGCCCCTGGCCACCATGCCCCTGGCCACACACCATGCCCCTGACCACACACCATGCCCCTGACCACACACCATGCCCCTGGCCACCACACACCTTGCCCCTGGCCACACACCATGCCCCTGGCCACACACCATGCCCCTAACCACCATGCCCCCGGCCACCATGCCCCTGGCCACACACCATGCCCCTGCCAACCATGCCCCTGACCACACACCATGCCCCTGGCCACACACCATGCCCCTGACCACCATGCCCCTGGCCACACACCATGCCCCTGCCAACCATGCCCCTGACCACACACCATGCCCCTGGCCACACACCATGCCCCTGGCCACACACCATGCCCCTGGCCACACATCATGCCCCTGGCCACACACCATGCCCCTGGCCACACACCATGCCCCTGACCACACACCATGCCCCTGGCCACACACCATGCCCCTGGCCACCACGCCCCTGGCCACACACCATGCCCTGGGCCACACACCATGCCCCTGGCCACACACCATGCCCTGGGCCACACACCATGCCCTGGGCCACACACCATGCCCTGGGCCACACACCATGCCCCTGGCCACACACCATGCCCCTGGCCACACACCATGCCCCTGACCACCATGCCCCTGGCCACACACCATGCCCCTGGCCACACACCATGCCCCTGACCACACACCATGCCCCTGGCCACACACCATGCCCCTGGCCACACACCATGCCCCTGGCCACACACCATGCCCCTGACCACACACCATGCCCCTGGCCACACACCATGCCCCTGACCACACACCATGCCCCTTGCCACACACCATGCCCCCCCTGACCATGCCCCTGACCACACCATGCCCCTTGCCACACACCATGCCCCTGGCCACACACCATGCCCCTGACCACCATGCCCCTGGCCACACACCATGCCCCTGGCCACACACCATGCCCTTGGCCACACACCATGCACCCTGGCCACACACCATGCCCCTGACCACCATGCCCCTGACCACACACCATGCCCCTGGCCACCATGCCCCTGGCCACACACCATGCACCCTGGCCACACACCATGCCCCTGGCCACCATGCCCCTGGCCACCATGCCCCTGGCCACCATGCCCCTGGCCACACACCATGCACCCTGGCCACACACCATGCCCCTGGCCACCATGCCCTCTGATGTATTCACAGGGTTTGAACAACATTGAGAAGAGAAAAACTAACAAAACGTCCCCCAGAAGAGGAACGACTAGATGTGGCCAATTCAACTGGTCTGAAATAACAAACTGCACTCTGACAGGAGTACGACGGTTCTCTCTACTCTGTGTAATTTACAACACTGCTTTGGATCCCGTCCTGATTTTGTTTGGCTTATTTCATCTCAATGGAGATGCAGGGCTGGTTTAGACAGCAACAGCGTCCTGAATGGCACCCTAATCCCTTCGCTCTGGTCAAAAGTAGTGCACTGTAAAGAGAATAGGGAGTTGTTTGGGACGCAAGGAGAGTGATTCAGATCAGTTAGAAAGATGATGATGATCAGATTCAAGTTTTAATGATCCACTAAGGCCCATATACACTCAGGCTGTACAACACACCGATGTACAACACATTTGACACAATGGTTGTGATACAACTGTTTTGCTTTTGTGATAAAACACAAACATTGGGTGTTTATCAAAATGCATCCTACCGTGCTCTTCTCGAATGCGAACTCTTGTGTTCGTACATATTTTGAAACATGCATCTATGACCGCTTCAACAGAAAGTTTGCACAGAAATATGACGAACCCTCGTAAAAAAAAAAATTTGCAGCTAAATTTCTTGAAATCAATGACGGCCATTATTTGAGCTGCAGCGAGAGAAAATACACTCCGACTTCAGAAGTAAATGTTGCCTATTCACATTTCATATGTTGCCGGACTACAATATTTTTTATCTTGATACGTTAATAAATACATGCTGTGTTAATTTTGGCATGTTAACATGCCTTCACTATAGACCCACTGTAGTGTGCACAAGGCCATAGTAAGTCAATAGGGCTAATTACTACTGTTAGCTAGCCAGATAGACACGAAGAATTGACTACCCTTTAGTTTTAGGTCTCCGGTTAGCTACATTATTACGATTCACATATAGCTGGCTGATAGTTATGAAGTAAAATGTTTTCTTTTTGTATATCTTGTTTTATCTCTATTGCCATTGTCCTGTCTGGAAGAAGGTTCAGTGAATGTGTAAGTCCATAGTAATTCAATAGGGCTAACTGGCTAGCTAGCTAACCATGAATAATTGGTAGCTAGCTACCCACGAAACATTAGTGTTACTAAACATTTTTGACTGTTTAACAAGCTGGCTACCTAGATTATTTAGATTCACATATAGCTAGCTGGTTATCATTAATTAAAACATTTGTTTGGTGTATATCTTGTTTTGTCTCTATTGTGGAAGAAGGTTCAGTGAATGGGGAGGTGCAGCGTGAAGTAATACAGTAGAGGGAGGAGCAGCGTGAGGTAATACAGTAGGGGGAGGAGCAGCGTGAGGTAATACAGTAGGGGAGGAGCAGCGTGAGGTAATACAGTAGGGGGAGGAGCAGCGTGAGGTAATACAGTAGGGGAGGAGCAGCGTGAGGTAATACAGTAGGGGAGGAGCAGCGTGAGGTAATACAGTAGGGGAGGAGCAGCGTGAGGTAATACAGTAGGGGAGGTGCAGCGTGAGGTAATACAGTAGGGGAGGCACAGCGTGAGGTAATACAGTAGGGGAGGAGCAGCGTGAGGTAATACAGTAGGGGGAGGAGCAGCGTGAGGTAATACAGTAGGGGAGTGTGAGCTAATACAGTAGGGAGAGGAGCAGCGTGAGGTAATACAGTAGGGGGAGGTGCAGCGTGAAGTAATACAGTAGGGGAGGAGCAGCGTGAGGTAATACAGTAGGGGGAGGAGCAGCGTGAGGTAATACAGTAGGGGAGGAGCAGCGTGAAGTAATACAGTAGGGAGGGAGTGTGAGCTAATACAGTAGGGAGAGGAGCAGCGTGAGGTAATACAGTAGGGGGAGGAGCAGCATGAGGTAATACAGTAGGGGAGGAGCAGCGTGAGGTAATACAGTAGGGGGAGGAGCAGCGTGAGGTAATACAGTAGGGGGAGGAGCAGCGTGAGGTAATACAGTAGGGGGAGGAGCAGCATGAGGTAATACAGTAGGGGGAGGAGCAGCGTGAGGTAATACAGTAGGGGGAGGAGCAGCGTGAGGTAATACAGTAGGGGAGAAGCAGCGTGAGGTAATACAGTAGGGGAGGTGCAGCGTGAGGTAATACAGTAGGGGAGGAGCAGCGTGAGGTAATACAGTAGGGGGAGGAGCAGCGTGAGGTAATACAGTAGGGGGAGGTGCAGCGTGAGGTAATACAGTAGGGGGAGTGGGAGGTAATATAGTAGGGGGAGGTGCAGCGTGAGGTAATACAGTAGGGGGAGGAGCAGCGTGAGGTAATACAGTAGGGGAGGAGCAGCGTGAGGTAATACAGTAGGGGAGGTGCAGCGTGAGGTAATACAGTAGAGGAGGTGCAGTGTGAGGTAATACAGTAGGGGAGAAGGAGGTAATACAGTAGGGGAGGTGCAGCGTGAGGTAATACAGTAGGGGAGGAGCAGCGTGAGGTAATACAGTAGGGGGAGGTGCAGCGTGAGGTAATACAGTAGGGGGAGTGGGAGGTAATATAGTAGGGGGAGGTGCAGCGTGAGGTAATACAGAAGGGGGAGGAGCAGCGTGAGGTAATACAGTAGGGGGAGGTGCAGCGTGAGGTAATACTAGGGGGAGTGGGAGGTAATACAGTAAGGGGAGTGGAAGGTAATGCAGTAGAGGGGAATGCGAGTGCTTCTCAAATGTAATGTTTAATGCATTCTCCACACTCTCGTCCTCACAAAAACATACTCAAGAGAACGTCTTCAGAGAATGCACTAGGAGCATAAGAGTGTGGCGCACAGTAGTATGCATATTGAGAAACACCCTTTGTGGGCACAAAAATGTCTACACAACCATTGTTTCCACAATGCTTGTGTAGGGCCCAATCATATATGTGCAGAAAAATGATTGTGTCAAATGTGTTGTACATCAGTTGGACAACCTGACCGTGTACAGGACCAAGGAGTCTACTATGACCAGCGTCAGGGGTTAGATACCAGACTGTGTCCTAACCAGAGGGTTGTAGGTTTGAATCCCATCTGGGTGATCTGGATAGTTAAAAGCTGCTGATACTGAATTACATTAGCTATAGTCCAAATGAGAGCATTACAGCAGGTACTGATCCTAAATAGTTCTCAGAATAGTTGTCTGGCTTCCTGGGGCAAGAACATTCTCTCTAGTTGCCTGGCTTCCTGGGGCAAGAACATTCTCTCTAGTTGCCCGGAGAAAGATCATTCTCTCTAGTTGCCTGGCTTCCTGGGGCAAGATCATTCCCTCGCTCATATGGCCACTGATATGGTCTTTATAAATGAGGCAAACCAGACCTCACCTTCCATTAGCCAGGCAGGAATGTGGAGTATGGCCAAACACTGGCATCAAGTCACAAGCAGTACTACATAACATTGGAATAAGATGAGGTAATCTATGGGTTTGAATTCTATATGAGATATATTAGGCTATATAATTAGCTAAGTGCCTTCGGTCCCAAGACAGCCACTTACAGCAGGGAGAGAAGGAACCTTTGCATGGGCAATCTGAATTTGACAGTCTACTCTCAAAATTCAAGTCATGTGACAGTTTCTGCGTTTAAATGGTTTTACTTCAATGTTTTATTTCCCCATGGAAATCGACATACCCTTGAGGCAATTTCATTTTTCTCAATCCTGTTCCTAGACGTGCACGACGCTGGGCAAACAATTATTTTGATGATTGCCAAGATCCTTGGCTATGCAAGAGAGGTCCACATACTATGTAGGAGTAAATGCGTCATGCTTGCAATATTTTTCCGTTATTATATTTTACCTGCATTGATTATCCTATCAATAACTTAGCCTACACATATTTCGTGCAAAATGGTATTACACGCACTCCAAATTAACTGCATGGTATTCGACCAATTACCCTGTATAATATCATACCTTTCGAAGTCACATATTGGGAAAACGTTACAAACGTTTCCCGCCCCCCGGCAAATAACGGTTCTATGTCGGTCGCGGCATAGCAGGCTGCAGAAGGGGGGGAAACTATGGAGCGGTGTTGCAATTCCTTCGGTGCTGACTGTTGATACATTGCCTGTATCAATTAACTGATTAAGGTTTCCGCGGGAAAATGTAATCTTGATTTCCTCTAAATATACAATCTCCAAAATAACCCACAGTTGAAATAGGCATAGGAGAGGGGAAACCAGACCGTGATTGATTTGTCTTGAACTTCAGCAAATACAATCTTTCTCTCTTCAGACCTCTCAGAAAAAGCTGCTACGTTTCAACGTCAATTGTCTGAAGTTGCCGCTCTCATTGTAATAATCATACTTCAACTACCGGCTGGGTGATAGCCTAGGCTACTTTTGAAGGTTACCGGGGAAAGTTATAGCCTACTTGCCTTTGATGCCTTATTCTTCGGTTGTATTCATTGTCCCCCGACACATGTCGATACAGTATCGTTTGGTTTGTTCCCTCATATAGCTTTAAAATATTGTGATATCCGTCAAGCAATTTAATGTGCCTGTAGTTTAAATCCAAAACGGAAGGATCAAGGATGTGCGTGGTTCTGTTGCTCGCAGTCTAATATGTGCTCCGTCTCTTATTCAGTAAGTTTCTATAGCCTATATCGTTGTCGTTTGTTACTGCAGGGAAATAGGCATTTTCAAAAGCCTTAGACCAAAATTTACGCTACATGCGACCGCCCCCTCACAAAACGGACCGAATTCCCACTGCTACTTTTCCTTGGCGCCTCCTTTCCTTCACGAACCCTGGTGCGATGCGCACTGCTCCTCCGTAGAAATGGAGCATTTGAGTAGGCTGCTGTTGCTTAATGCAGACGCGTGCATTTTGGATCATTCTTTATGCTTTAGAGTAGAGTAGTCTTTATTATCCGCGGGGGCAATTCATTTTGCAGCGCGTAATAAGAACACATGACAATACACACAAAAATAATATAAATACAGCAATATATGCACAACTACCAGTACTGTAGTATAGCGTATTGAGAAAGCCGATTGCAGCTGGTATGGATAGTTTAGACTTAATAGTAGGTGAGATGCGTACTGTTGACTGACTGACCAACCGACCATTTTAATAGTACGCTGGCCTGTTAGTGGTCTCAAGACATCCTTTAAAATAGGCTACATATATCCATCCATGGACGAATATGGTAGGCTAAGCTTATCTTAAAATAATTCGGATTTCTACATGCTTTGAGTGACAAACAGAAGAAGCCTACACCCATACAATCATATAGGTATTTAAATGTGCCTGGGAAACTGATTCATATACCAATTATATACGTCCCTACTCATTCAAATGAGCTTTAATGGCAGCAATTAATAATTGTGATAACTAAAACATTGGTTGAACTTGGACATTCATTATATTCCCATAGTTATTCATTATTCTCATTGCTAAGGAATAGTTATTTCATTGACAGCGAGGGCATTTATTTCAACACGGATGGAATACTGTCCAATTAGCACTACGCCATCTTGTGGCTAAACAAGGGCACATAAACACCAAACCTATGGCCCGCAATGGGTCACCATCCGTTCTTGTTGCCACGATAATTGTGTAGTAACCCGGTTGCCAGTCTGATTCTGCGCTTACCAAATCCTTATCGCTCATTGTCACGCCAAACATGTTATTGCATTGCATTTGGCACGACTATGGAGCCCCAAAGTGGAGGTGTGTCATAATACCCATAAAACCTAGCGGTCCACCATTAATTTTTCTCGTAGGGAAGTTTGGACTTTTAAAATAAGGGCTGTTTCGAGTTGGCGTACCCTGGCGTTACGTTTTGATAACCATGTAAATCTCTCTTGGACAAGGTGACAGATTAATATATTAGACTCGATTTACTCTGGTTTGAAATAGCTTATTAGCATTTCATTTCCTGGTAAATTGTTGGAATTTATAGCTTTAAAGGAATGATTAGAATAGTCCACTCAGAAACCATATAATTGTAGAAATTGACAAGAATCATAAAGTTGAGTTGAGTTTATTTTTATTTACAGGGACAGTGCACATTAATCAACGTTTCAGTAAAAGTGCCGGTTTTAGCCAGCCGGCTAATTTTCAACCGCAGTCCCTGGGCAGGTTATTAAAAACAATTACAATATAGACAATAGCAACATAGGACAAGCAAGACATAGCATACAGACAGAGCAACATAGGACAAGCGAGACATAGCATACAGACAGAGCAACATAGGACAAGCGAGACATAGCATACAGACAGAGCAACATAGAACAAAAAGCAGCAAGACAAAATTCATAAAAGCAACAAAGTGTTTCCACACCTCACAAGCTACAGACAACAGACATGGAAAGCGGCAACACACAGCTAGGGACATGCGTCTGTGTTTTGCACAAGACTTCCCCAATTTAAGAGCTCATGCTTTCTAAGGATGTAACAGAATCATAAAGTTATAATTAATGTGTGTAGTTTTAGTCAGTCAAACAATGTGTCTATTATAGTGTCTTGAGCACAGACTGTCTGAGCAAGAGTCAGGGCCACAGAGATTGGGGAGAGGACAGGGAGTGATTCTCAGTGTTTTCACGGACCCTAATCTTTGTCGGCTGGGTAGCAGGACATTGTGTGAATGTGTGTGCGTAAAATGAATGCAAATTTATTGATAAACGTCACCTAGTCCTACAGAGATTTACACTGTTCTCAAAAGATCACCCCAGGGTCAAATCTCCTATGGTTCAAATGAATGGTGGAAAAACCATTTCCGTTTTGACTGCTAGGTTTTATGGATATGACGACTCATATCATGTGGTATTCATAAGTTTACGAGAGGTTGACATGATAGCACACCTGGGACCAAGCTAGTGGTAGTAAGTTCCAACTGCACTAATCTCAGCACCCAGAACTAAATGTCTTCTATGGAAAAACAAAAACCTACAACTTCCAACAATTTAGCCATTTTCTTTCAACTCAAAGATGTCCTCCTAGCCATTTCTGAAATGTTACTGTTGAAAAGTAATATCCCCAGTATAAGTAAAGTAAATTACACACACACACACACTAAAGGGTAAAATGTGTATTATTTAAATCTTATTTAAGCGACGAGACAAAAACAACTAAACATTCCAGATCAGGCGTTTTTTATTTAAGTAACTGGGTAAAAGGATTTCCCACGAAGTGAAAAGATGCAACAACGGAATGAAACAGCTACCACCCTCGCACAACATCGACAGCACAGTATGCTAGTATTGATACAAAGTTTAAGACACTTTACTACAGCACATTCCCATTTCAACTTAGAAAAATCTATCCAAGCAAATACCCTCGAACTTCCTTCACATATTTAATATCTTACAAAACACCTTGATTAAGAGACTACCGGATATAGAAGCAGAATGACCAACAAAACACTGTATATTTAAAAGAAATGGGGAATAGTGAGTGAAAGACACTGAGCATGAGGAGCCTGTTTTTTTTTTTTCTACAACTATTTTATCAAAAAACGAAAAGGGACAGACGCAGGGGTGGGGGACGAGAACAAACAGGGGGAGGGGCACGACTGCTGGGTTATGCTGCCATCCCAGCTCAGGACTCTGATAGAGAGCGGGAGCGAGAACGAGACGCGGAGCGAGATTTGGAGCGGGACTCTGAGCGGGAGACGGAGGGGGAACGGGAGCGGGCTTTGGCCGGGGAGGGAGATGGAGATTTGGACTTTGACTTGGGTTTGGATTCGGCAGGGGTGTGGGAGCGAGAGCGGGAACGGGCGGCCCCCTTCTCAGCTGCAGCACCCTCGTCATCGCTCTTGGCCGGCTCGCGGCTCTTTGAACCCGACTTCCGGGAGCGATCCTTAGCTGCTGATCTGGAGCGGGACCTGGATCTAGACTCATCCTTCCTGCTCTTCTTCCCTTCTTTCTTGCTGCTCTTTTTGCTCTTGCTGCGGCTCCTGCTGTGGCTCTTGCTGCGGGCCCCGCGCCCCTCCTTGGCCTTGTGGGCACCGTTGGTGCGCTCCTCATCTCTGCTGCCCTTGGTCTTGTCCTTCTTGCTGTGGGAGCGGCTACGGGAGCGGGAGCCAGCACCCCTGGGAAATAGAAAGGAGCAGACAGTTACCTCATATGCACTTGAAATGAGGCGATGTAGAAATAGCCACCACTCCCCTAGCACTAGCTGGTTAAGGTCCATATTGAGGCAAGAGCTCTTGGTAAACAGATTTGAAGAAAACCACAAATTGTAACTTGTTACTGTTGATGTCACTTGAGTGCAACAAGTCTGCAAAAGAAATGTCTACAAAGATCCCTCAGAAAACGGCACCCTCTTCCCTATATAGTTCCAAACGGCACCCTCTTCCCTATATAGTTCCAAACGGCACCCTCTTCCCTATATAGTTCCAAACGGCACCCTCTTCCCTATATAGTTCCAAACGGCACCCTCTTCCCTATATAGTTCCAAACAGCACCCTATATAGTGCTCTACTTTTGACTGAAGCCCTACAAGCCCTGGTTGCAAGTAGTGCACTACATACAGAATAGGGTGCCACTCGGATGGTATCGCGCCGTCCCAACCTTCGCTCTCTCTCCCCCGCTACTCTCTCCTCTTCCATCCTATCATCTCTTCCCTCTGCTCAAACCTTCTCCAACCTATCTCCTGATTCTGCCTCCTCAACCCTCCTCTCCTCCCTTTCTGCATCCTTTGACTCTCTATGTCCCCTATCCTCCAGGCCGGCTCGGTCCTCCCCTCCCGCCTCCGTGGCTCGAGACTCATTGCGAGCTCACAGAACAGGGCTCCGGGCAGCCGAGCGGAAATGGAGGAAAACACCGCCTCCCTGCAGACCTGGCATCCTTTCACTCCCTCCTCTCTACATTTTCCTCCTCTGTCTCTGCTGCTAAAGCCACTTTCTACCACTCTAAATTCCAAGCATCTGCCTCTAACCCTAGGAAGCTCTTTGCCACCTTCTCCTCCCTCTTGAATCCTCCTCCCCCCCTCCTCCTCTCTGCAGATGACTTCGTCAACCATTTTGAAAAGAAGGTCGACGACATCCGATCCTCGTTTGCTAAGTCAAACGACACCGCTGGTTCTGCTCACACTGCCCTACCCTGTGCTCTGACCTCTTTCTCCCCTCTCTCCAGATGACATCTCGCGTCTTGTGACGGCCGGCCGCCCAACAACCTGCCCGCTTGACCCTATCCCCTCCTCTCTTCTCCAGACCATCCCGGTGACCTTCTCCTTACCTCACCTCGCTCATCAACTCACGTCCCTCCGTCTTCAAGAGAGCGAGAGTTGCACCCCTTCTGAAAAAACCTACACTCGATCCCTCCGATGTCAACAACTACAGACCAGTATCCCTTCTTTCTTTTCTCTCCAAAACTCTTGAACGTGCCGTCCTTGGCCACCCTATCTCTCTCAGAATGACCTTCTTGATCCAAATCAGTCAGGTTTCAAGACTAGTCATTCAACTGAGACTGCTCTTCTCTGTATCACGGAGGCGCTCCGCACTGCTAAAGCTAACTCTCTCCTCTGCTCTCATCCTTCTAGACCTATCGGCTGCCTTCACTGTGAACCATCAGATCCTCCTCTCCACCCTCTCCGAGTTGGGCATCTTGGTTGCGTCCTACCTGACAGGTACCCTCACCACTGGTGTCCCCAGGGCTCTGTTCTAGGCCCTCTCCTATTCTCGCTATACACCAAGTCACTTGGCTCTGTCATAACCTCACATGGTCTCTCCTATCATTGCTATGCAGACGACACACAATTAATCTTCTCCTTTCCCCCTTCTGACGACCAGGTGGCGAATCGCATCTCTGCATGTCTGGCAGACATATCAGTGTGGATGACGGATCATCACCTCAAGCTGAACCTCGGCAAGACGGAGCTGCTCTTCCTCCCGGGGAAGGACTGTCCCATGATCTCGCCATCACGGTTGACAACTCCATTGTGTCCTCGTCCCAGAGCGCTAAGAACCTTGGCGTGATCCTGGACAACACCCTGTCGTTCTCAAATAACATCAGGCGGTGGCCTTCCTGTAGGTTCATGCTCTACAACATCACGACCCTGCCTCACACAGGAAGCGGCGCAGGTCCTAATCCAGGCACTTGTCATCTCCCGTCTGGATTACTGCACTCGCTGTTGGCTGGGCTCCCTGCCTGTGCCATTAAACCCCTACAACTCATCCAGAACGCCGCAGCCCGTCTGGTGTTCAACCTTCCCAAGTCACGTCACCCCGCTCCTCCGCTCTCTCCACTGGCTTCCAGGCATCCGCTACAAGACCACTACGGAGCTGTGAGGGGGCACCTCACTACCTCCAGGGATCAGGCCCTACACCCAAACAAGGGGCGTTCATCCACCTCTGGCCTGGGCCTCCCTACCACTGAGGAAGTACAGTTCCCGCTCAGCCCAGTCAAAACTGTTCGCTGCTCTGGCCCCCCAATGGTGGGACGCCAGGACAGCGGAGTCAATCACCACCTTCCGGAGACACCTGAAACCCCACCTCTTTAAGGAATACCTAGGATAGGATAAAGTAATCCTTCTCCCCCTCCCCCCTTAAAAGACCTAGATGCACTATTGTAAAGTGGCTGTTCCACTGGATGTCATAAGGTGAAAGCACCAATTTGTAAGTCGCTCTGGATAAGAGCGTCTGCTAAATGACTTAAATGTACATTTGGGACACATGTCAGGGGTCACCCTTGGGTATGGGTCAGGGGTCACCCTTGGGTATGGGTCACCCTTGGGTATGGGTCACCCTTGGGTATGGGTCACCCTTGGGTATGGGTCACCCTTGGGTATGGGTCAGGGGTCACCCTTGGGTATGGGTCAGGGGTCACCCTTGGGTATGGGTCAATGCGTTAAACGTTGCCTGCACTCTGAGCCTCACCTGGAGCGGGAGCGACTGCTGCTGTCACTGCGGCTCTTACGGGACCTACGGCTCCTGGAGCGAGACCTGGAGACAGAGGGAGGAGAACGTAGATTCACGGTAAGCCATGTACCTTGAGGGGTTAGGGTGATGCGAGTTCATATGTAGTTGTGAACTGGTGGGAAAGCAATACATGTGTGTGTGTGTGGGGGGCAACTGAAATCGCCACATCCCCTCTAATACAGAGACCATGTTTAAAAGCAGAAATTCTACTCAGTCGCCGATTAAAGATTGACTGACCAACAAATCATCTTGCATAATTCCATACAACTACTCATTATGGTTTGTAGATAAGCCAGTGTGCATTCCAAATGGTAGTCTATTCCCCGCGGAGCCATACGGGCCGGGCCCTTTGTCAAAAGCAGTGGACTAGAGTGAGATTTTTGGGACACAACCCCACATTCTTATTTACCGGGAGCGGCTGCGACTGCGAGAGTAAGAGCGCTTGCTGCGCTTGGCCCCGGGGCGGTCCTCAATCAGCCGGATCTTCCTGCCGTTCACCTCTGTGCCGTCCAGCTTCTCCAGGGCTCTCTTCATGTCAGAGTACAGCCTGAACTCTATCACGCCCTCGTTCCTGCGCCCCTTATTGGTGTCAGCATACGTCACCTCACCCGCCTGCCTCATGTAGTCCTGGGGAAGGACAGGAAAGGTGGGGATTAGGTGAGAAAACCAAAGATCCTATTGAATTAATATACATCATTTAAATGTGGTATATGTTAGACATGTGTCATATATACACTGCTCAAAAAAAATAAAGGGAACACTAAAATAACACATCCTAGATCTGAATGAAATATTCTTATTAAATACTTTTTTCTTTACATAGTTGAATGTGCTGACAACAAAATCACGCAAATTATCAATGGAAATCAAATTTATCAACCCATGGAGGTCTGGATTTGGAGTCACACTCAAAATTAAAGTGGAAAACCACACTACAGGCTGATCCAACTTTGATGTAATGTCCTTAAAAACAAGTCAAAATGAGGCTCAGTAGTGTGTGTGTGGCCTCCACGTGCCTGTATGACCTCCCTACAACGCCTGGGCATGCTCCTGATGAGGTGGCGGATGGTCTCCTGAGGGATGTCCTCCCAGACCTGGACTAAAGCATCCGCCAACTCCTGGACAGGCTGTGGTGCAACGTGGCGTTGGTGGATGGAGCGAGACATGATGTCCCAGATGTGCTCAAATGGACTCAGGTCTGGGGAACGGACGGGCCAGTCCATAGCATCAATGCCTTCCTCTTGCAGGAACTGCTGACACTCCAGCCACATGAGGTCTAGCATTGTCTTGCATTAGGAGGAACTCAGGGCCAACCGCACCAGCATATGGTCTCACAAGGGGTCTGAGGATCTCATCTCGGTACCTAAGGGCAGTCAGGCTACCTCTGGCGAACACATGGAGGGCTGTGCGCCCCCCCAAAGAAATGCCACCCCACACCATGACTGACCCACCGCCAAACCGGTCATGCTGGAGGATGTTGCAGGCAGCAGAACGTTCTCCACGGCATCTCCAGACTCTGTCACGTCTGTTACATGTGCTCAGTGTGAACCTGCTTTCATCTGTGAAGAGCACAGGGCGCCAGTGGCGAATTTGCCAATCTTGGTGTTCTCTGGAAAATGCCAAACATCCTGCACGGTGTTGGGCTGTAAGCACAACCCCCACCTGTGGGCGTCGGGCCCTCATACCACCCTCGTGGAGTCTGTTTCTGACCATTTGAGCAGACACGTGCACATTTGTGGCCTGCTGGAGGTCATTTTGCAGGGCTCTGGCAGTGCTCCTCCTTGCACAAAGGCGGAGGTAGCGGTCCTGCTGCCCTCCTCCACGTCTCCTGATGTACTGGCCTGTCCCCTGATAGCGCCTCCATGCTCTGGACACTACGCCGACAGACACAGCAAACCTTCTTGCCACAGCTTGCATCGATGTTCCATCCTGGATGAGCTGCACTACCTGAGCCACTTGTGTGGGTTGTAGACTCCGTCTCATGCTTCCACTAGAGTGAAAGCACCGCCAGCATTCAAAAGTGACCAAAACATCAGCCAGGAAGCATAGGAACTGAGAATTTGTAAGTTGCTCTGGATAAGAGCGTCTGCTAAATGACTTAAATGTAAATGTAGAAGTGGTCTGTGTGTGTGTGTGTGTATATATATAACACACACATACATACACAACCTATGTACTTGTATGGGTGGGAAAATGGCAGGAAATCCCAGATATATGCATCGCCATAAAAGTTTTGCTAAGTTCGTCCTATTGTACATTGCTCTCAGTCACATTGTTTTGGTACTGTCATTAGCAGAGTATACACACAAACCCAACTTTAGCTCCAAGACGCCGGAAATTAAATAACAAATGAGAAAGTAGATTGTGCCGATAGACACATTGAACCTTATCGCGCACCGTAGTTTAAAAAAAAACCTGCAGTGGATAGTGCTTAAACAGGTATGTCATATGTGAATTCTGCAATCTTTATGCACATTTATTCAATTGTAAACAATGAATCTTATGCAGTGTTGGGAACGTTACTTTTAAAACGGATTGTTTAGTTCCATTATGTTTAACCTTTATTTAAACCAAGCCAGTGAGTTAAAAACAAATTCTTATTTACAATGACAGCCTAGACCGACCAACCCCGGACGGCGCTGGGCCAATTGTGCGCCACCCTATGGGACTCCCAATCCCGGCCAGGTGTGATACAGCCCGGATACGAACCAGGGTGTCTGTAGTGATGCCTCTAGCACGGAGATGCAGTGACTTAGACCGCTGCACCACTCGGGAGCCCATTAGAGGTAACAGGTTACGTTACAGTGTTACTTACTGTGGAAAGTAACAGGTTACATTACTTTTTGCGTTACCAAAACTAAAAACCCTCTGAAGATGCCGTGCGCGCGTTGGTCCTTCTTATGCCCAGTAGATGGCGCACAGTACCTTTGAATCGCTTGCATAGCCTCATCCATAATCTATAACTCTGGCGGTACCAACATGTAATAATGACTGATGCAAAATAAAATGGATTTTTTTACTTTACCTTCTATAAAAAGTAGCATTACTTAAATTGACAAACTAATGCATTAAGTTACTCTTTACCACAAAAGAGTAATCAGAGTACTCTAAAGCATTACCCCAACACAAACGTACACGTAATTGTTTCGTGTGAAAAGGGCTCCAACGTTCTCGTTCTCCAAAACGTTAACGTAGGATGTCGAAATTACAAGGAAGAGAAGAGTATTATCATTAGCGAGGCTGAATAACGGGTCACCGTACCTTCAGGTCTTGCCAGCTGCAGCGACTGGACAGGTTCTCGACGATCAGCCGATAGTCTGTCCTTGCCGGTGGGCCATATCGGTCTCTGCCACCACGCCCGTACCCACCCCCGCCTTCAAAGGTAACAAGGACAGAGCAGCAGTAATTACGGCAGGGGACACACTGATGACAGCCTCAATACTAAACCTCAAAAAGCTACATTCTGTAAACAAAATGGCCACTTATAAAACGGGGAGGGGCGGGAAAAGACAAACTATCAACAGAAAAAAAGATGAAAGGAAATCAAACCTGTACACATTACTCTGGTCTAGAAAACTCAAGAACACTGACATATCCCTTCCCTTCAACAAGATATAAACAAATAAATAACTACCTGATTCAAGTTTCGGTAGAACTGAATACAAAAACTGTACATACAAACTTAAAATCAAAATGAAAAGCTAGATTAAAATGTTTTAAAAATTGGCTGAAGACAGTACTTACGGTGACACTAAAGTTAAAGTTTCTAACTAGCACATCTAAATATATATTCACATTTGTTTCAGGCACCTATAAGAGCTCAACCCACATCTGTTCCTAACCCAATGGCATCCTCACCACCCGGCCTGGGACTAATGGGACAAGCGGTCTTCATTCACATTGGCTCCCTTTTTTGGTCTGCCCAGGGGCCCAGAATGGTCAAACCACACTCTTGGTTGGAAAGGGGACACCATGGCCAGGCCAGCAATAGGGGCAGGCAGTCAGCAAAGGACTCTTTTAATTAAAACATTGAGGTTCTTTGTTAAATCTTTACCTTTATTATTCAACATTCATTTTAATTAAACAAAAATAAAAGAATCCTGAATTAAACAGATTACACAAGATTCTCAAATTACTCAAAACAAATTCACTAGTTAATTTATTCTATTCAAATCACAATTCATTTATATAGCAAATATTCTACTGTAGTAAATCTCAAGCTAGTTTCCCTCTCATTTTCCCCAGACAATTAGAATGAACACAAGTGCATGTGTTTCCGTGTAACAAGTTAAATCAAGCATACCCTCTCCCAAGATAACGGCATGTCATTGGTGGCAGTGGTGCATGTAATTCGAATTCCCTCAACTACTCAAGTGTAAAATGTCTTCTCCCATTAGTCAAACAATTACAGGGGAGTACCATGACGGGCTTAGTCTGTAGTACGAGCTCCGTGAAGGCTAGAGAAAAGGGTGGTTTCTCTAACCCGGCAACCTGTCCTACACGCCTGAGTGTAGTCAGAACAATGGCAACCTGTCCTACACGCCTGAGTGTAGTCAGAACAATGGCAACCTGTCCTACACGCCTGAGTGTAGTCAGAACAATGGCAACCTGCCCTACAAGCCTGAGTGTAGTCAGAACAATGGCAACCTGTCCTACACGCCTGAGTGTAGTCAAAACAATGGCAACCTGCCCTACAAGCCTGAGTGTAGTCAGAACAATGGCAACCTGTCCTACAAGCCTGAGTGTAGTCAGAACAATGGCAACCTGCCCTACAAGCCTGAGTGGAGTCAGAACAATGGCAACCTGTCCTACAAGCCTGAGTGGAGTCAGAACAATGGCAACCTGCCCTACAAGCCTGAGTGTAGTCAGAACAATGGCAACCTGTCCTACACGCCTGAGTGTAGTCAGAACAATGGCAACCTGTCCTACAAGCCTGAGTGTAGTCAGAACAATGGCAACCACTTCTCCCTGAAACTAGCTGAAATTACAGCAAATGGGAGAGATCTTTATGTAGAAATGCCCTCTAAAAAAAACAGAAAAACAACTTTGTGGTGGAATCATCCTTTTACAGTGTAGTGGGAATGTGGAGTGAGCCGAGCACAACCCAAATTACGGATGACAGTGCCAGCTGTGACCATGTATACCACTAGGGTACTGCTTGTGTATATTTTTACTAAGTTTCCATCACTACTATCCCCAAGGAAGCAACAAGCCTTTGAACAGATGGCACGGCACACATCTTCAAGACGTAAAACCACGTAGGTAAAGAATGGACGACAACTGATGCTCCCCAGTTGCATTTGATTTGATGTGGCAGCATTAACTATATTTGAAACATAAAATTGTGCTTTGTGGTTGTCTTAGCTAGCTACCTTAACTTGAATGCAGTCGGCCTGGATAAGAACGTCTGCTAAACAACCAAAATGTCAATGTAAAAGAACCCAATTACATGAACTACAACCACCAAGGACAAACTTGAGATGTTATGCAGTAGTGGCCTATCCCACATACTATGCACTGCCATGTTGGCCCCCTCAGTCTCAAATCCCCACTAATGTTAAAACACCACTGTATTGTATACTTACTTCTTCCTCCTCCTCCTCCACCGCCGCCACCACCACCTCCTCCGCCTCCTGAGCCATAGCTGCCGTCCCGCCGCGGCCCCTTTGTGTGTTCCACAATAACCCTCTCCCCACACAGGTCTTTCCCATTCAGGTCATACACAGCATCATCTGCATCGCGGGGGTCATCAAATTCAACAAACCCATACCTTTACACATAGGAGACAGTATGTTAGGCCAGAGATGAGGTGGCACATAGATTTGGGATCAAATGATGTGAGTAGTTAAAAACTACTAACGCCAGACCCAAATGACCATATCATATATCACAATGCAACATTTTATAATCTTCTCATATGTGCCACTATTACTGCAGGGTGTTAGAGGGGCCACATTAATTCCACGTGTACGTATGGTCTAGTTCAGAGTACTGTTAGCTAGCTAAGATAATATTGAGTTTAGTCAACATTGTGTTTTGACCCATGTACCTACAGTAGCTAACACATGATTTTGACTGCCATTCATACTGGTGGTTAGAGTGCTTGTAAATGGCCTTGTAAATGTTTGACCCGTCCACCAGATACCATAATATGCCAGTAGACACCATCATCGTTGGCTGTACAATCATTCCGCTACACTCGCAATAACATCTGCTAACCATGTGTATGTTGTGACCATTACAATTTGATTTGTAACGTAAACTATCCACTGTAACTATGTTACATAAACAGTATCTACCCGACGCCAGTTAGGGAGTAAAAAAAATATTTTCGTAACGTTATGCGAGTCAATATAGCATTCAATTGTTGTTTGAAGATGCTAGTTAGTTAGCTAACTTAGTTATGAGGAAGTCATACACGTGAAACTAAGGTTACCTCTTCTGACACGTGGCTGCGATTTCATTCAAAGAAAAGAGCGCCTAGTGCGTTTTAGCTGGCTAACTAACTAACATGGTATCCTAGGTCTAAACAAACACGACAATGAGGTGCTCCTAGCAGTTTAGCTAGCTAGCAAAACACGATTGACGCTAACTACAGTATGTTAGCTCCTTAACCCACGCTAGTCAACTTTGCTTCTATAGCAAAAACGCTTCTCAAATTCTTAACTAACTAAGTATATAATAAATAGGTCTTCAAACTAAAGTAATTGACGTGAATCCTCCAATAAACGCCAGTTAAAACATTGATTCAAGAGGCTCGGGCCTGGCAACGAGGACAAGGCCACAAACACAACGCGGCTAGCTATACCACAGAGCGAGACGAGGCGTTCATTTTGTTTACCCGTTTTTCAGGTCAACTTCAAGTATCTTCCCATAGCCTTTGAAGAACTTCTCCACGTCCTTTTCTCTTGCTCGATAGCTCAATCTTCCAATGTAAACTCTCGACATGTCCCCGTGCTGATCTTTGTGTCCCTTCACAATCTCGGGAACACAGTGGCGCGTAGGGAAATGTTCTGCCAATGTCAATGACCACTCAAATCCCGCCCACCAGGCCTGAAAACGAGCCCCTTCTTTTCCGTCACAGGAGAGGAGTTACCACATTCATCCAATAGGGGTCTCCATAATGACAATCTAAACGTTCTCTGCGTTTCTCCCTTTGTTATTGCTTCATCATACCAAATTATTATTTAATCTGAAGTGATTGATAGTTAACGGTTAAAACTTTCTCTCTCTCTCTCAATTTCAATTCAATTTCAATTCAAGGGCTTTATTGGCATGGGAAATATGTGTTAACATTGCCAAAGCAAGTGAGGTAGACAACATACAAAGTGAATATATAAAGTGAAAAACAACAAAAATTAACAGTAAACATTACACATACAGAAGTTTCAAAACAGTAAAGACATTACAAATGTCATATTATATATATATATACAATGTACAAATAGTTAAAGGACACAAGATAAAATAAATAAGCATAAATATGGGTTGTATTTACAATGGTGTTTGTTCTTCACTGGTTGCCCTTTTCTCGTGGCAACAGGTCACAAATCTTGCTGCTGTGATGGCACACTGTGGAATTTCACCCAAAAGATATGGGAGTTTTTCAAAATTGGATTTGTTTTCGAATTCTTTGTGGATCTGTGTAATCTGGGGGAAATGTGTCTCTCTAATATGGTCATACATTGGGCAGGTTAGGAAGTGCAGCTCAGTTTCCACCTCATTTTGTGGGCAGTGAGCACATAGCCTGTCTTCTCTTGAGAGCCATGTCTGCCTACGGCGGCCTTTCTCAATAGCAAGGCTATGCTCACTGAGTCTGTACATAGTCAAAGCTTTCCTTAATTTTGGGTCAGTCACAGTGGTCAGGTATTCTGCCGCTGTGTACTCTCTGTGTAGGGCCAAATAGCATTCTAGTTTGCTCTGTTTTTTTGTTAATTCTTTCCAATGTGTTAAGTAATTATCTTTTTGTTTTCTCATGATTTGGTTGGGTCTAATTGTGCTGTTGTCCTGGGGCTCTGTAGGGTGTGTTTGTGTTTGTGAACAGAGCCCCAGGACCAGCTTGCTTAGGGGACTCTTCTCCAGGTTCATCTCTCTGTAGGCGATGGCTTTGTTATGGAAGGTTTGTGAATCACTTCCTTTTAGGTGGTTGTAGAATTTAACGGCTCTTTTCTGGATTTTGATAATTAGTGGGTATCGGCCTAATTCTGCTCTGCATGCATTATTTGGTGTTTTACGTTGTACACGGAGGATATTTTTGCAGAATTCTGCGTGCAGAGTCTCAATTTGGTGTTTGTCCCATTTTGTGAAGTCTTGGTTGGTGAGCGGACCCCAGACCTCACAACCATAAAGGGCAATGGGCTCTATGACTGATTCAAGTATTTTTTGCCAAATCCTAATTGGTATGTTGAAATGTATGTTCCTTTTGATGGCATAGAATGCCCTTCTTGCCTTGTCTCTCAGATCGTTCACAGCTTTGTGGAAGTTACCTGTGGCGCTGATGTTTAGGCCAAGGTATGTATCGTTTTTTGTGTGCTCTAGTGCAACAGTGTCTAGATGGAATTTGTATTTGTGGTCCTGGTGACTGGACCTTTTTTGGAACACCATTATTTTGGTCTTACTGAGATTTACTGTCAGGGCCCAGGTCTGACAGAATCTGTGCATAAGATCTAGGTGCTGCTGTAGGCCCTCCTTGGTTGGTGACAGAAGCACCAGATCATCAGCAAACAGCAGACATTTGACTTCGGATTCTAGCAGGGGGAGGCCGGGTGCTGCAGACTTTTCTAGTGCCCGCGCCAATTCGTTGATATATATGTTGAAGAGGGTGGGGCTTAAGCTGCATCCCTGTCTAACCCCACGACCCTGTGTGAAGAAATGTGTGTGTTTTTTGCCAATTTTAACCGCATACTTGTTGTTTGTGTACATGGATTTTATAATGTCGTATGTTTTACCCCCAACACCACTTTCCATCAGTTTGTATAGCAGACCCTCATGCCAGATTGAGTCGAAGGCTTTTTTGAAATCAACAAAGCATGAGAAGACGTTGCCTTTGTTTTGGTTTGTTTGGTTGTCAATTAGGGTGTGCAGGGTGAATACATGGTCTGTTGTACGGTAATTTGGTAAAAAGCCAATTTGACATTTGCTCAGTACATTGTTTTCATTGAGGAAATGTACGAGTCTGCTGTTAATAATAATGCAGAGGATTTTCCCAAGGTTACTGTTGACACATATTCCACGGTAGTTATTGGGGTCAAATTTGTCTCCACTTTTGTGGATTGGGGTGATCAGTCCTTGGTTCCAAATATTGGAGAAGATGCCAGAGCTAAGTATGATGTTAAAGAGTTTTAGTATAGCCAATTGGAATTTGTTGTCTGTATATTTGATAATTTCATTGAGGATACCATCGACACCACAGGCCTTTTTGGGTTGAAGGGTTTTTATTTTGTCCTGTAACTCATTCAATGTAATTGGAGAATCCAGTGGGTTCTGGTAGTCTTTAATAGTTGATTCTAAGATCTGTATTTGATCATGTATATGTTTTTGCTCTTTGTTCTTTGTTATAGAACCAAAAAGATTGGAGAAGTGGTTTACCCATACATCTCCATTTTGGATAGATAATTCTTCGTGTTGTTGTTTGTTTAGTGTTTTCCAATTTTTCTCTCTCTCTCTCTCTCTCTCTCTCTCTCTCTCTCTCTCTCTCTCTCTCTCTCTCTTTCTCTCTCTCTCTCTCTCACTCACTCACTCACTTTCTCTCTCTCTCTCTCCAGAAAACATTATTTTTGAAATGGTGTTAACACAATGTGAAGTCACATTGCATTTTTCCCCCCGTTTTTTTAAAGCCCCAACAGTGCTTTTTGGTCAATTTTATTTCATAAATGTTTTTAATTCATGCGTGTCCTGATGTCCCAGTCATCCATCACTCTAGAGCAGGTATTCTCCCAGGAGTACGAGCAATGCCGTCGGGGGTACGCCAAATAAAAATGTGATTCACATAAATAAATAAATAAAAAAGTACATTTATATTTTCCAACGGGGCTATACATTTGGGTGAGTTTTTTTCTCGCCTGAGTAGCCTCGTTTCACTGCCAAAAATACAATTTAACCATTTAGTGTTCAGCGAAATAACAACACAATGTCAAATACAGGTAGCCTGATGTAGTCAAATAATGATCATCCAATCACATTAACCGTTTACTCTCTCGCGGGAAACCTTCCCTCTTGCGCAGACATTTAGAAACGAAACATGAAATTTGAAAAATAAGCCACATACAAGCTTCGCATACAAGCCAGTGAATTATATGCGTTATAGTTGGATGAGTCAACAGATGTGGCGGGCCTTGCACAGCTCCTGATATATGTCCATTGCGTTTATTGGGGGTCAATTAAGGAGGACATCCTCTTCTGCAAACTACTGGAAACCAGGACAACGTGAAAGGATATTTTTTAAAGTACTGGACAGTTTTGTGACATCAAATGGACTTTGGTGGTCAAGATGTGTTGGTATCTGTACTGATGGTGCAAAAGCCATGACAGGGAGACATAGTGGAGTGGTGCTGTTCCTCCCGAAGCCACTTGGGTACACTGCAGCATCCGATGCTACTTGGGTACACTTCAGCATCCACTGAGAGGCTCTTGCTGCAAAGGGAATGCCTGACAGCTTGAAAGACGTTTTGGACCCAGTGAAAATGGTTAAAGCAAGGCCTCTGAACTCTCGTGTATTTTCTGCATTATGCAAATGATCTGGGCAGCGACCAGGTAACGCTTTTACAACATACAGAAGTGCGCTGGTTATCAAGGGGCAAAGTATTGACCTTTTTTTTTTTCATTTAGAGACCAGCTTAAAGTTTTCTTTACTGACCATAATTTTTACTTGTCTGACCGATTGCATGATGACGAGTTTCTCACACGACTGGCCTATCTGGGTGATGTTTTTTCTCGCCCGAATGATCTGAATCTGAAATTACAGGGACTCTCCGCAACTATATTCAATGTCCTGGACAAAACTTAGACTATGATTAAGAAGTTGGAGCTCTTTTCTGTCTGCATTAACAAGGACAACACACAGGTCTTTCCATCATTGTATGATTTTTTTGTGTGCATGTAACCGATGTGAAACGGCTAGCTAGTTAGCAGTGGTGCACGCTAATAGCGTTTCAATCGGTGACATCACTTGCTCTGAGACCTTGAAGAAGTTGTTCCCTTTGCTCTGCAAGGGCTGTGGCTTTTGTGGAGCGATGGGTAAAGATGCATCAATGGTGGCTGTTGTTGATGTGTGCAGAGGGTCCCGGGTTCAGGGCGAGGAGAGGGACAGAAGCAATGCTGTTACATGCACATGAACTCAAGCTTACGGACAATGTCAAATGTGATATAGTACGCAGGTACTTTCCCGAAACAGACGACACAAACAACTGGATTAGTTATCCCTTTCATGCCCTGCCTCCTACATGTAAAAGTGTAGCCTAGATTACAGTATTAACTTCAGCCTCTCGTGTCCATACCATTGCTGACATGAGGGAGGCTGCAGAAAATGTAGCCAAACTTTCATTTGACTTTTTAATTACATAAATATAGGCTAAATACCAGTCACGTTTGACAATTATAATGTAGGATAATTAACATGAACATCTAAAGGCGTGATTCTGTTGACAGACTCAAGCCACAGTTCATTCAGATCAAATGGTCACAAGAGCGGAGAGAAAGGCCTTCTGACCCAACTTCTGTCCCACTGGGAATGTGATGAAAGAAATAAAAGCTGAAATAAATCATTCTCTCTACTATTATTCTGACATTTCACATTCTTAAAATATAGTGGTGATCCTAACTCACCTAAAACAGGGAATATTTACTAGGATTAAATGTCAGGAATTGTGGAAAACTGAGTTTGAATGTATTTGGCTAAGGTGTATATAAACTTCTGACTTTTTCATTTATTTATTTCTTCTTGGGAGGGGGGGGGCTGTTGGAGGGGTCTCGAATGGTTGAGGGACAGTTATTGGGGAACTGTGGGGGGATCTTGGAGGGTTCGAGTTCACTTTTTTGGCGGGTGAGAAGGATTACTTTATCCTATCCTAGGTATTCCTTAAAGAGGTGGGGTTTCAGGTGTCTCCGGAAGGTGGTGATTGACTCCGCTGTCCTGGCGTCGTGAGGGAGTTTGTTCCACCATTGGGGGGCCAGAGCAGCGAACAGTTTTGACTGGGCTGAGCGGGAACTGTACTTCCTCAGTGGTAGGGAGGCGAGCAGGCCAGAGGTGGATGAACGCAGTGCCCTTGTTTGGGTGTAGGGCCTGATCAGAGCCTGGAGGTACTGAGGTGCCGTTCCCCTCACAGCTCCGTAGGCAAGCACCATGGTCTTGTAGCGGATGCGAGCTTCAACTGGAAGCCAGTGGAGGGAGCGGAGGAGCGGGGTGACGTGAGAGAACTTGGGAAGGTTGAACACCAGACGGGCTGCGGCGTTCTGGATGAGTTGTAGGGGTTTAATGGCACAGGCAGGGAGCCCAGCCAACAGCGAGTTGCAGTAATCCAGACGGGAGATGACAAGTGCCTGGATTAGGACCTGCGCCGCTTCCTGTGTGAGGCAGGGTCGTACTCTGTGGATGTTGTAGAGCATGAACCTACAGGAACGGGCCACCGCCTTGATGTTAGTTGAGAACGACAGGGTGTTGTCCAGGATCACGCCAAGGTTCTTAGCGCTCTGGGAGGAGGACACAATGGAGTTGTCAACCGTGATGGCGAGATCATGGAACGGGCAGTCCTTCCCCGGGAGGAAGAGCAGCTCTGTCTTGCCGAGGTTCAGCTTGAGGTGGTGATCCGTCATCCACACTGATATGTCTGCCAGACATGCAGAGATGCGATTCGCCACCTGGTCATCAGAAGGGGGAAAGGAGAAGATTAATTGTGTGTCGTCTGCATAGCAATGATAGGAGAGACCATGTGAGGTTATGACAGAGCCATGTGACTTGGTGTATAGCGAGAATAGGAGAGGGCCTAGAACAGAGCCCTGGGGGACACCAGTGGTGAGAGCGCGTGGTGAGGAGACAGATTCTCGCCACGCCACCTGGTAGGAGCGACCTGTCAGGTAGGACTCAATCCAAGCGTGGGCCGCGCCCTGGAGATGCCCAACTCGGAGAGGGTGTAGAGGAGGATCCGATGGTTCACAGTATCGTAGGCAGCCGATAGGTCTAGAAGGATGAGAGCAGAGGAGAGAGAGTTAGCTTTAGCAGTGCGGAGCGCCTCCGTGATACAGAGAAGAGCAGTCTCAGTTGAATGACTAGTCTTGAAACCTGACTGATTTGGATCAAGAAGGTCATTCTGAGAGAGATAGCGGGAGAGCTGGCCAAGGACGGCACGTATGATGTAGTTGTTGGATGACTGGTGGGATGTAGTTGTTGGATGGGAGTCTGTTGGGTGACTGGTATGATGTAGTTGTTGAATGGGAGTCTGTTGGGTGACTGGTATGATGTAGTTGTTGGATGACTGGTGGGATGTAGTTGTTGGATGACTGGTGGGATGTAGTTGTTGGATGGGAGTCTGTTGGGTGACTGGTATGATGTAGTTGTTGAATGACTGGTGGGATGTAGTTGTTGAATGACTGGTGGGATGTAGTTGTTGGATGACTGGTGGGATGTAGTTGTTGGATGGGAGTCTGTTGGGTGACTGGTATGATGTAGTTGTTGAATGACTGGTGGGATGTAGTTGTTGGATGGGAGTCTGTTGGGTGACTGGTATGATGTAGTTGTTGAATGGGAGTCTGTTGGGTGACTGGTATGATGTAGTTGTTGAATGACTGGTATGATGTAGTTGTTGGATGACTGGTGGGATGTAGTTGTTGGATGGGAGTCTGTTGGGTGACTGGTATGATGTAGTTGTTGAATGACTGGTGGGATGTAGTTGTTGGATGGGAGTCTGTTGGGTGACTGGTATGATGTAGTTGTTGAATGGGAGTCTGTTGGGTGACTGGTATGATGTAGTTGTTGAATGACTGGTATGATGTAGTTGTTGGATGACTGGTGGGATGTAGTTGTTGGATGGGAGTCTGTTGGGTGACTGGTATGATGTAGTTGTTGAATGGGAGTCTGTTGGGTGACTGGTATGATGTAGTTGTTGAATGGGAGTCTGTTGGATGACTGGTGTGATGTAGTTGTTGAATGGGAGTCTGTTGGATGACTGGTGTGGTGTAGTTGTTGGATGACTGGTGTGATGTAGTTGTTGAGCAGCTTCACTGCAAGTATATTGTATGTTTCGGATATTCAATAAAATAAAAATTTAAAAAATAAACACTCTGTATGACCCTTAGTTAGCCCACTGTAGTAAAATGTAAAAAATAAAAAAATATAAAAAATATTTATTTATCTAGGCAAGTCATTTAAGAACAAATTCTTATTTACAAATTCAGCCTACCAGGGAACAGTGGGTTAACTGCCTTGTTCAGGGGCAGAACAACAGATTTTTACCTTGTCAGCTCAGGGATTTGATCCAGCAACCATTAAGTTACTGACTCAATGTTCTAACCACTAGGTTATCTTCCACCAATAGTTAATAACTAATGGCTATTCAGCCTAAATGACAACCCATTCATTGGGTAGCCATGATCTATTTGTTTAAGTAACAAACTGACAACTGAACAAGAACAACATGGATATTGCTTTGATTTAGACATTTCTTTTTGACTGCGCCCCAGACGATGGGCTATGAAGGCCTGAGTGTCGGTGGGAAGACTTTTAAATGGCCTATATGTGAAAAAAAGACTGGGAGAGATCCAATGTCATACAGCTAAGATGCTGAAATTGTAAGCACACGCAACTTTTATTTCCATTGCTTTCTCTCCCAGACTTTTTTTTTAATGTACACTTAACATTATTATACACTGATCTCAAAAATATAAAAGCAACATGCAACAATTTCTGTCATGTTATGTCTTGTCCCTGTGCTTTCTCTTCTCTTCGTTTCCCCCTGCTGGTCGTATTAGGTTACTATCTCTCTCTCTCTCTATCGTTCCGTTCCTGCTCCCAGCTGTTCCCCATTCTCCTAACGACCTCGTTTACTCTCTCACACCTGTCTCCTCTTTTGCCCTCTGATTAAGTCTCTATTTCTCTCTCTGTTTCTGCTTCTGTCCTTGTCGGATTCTTGTTTGCTTTGCCCTTGTCCCGTCCTGTCGTAATCTGCCTCTTCATCAGATGCTGCGTGTGAGCAGGTGTCTCTGTCCTCTACGGCCCGCGCCTACCCGGAGGGACCAGCAGTCTGTTGCCGCTAGCCCTGCTATTCTCCTCTACTACTAGAAGGGGACTCTCCTGTAAAGATAGAGGATTTATGTTTTCCCTGTTTGGACATCTCCTGTAAAGATTGAGGATTTATGTTTTCCCTGTTTGGACATTAAAAGACTCTGTTTCTGTTAAATCGCTTTTGGGTCCTCACTCACCTGCATAACAGAAGAATCCGACCAAGAATGGACCCAGCGACTTCGGATCCTCTCTACTCAGCCGTCGAGATCCAGGGAGCGATGCTAGGCAGACACGAGCAGGAATTGTCTGCTGCTCGACATGCCGTTGAGACCCTGGCCGCCCAAGTCTCCGACCTCTCGAAACATATTCACAATCTCCGCCTCGATCCACCGGCTACTTCCAGGGCTTCCGAGTCTCCGGAGCCCAGCATTAATAACCCACCGTGTTACTCTGGGGAGCCCACTGAATGCCGCTCGTTCCTCACCCAGTGTGATATTGTGTTCTCTCTCCAGCCCAACACGTACTCCAGGGGTACAGCTCGTATCGCCTACGTCATATCTCTCCTTACTGGACGGGCTCGTGAGTGGGGCACGGCAATCTGGGAGGCAAGGGCTGAGTGTACTAACCAGTATCAGAACTTTAAGGAGGAGATGATACGGGTTTTTGATCGTTCAGTTTTTGGGAAAGAAGCTTCCAGGGCCCTGTCTTCCCTATGTCAAGGTAATCGATCCATAACGGACTACTCTATAGAGTTTCGCACTCTTGCTGCCTCCAGTGACTGGAACGAGCCGGCGTTGCTCGCTCGTTTTCTGGAGGGTCTCCACGCGGAGGTAAAGGATGAGATTCTCTCCCGGGAGGTTTCTTCCAGCGTGGATTCTTTGATTGAACTCGCTATTCGCATAGAACGACGGGTAGATCTTCGTCACCGAGCTCGTGGAAGAGAGCTCGCGTTATCCGTTTCCCCCCTCTCCGCATCACTACCATCTTCCTCCACTGGCTCAGGTGCTGAGCCCATGCAGCTGGGGGGTATTCGCATCTCGACTAAGGAGAGGGAACGGAGAAGCACCAACCGCCTCTGTCTCTATTGCGGTTCCGCTGGTCATTTTGTCATTTCATGTCCAGTAAAAGCCAGAGCTCATCAGTAAGCGGAGGGCTACTGGTGAGCGCTACTACTCAGGTCTCTCCTTCAAGATCCTGTACTACCTTGTCGGTCCATCTACGCTGGACCGGTTCGGCAGCTTCCTGCAGTGCCTTGATTAGACTCTGGGGCGGAGGGCTGTTTTATGGACGAAGCCTGGGCTCGGGAACATGACATTCCTCTCAGACAGTTAGGGGAGCCCACGGCCATGTTCGCCTTGGATGGTAGTCCTCTCCCCAGGATTCAGCGTGAAACGCTACCTTTAACCCTCACTGTCTCTGGTAATCATAGCGAAACCATTTCTTTTTGATTTTTCGTTCACCTTTTACACCTGTTGTTTTGGGCCATCCCTGGCTAGTGTGTCATAATCCTTCTATTAATTGGTCTAGTAATTCTATCCTCTCCTGGAACGTCTCTTGTCATGTGAAATGTTTAATGTCTGCTATCCCTCCTGTTTCTTCTGCCCCCTCTTCACAGGAGGAGCCTGGTGATTTGACAGGGGGTGCCGGAGGAATATCATGATCTGCGCACGGCCTTCAGTCGGTCCAGGGCCACCTCCCTTCCTCCTCACCGGTCGTATGATTGTAGTATAGATCTCCTTCCGGGTACCACTCCCCCCCGGGGTAGACTATACTCTCTGTCGGCTCCCGAACGTAAGGCTCTCGAAGATTATTTGTCTGTAGCTCTCGACGCCGGTACCGTAGTCCCTTCCTCCTCTCCCGCCGGAGCGGGGGTTTTTTTTGTTAAGAAAAAGGACGGGACCCTGCGCCCCTGCGTGGATTATCGAGGGCTGAATGACATAATGGTTAAGAATCGTTATCCGCTTCCCCTTATGTCTTCAGCCTTCGAGATAGATCCTGCAGGGAGCCAGGTTTTTCACTAAGTTGGACCTTCGTAACGCTTACCATCTCGTGCGCATCAGGGAGGGGGACGAGTGGAAAACGGCGTTTAACACTCCGTTAGGGCACTTTGAATACCGGGTTCTGCCGTTCGGTCTCGCTAACGCTCCAGCTGTCTTTCAGGCATTAGTGAATGATGTACTGAGAGACATGCTGAACATCTTTGTTTTCGTTTACCTTGACGATATCCTGATTTTTTCACCGTCACTCCAGATTCATGTTCAGCACGTTCGACGTGTCCTCCAGCGCCTTTTAGAGAATTGTCTTTATGTGAAGGCTGAGAAGTGCGCTTTTCATGTCTCCTCCGTCACATTTCTCGGTTCTGTTATTTCCGCTGAAGGCATTCAGATGGATTCCGCTAAGGTCCAAGCTGTCAGTGATTGGCCCGTCCCTAAGTCACGTGTCGAGCTGCAGCGCTTTCTCGGTTTCGCGAATTTCTATCGTCGTTTCATTCGTAATTTCGGTCAGGTGGCAGCTCCTCTCACAGCCCTTACTTCTGTCAAGACGTGCTTTAAGTGGTCCGTTTCCGCCCAGGGAGCTTTTGATCTCCTCTAGAAGCGTTTTACATCCGCTCCTATCCTTGTTACACCTGACGTCTCTAGACAGTTCATTGTCGAGGTTGACGCATCAGAGGTGGGCGTGGGAGCCATTCTGTCCCAGCACTCCCATTCTGACGATAAGGTCCATCCTTGCGCGTATTTTTCTCATCGCCTGTCGCCGTCGTAACGTAACTATGATGTGGGAAACCGCGAACTGCTCGCCATCCGCTTAGCCCTAGGCGAATGGCGACAGTGGTTGGAGGGGGCGACCGTTCCTTTTGTCGTTTGGACTGACCATAAGAACCTTGAGTACATCCGTTCTGCCAAACGACTTAATGCGCGTCAGGCTCGTTGGGCGCTGTTTTTCGCTCGTTTCGAGTTCGTTATTTCTTATCGTCCGGGCTCAAAGAACACCAAGCCTGATGCTTTGTCCCGTCTCTTCAGTTCTTCAGTAGCCTCCACCGACCCCGAGGGGATTCTCCCTGAGGGGCGTGTTGTCGGGTTGACTGTCTGGGGAATTGAGAGGCAGGTAAAGCAAGCTCTCACTCACACTCCGTCGCCGCGCGCTTGTCCTAGGAACCTTCTTTTCGTTCCCGTTCCTACTCGTCTGGCCGTTCTTCAGTGGGCTCACTCTGCCAAGTTAGCCGGCCATCCCGGCGTTCGGGGTACGCTTGCTTCTATTCGCCAGCGTTTCTGGTGGCCCACTCAGGAGCGTGATACGCGTCGTTTCGTGGCTGCTTGTTCGGACTGCGCGCAGACTAAGTCCGGTAACTCTCCTCCTGCCGGCCGTCTCAGACCGCTTTCCATTCCCTCTCGACCGTGGTCTCACCATCGCCTTAGACTTTATTACCGGTCTTCCTTCGTCAGCGGGGAAGACTGTTATTCTAACGGTTGTCGATAGGTTCTCTAAGGCGGCTCATTTTATTCCCCTCGCTAAGCTTCCTTCTGCTAAAGAGACGGCACAAATCATCATTGAGAATGTTTTCAGAATTCATGGCCTTCCGTCAGACGCCGTTTCGGACAGGGGTCCGCAATTCACGTCTCAATTTTGGAGGGAGTTTTGCCGTTTGATTGGGGCTTCCGTCAGTCTCTCTTCCGGTTTTCACCCCCAGTCTAACGGTCAAGCAGAACGGGCCAATCAGACGATTGGTCGCATCTTACGCAGTCTTTCCTTTCGAAACCCTGCGTCTTGGGCAGAACAGCTCCCCTGGGCAGAATACGCTCACAACTCTCTTCCTTCGTCTGCGACCGGGCTATCTCCTTTTCAGAGTAGCCTCGGGTACCAGCCTCCTCTGTTCTCGTCCCAGCTCGCCGAGTCCAGCATCCCCTACGCTCAGGCTTTTGTCCAACGTTGTGAGCGCACCTGGAAGAGGGTCAGGTCTGCACTTTGCCGTTATAGGGCGCAGACTGTGAGAGCCGCTAATAAGCGTAGGACTAAGAGTCTTAGGTATTGTCGCGGTCAGAGAGTATGGCTCTCCACTCGTAACCTTCCCCTTATGACAGCTTCTCGCAAGTTGACCCCGCGGTTCATTGGTCCGTTCCGTATTTCTCAGGTCGTTAATCCTGTCGCTGTGCGACTTCTTCTTCCGCGACATCTTCGTCGCGTCCACCCGGTCTTCCATGTCTCCTGTGTCAAGCCTTTTCTTCGCGCCCCCGTTCGTCTTTCTCCCCCCGTCCTTGTCGAGGGCGCACCTATCTACAGGGTCCAGAAGATTATGGACATGAGTCCTCGGGGCCGTGGTCATCAGTACCTAGTGGATTGGGAGGGTTACGGTCCTGAGGAAAGGAGTTGGGTTCCATCTCGGGACATGCTGGACCGTTCGCTGATCGATGATTTCCTCCGTTGCCGCCAGGTTTCCTCCTCGAGTGCGCCAGGAGGCGCTCGGTGAGTGGGGGGGTACTGTCATGTTATGTCTTGTCCCTGTGCTTTCTCTTCTCTTCGTTTCCCCCTGCTGGTTGTATTAGGTTACTATCTCTCTCTCTCTCTATCGTTCCGTTCCTGCTCCCAGCTGTTCCCCATTCTCCTAACGACCTCGTTTACTCTCTCACACCTGTCTCCTCTTTTGCCCTCTGATTAAGTCTCTATTTCTCTCTCTGTTTCTGCTTCTGTCCTTGTCGGATTCTTGTTTGCTTTGCCCTTGTCCCGTCCTGTCGTAATCTGCCTCTTCATCAGATGCTGCGTGTGAGCAGGTGTCTCTGTCATCTACGGCCCGCGCCTACCCGCAGTCTGTTGCCGCTAGCCCTGCTATTCTCTTCTACTACTAGAATGGGGACTCTCCTGTAAAGATAGAGGATTTATGTTTTCCCTGTTTGGACATCTCCTGTAAAGATTGAGGATTTATGTTTTCCCTGTTTGGACATCTCCTGTAAAGATTGAGGATTTATGTTTTCCCTGTTTGGACATTAAAAGACTCTGTTTCTGTTAAATCGCTTTTGGGTCCTCACTCACCTGCATGACAATTTCAAAGATTTTACTGAGTTACAGTTCATATAAAGGAAATTAGTCATTTTTTAAATACATTCATGAGGCCCTGGGAGTACAGATACAGATGTGCATCTGTTGGTCACAGATACCTTAAAAATGTAGGGGCGTGGATCAGAAAACCATTCAGTATCTGGTGTGACCATCATTTTCCTCATGCAGTGTGACACATCTTCTTCGCATAGAGTTGATCAGGCTGTTGATTGTGGCCTGATGTGGAATGTTGTCCCACTCCTCTTCAATGGAGTGTGCGAATTTGCTTGATATTGGTGAGAACTGGGACACGCTGTCGTACACGTCGATCCAGAGCATCCCAAACATGCTCAATGGGTGACATGTCTGGTTAGTATGCAGGCTATGGAAGAACTGGGACATCTTCAGCTTCCAGGAATTGTGTCCAGATCTTTGGGACATGGGGGGGGGCATGCATTATCATGCTGAAACATGAGGTGATGGTGGTGGATGAATGGTACGACAATGGCCCTTGGGATCTCGTCACGGTATCTCTGTGCATTCAAATTGCCATAGTTAAAATGCAATTGTGTTCGTTGTCCGTAGCTTATGTCAGCCCATACCATAATCCCACCACCACCATGGGGCACTCTGTTCACAACGTTGACATCAGCAAACTGCTCGCCCACACAACGCCATACACGTTGTCTGCCATCTGCCTGGTACACTTGAAACTGGTATTAATCTGTGAAGAGCACACTTCTACAGCCTGCTAGCTAGCAGCCATCAAAGATGAGCATTTGCCCACTGAAGTTGGTTATGATGCCCAACTGCAATCAGGTCAAGACCCTGGTGAGGACGACAAGGACATGCAAATGAGCTTCCCTGAGACATTTCTGAAAGTTTGTGCCGAAAATCTCCGGTTGTGAAAACCAACAGTTTCAACAGCTGTCTGAGTGGCTGGTCTCAGACAACAGCTCTGGTGGACATTCCTGCAGTCAGAATGCCAGTTGCTCACGCTCCCTTAAAACTAGAGACATCTGTAGCATTGGGTTGTGTGACAGAACTGTACATTTTAAGAGTGGCCTTTTATTGTCCCCAGCACAAGGTTCACCTGTGTAATGATCATGCTTTTTAATCAGCTTCTTGATATGCCACACCTGTCAGGTGGTACTTCCCGTGGCTATGATAATATTAGCTATAATATGGCACATTTTTCTCTCTGCCCCATGGATGAAGAACATGTTTTAAAGTGGGGGGGGCCCATGGAAGAAGAACATGTTTAAAGTGGGGGGGGCATGGAAGAAGAACATGTTTAAAGTGGGGGGCCCATGGCAGAAGAACATGTTTTAAAGTGGGGGGCCATGGAAGAAGAACATGTTTTAAAGTAGGGGGGCCATGGAAGAAGAACATGTTTTAAAGTGGGGGGGCATGGAAGAAGAACATGTTTTAAAGTGGGGTGGGGGGCCATGGAAGAAAAACATGTTTTAAAGTGGGGGCCCATGGAAGAAGAACATGTTTTAAAGTGGAGGGGGGGGGGGGGGCCTTGCTTGGACCTTGCAGGGCTCCGTGAAACTGTGCTGCACCACTGGGGTAGGTTTATTGCCTTGGTTTCGGTCACAGATTAAGCCCAATCCTGGACTGAAAGGCATTTTCAATGGAGTGTGGAGAATGAAACAGAGCCAGACATCTCTGTCTATGGTTGCCAGTGTCCTGTTGAACACTACTACTCCTCCTCTCTACTTTCAAGGTGCTGTTCAATCAAAACTGCCTTCCGGATTTTGTGGAGGAGTCAAAGCAACCTCCTTCCTCCTATACAAACAAAGTTTACCTGAATTCCACATTTTGTTTTGTTTCATGACTGTAAATATGGTTCTGAGAGCAGGAATTAAAACTTAGACAGCAGAGGAAGAATGCTGTTATTGTCTTTTACTTATCCGGTAAATCAGATTGCTGGGTTTGATTAAATGTGTTCTGTATTGTTCATAGTTTGAAACAAATGTTTGATTGCTCACAATCCTGGCCCCTCTCATTTCAGTATGATAACTGGTATCAATAAAGGATAAATAAATAAATACAAGAGTTTTACCACCAGTAATATTACAACTCCTTGTACCAAATGTCTAGAAAGGCCCACAGAACAGACAGGCACAGAGTAAGCTTTTAATTTTCTCAATGAAGATTGGTTGGCCTAGTCTAAAAGAAGGGCTCGTCCGGGATTTGAACCCGGGACCTCTCGCACCCTAAGCGAGAATCATACCCCTAGACCAACGAGCCTGTCTGTAAAACGATACTGAGATTTTGAAAATCACTGAAATGCCACGCATGTACTGAAAACTTTGACTCTTCTCTGGTACTGCACTGTCTTCTGGTGGTGCTGAGAGGTACTGCTGTCGATTTTTGGGCGTTTGGACAATGGCCACTCAAATATGTAGATCAGGATTGCACTATAGGGAGACGAGAGCCGGTCGTTAATTTGCAATCAACTGGGGAATTAATTAACACAAAGGGAAGAGCGCTCGATCAGCATGTGAGAGGAAGCGCCACAAAGTCATCATTATGTCTAAACCCCGCCTATTTCTAAAAATGTTATTCTGCAAATCTGATTTTAACCCTAACCTTAACTACACTGCTCACCTTGTGGCTAACCCTAACCTTAAATGAAGACCATAACATACATTTTTACGTCATAGACAATTTTGACTTTTGGGCTGTGGTAACTAATGACAACCATGAGAGCATGAGTTCTTCCAACTATGCGTATTCTACCCCAACATCCGTAACACTGGAGTTTAAATGGATGATACGATATGTTATAAAAGAACAGGCATGTGGCTCGTTGGTCTAGGGGTATGATTCTCGCTTAGGGTGCGAGAGGTCCCGGGTTCAAATCCCGGACGAGCCCATCTTTTAATGTGTCACTGTCACAATGGAGAACGACTGTAGAAATTCTGATCAGCAATCATTTGACCAAAGCCTCCCACCACCTGAAAAGTTTCTTCCCCTGGGCTGTGGCCCTCACCAACAGGAAATGTGGCCCATACAGACTGAAGGACTATGCACTCTGTGCTGCACACCACATCAAATAACTGCACTATACTGCATTGCACTCTGTCCATCTCTCTGTATTTAGATATATTCATACTGATACTGTAAATATGTACATCCACTGTATATCAACCGTATACCCACTATAACTCAACTGTATACCCACTATAACTCAACTGTATACCCACTATAACTCAACTGTATACCCACTGTATATCAACTGTATACCCACTATAACTCAACTGTATACCCACTGTATATCAACTGTATACCCACTATAACTCAATCGTATACCCACTGTATATCAACTGTATACCCACTATAACTCAACTGTATACCCACTATAACTCAACTGTATACCCACTGTATATCAACTGTATACCCACTATAACTCAACTGTATACCCACTGTATATCAACTGTATACCCACTATAACTCAACTGTATACCCACTGTATATCAACTGTATACCCACTATAACTCAATCTGTATACCCACTGTATACTCAACTGTATACCCACTATAACTCAACCGTATACCCACTGTATATCAACTGTATACCCACCATAACTCAACTGTATACCCACTATAACTCAACTGTATACCCACTATAACTCAACTGTATACCCACTATAACTCAAATGTATACCCACTATAACTCAATCGTATACCCACTGTATATCAACTGTATACCCACTATAACTCAATCGTATACCCACTGTATATCAACTGTATACCCACTATAACTCAATCGTATACCCACTGTATATCAACTGTATACCCACCATAACTCAACTGTATACCCACTATAACTCAACTGTATACCCACTATAACTCAACTGTATACCCACTATAACTCAACTGTATACCCACTGTGTTTCAACTGTTTACCTACTGTGTATACACCGTACGCTCACTGTATCAAGCGTATACCCACTGTACATTTGTATATCTTCTAATTCTATTACTCTACCTAGTTGTATATAATGTATGTTAAACTTTGTTTAAACTCTGTCTAAAAAATGTATTTAATTTAATTTAAATGATGTCTGGCTCCTACTCCTACTGGCTCCTACTAGTCTCCTACTAGCAGCACCATATCCCCTGGTAACGTTCAGAGTATGTTGTGTCACACTAGCAGCACCATATCCCCAAGTAACACTCTGAGTATGTTGTCTCACACCAGCAGCACCATATCCCCTGGTAACGTTCAGAGTATGTTGTCTTCTACTAGCAGCACCATATCCCCTGGTAACGTTCAGAGTATGTTGTCTCACACTAGCAGCACCATATCCCCAAGTAACACTCTGAGTATGTTGTCTCACACTAGCAGCACTATATTCACAAGTAAAAAGTATAAGCATCAGGCTTGTTGGTCTAGGGGTATTATACTTGCTTAGGGTGCAAGAGGTCTGGGGTTCAAAACCCATAAGAGACAACTTCTTAATGTCAGAATATCAGAGTGATGTTAATTAACCAGGAATACGACTTTCCCAAAGTGGATCCTTTGTCTGCACCACCCAGGGCATTTGAACTGATTCAAGAGGCTGACCCAAAATTCATGCCACTAGAGGGAGACAGAGCAGTCTTCTGGTCAGACTTTGGAGGCACGCACACCACCCACCTCTTCCAAGTACATTACTCACTAATATCCAGTCCCTAGATAACAAGGTTGATGAAATCAGGGAAAGGGTTGCTTTCCAGAGAGGCATCAGGGATTGTAACATACTCTTGTTCAATGGAAACATGGCTCTCTCTGAATATGCTGTGGAAGTTGGTATAGCCACCTGGATTCTCAGTGTGTCGTGCCGACAGGAACAAAACATCTCTCCGGGCAGAAGAAGGACAGGGGTGTGTGTTTCATGATTAACGACTCATGGTGTAACTGTAACAACATACAGGAACTCAAGTATTTTTTTCACCTGACCTAGAATTCCTCACAATCAAATACCGACCGTATTATCTCCCAAGAAAATTATCTTTGGTTATTGTCACAGCCGTGTATATTCCCCCTCAAGCTGATACCACGACGGCCCTCATGTGGATAGGGGGGTGCTCCCTCTGCTGTTTCCTGAAGTCCAAAATCATCTCCTTCTCCTAGTCGTTGTTGGTAATCAAGCCTACCACTGTAGTGTCGTCCGCAAACTTGATGATTGAGTTGGAGGCGTGCATGGCCACGCAGTCGTGGGTGAACATTCAGAATATGTGTAAATGTGCTTGGCGAATAAAGATGATTCTGATTCTGATATGTACAAGCCTAGTCAAATAGATTCAGATTGTTGTGTGGATTGAAGATTTCATCTTTATTTAACCAGGTGGACTAGTTGAGAACAAGTTATAATTTGCAGCTGCGAAGATACACTGTTTCATCATTCACTTCACGTGTACACCCACCCCAAAAAAATTTTTAACCAAAGGAACGATCATATAATTGTGTAAATATATATAAAGCTGTTCATACTGTATTTGACACCAACACACTTCTCTGCAGTAGATGGCGTGATGAGCATTCCGAACTGAAACATTATCCAACCACGCGAATAAGAAATCCCTCACGCGCGCGTGCGCATTTACAGACCGGAAAGCGTAATTGCGTCGAGCGGAAACTGGTACGTCCTTTCTGAAGCGGACTGCCATCATGGTGAGTTCGCAATGAAGCTTGTGGAGTTTGAAAAAATGATTAAATAAAAATATTCCTTATTGTTAAGCACCCTCAACTGATATGTAAATACATAGTGTGTCGTTATGTTCGCTTTATTAAAGTTTAAGGTTTTGAAGAAAATAGTTTCGATGGGTTTTGGACATAATGTCGGCTGTTCCGCATGCTACAACGTGGTGAAGAACAGGCCGATAATCAGTAGACTAGCGTTAGTCAACTATCGAGTTTAGGCAGCGCCAGCATCAAACTAATTGGAAGCGCGAACGCAGAGTAGTTTCTCTATTTGTTTTCTTAGTTTGGTTTTTGTCGTTCCCCGGCCATATGTAAACTAGCTAACGGTAGTTACTGTATCTGCTAGCGTGCTAGGCTTAGGGATAAGTTACTAGTACCACTCCGGTACAGCTTGTTAGCGTCTATACACTTCTCGGTATTGGTGTTTTCCCACAAACTAATAGCCATGTCCCAAATGTAAATCACAAACGTTTGTGACAGTGTCGAGAGGGTTATAAGAAAGTAGTTAGCTAGTGACCCCACGTCTACCGAAGTGTTTTGTCCGTCAGTAGGCTGGACAATAGTCAAAATTCACCCAAAGCTGAAAAAAATGTCAGAACGTGGCTAAGATGGAACACTAGCGCGAACCCATAGCAAATGAATATTGTCGAATGTTCAGAGCCTGTTTTGACTGGAGTGACAATTATATTATTCGATTTCAACCTAAATGGCACCAACATGTATCCCCCCTCCTTTTTTATTTTCCACCACAATCTTAGGACCAAACTGAAAATTAACTAGTATAGAACGTAAACATCCGCGCATCTGTGGTGCCAAGTGCATAACGAGGAAGTAGGGTAAAAAATGTTTGCAACTTTTGGTTATTTCTGATCTAGCGATCGATGACAGCAGAGCACGCTGCCCAACCTTGTGTAATTACAAAGAGGAGATTATCCTGCTTTTTAAAATGGTGTCCGACTTGAATAAATAAATATACACGATGCGAGATTTGGCGAAGTATACCAGCATGCCTCTCCAGTGGGGGAGCTCAGCGTTCCAAGGGTGAAAGGTATTTCGGGGCTGGCGTTGGATGAGTACTGAGTACGCTGCCCAGCCTTACATAATTAGAGAGAGATTATCAAGTTTTAAAAATGGTGTCCAATTGAAGAAAGAAATGTAAACATTGCGAGATATTTGGCAAAATAGAAATACATGCCTATATTTCCCTATAGCAAACAATTGGGAAGACTACCACATTCCCATGAGTAATTTGTTAACATTTTAACTACAAGCAACGTGGGCAGATCTCATTGCCAACAATAGCAAAGCAGGCTCTGTAACGTAGACTAAACAGGGAAATAGAACGTTCAGAAGGCGAGTTGGTGCTCATTAGAACTAATAGGAGATGCCCCGAAATAAGGCCTGCTTTTTCGTGATTCAATTAAGCAGCTGGGACATATGGTAATATTATGAAACTGGGTTCCACAGCACAAAAAAAAGCATTGTTAAGTGTCCAGCCTATCATTATTCTCTTTTCTGGATCTTTGCCTACCAAGCTAGTTAACAACACTTATTTGTTGCAGGTGTTCAAGCGCTACGTTGAGATTGGCCGCGTTGCTTACATCTCTTTCGGGCCCCACGCAGGTAGCCTGGTGGCCATCGTTGATGTCATCGACCAAAACAGAGTAAGCATCGCATTGATCATATCCTGACTTTATGCCAGAGGTCTCCAACTCTCTTCCTTTTATGTTACTAGTTGTTCAGGCTTGTTCCAGCACTGCAGTAACATATCAGATTCACATGATCAACTAGTCAAGTCTTCTTTCTGGCCTGGAATTGGTTGACTGGTGTTACTGCAGGGCTGGAGCATGAGCCCGGCTCCAAACCGGTACCTGAAACACCTAGTCTGGTAGCGGTTGTTTGTCTGTCTTTTATCCACCAACACTTTCCCAGAGTCCTGCTTCAAAGTGTCCAGTGTCCCCACGGTGTGAGTGGTAGAGCCATGTTGTTGGCGTAAACTAACACCATTTTAAGAACGGTTCAACTCAGCATAGACATGTTTTAATTAAACTGGCTGTGGTGTGTTTGTCTCAGGCATTGGTGGATGGTCCCTGCACAGGGGTGAAGAGACAGTCAATGCCTTTCAAGTGCATGCAGCTCACTGACTACGTCATCAAAGTTCCACACAGGTGAGTGAGAGAACCTCAGAGTTGTATTTACTAGGAACCAAGCAGAAGCAAACTGAATGAAACAGGGAAGGTACCTACTGAAATTTGTCCAATATAAACTTATTTGCGTTGCAAGATGTTTCGCTACGGGTTGCACATGAATATTTTCCCGTCCTCAAGACCTTGGATTGGTTCAGTCAGTTTTATTACAGCTGAGCGGGTTCCAAAACGCATCCTCTCGCGCACACACACACACACTTCCAATTAATTGAGTTTGGCTTTTGTTTTCCCTGTGGTGGATTTTTGAGTCGATAGTCACAGACCTACTGCAATAGCCTCACAGAACACAATACCTTTGGCTCTTCTCTGTCCATTTGGATCCTCTGAGCCATAACCCTTCCTGTGTTGCAGCGCTCGTCAGAAGTTTGTGAGACGTGCCTGGGAGAAGGCCCAAGTCACTGAGAAGTGGGCAGAAAGCAACTGGGCCAAGAAGATCGAAGCCAGGCGAAAGGTACAGTGTTGTTTTTGGATTACTTTTAAGCTGCTAATCAATAAGCATCTCCTTATGTGGTCTACATGTTTCTGACAGTCCCTGGACTAGGCCTTCTGTCTCCTTAGTAGCCCTGGAGCTGTGTTTTTCTAAATGGGGGGGGGGTTGGTCTGCTTGTGGCTAACAGTTGGTTCCTTGAGGGTTTTGTGGCTAAACATTTTGTCAAATTGGACATATGATAATTCAAAAGGCTTTAGGTGAATCACTGCCCACAAACAGTTTTGTCTTGCTTATGCTACTGCAATGTTTCTGCAACTCCAGGGTGGTATTCACAAAGAACCAAATGTGCTAAAAATGGGGGAAGGACCTACCTGAATCTGTCCAATAAGCAAATATGTTTGGTGTAACTGTTGTGTGACTGTTGTGTGTCTCTGCAGAGGGCCCAGATGTCCGACTTTGATCGCTTTAAGGTGATGAAAGCCAAAAAGATGGTGAGTGGAGAAAACGCTCAGATAATTCATTATTATATTGAATATTTTGGGTTTCACATTACATGTAAAACGACAAGCTGTTGTATTTGAATCTCCAAACACATGAAGGGTTTTAATGTATGTGACAATACATCCTAATGTGGCAGGGAAATTCTCATTTGCATATAGTGGTAAGTGATAAAAATACATTTCCTGAATGATTTGACTGGTCACTGATTTGCTGTTTGTGTCCACAGAGGAACAAGGTCATCAAGCATGAGGTGAAAAGGCTGCAGAAAGAGGCAGCGAAGAAGGCGTGATCTGTCATTAATAAATCCTCTGGTTGAATTGTTCTCCTTTCTCTGGTCTTTACTACTGCACACCTGTCAATCACAGCATAGGGCTAGCTATCGCTTCGATCACACAGACCGCATCCTTGCAGCGTCATCGGGATATGTGTGCAACAACAGTTCAACATTCAGCTTCTGCTACCATTTCTGTCAAGCCGTCTACACACACAGTCTGATGCATACGTTCCATAAATCACCACAAAGAACGCATTGCAACGTAATGCTGCAAGGCAAACGCAACGTTTCATTGGAAATGAATGTAATTCTGTTGTGCAATGATGCTGTCGGTGTGATGTAAGTGTAAAGACAGATTTCTAGATCACTTAGAAACTTTGCAACTTTTTAAAATGTAAACCAGGTGTGCGTATATCATTACACACGGCGACGAGGACCATTAAAGCAGCGGGTATCCGTCCGATCCCATCTGACTAATTATCGAATGTCATTTTGAATTTTTTTGTCTACATGTTGAATCGCTACTGTTCGTTGCAACCCAGAAGGTGAATGCTACGTCGTCTGCTGCTTGGAGACGTGTAAATTTTGCGGTGTCCGTTGAAGGCACAACCAACTCGTGTTTCTCAAGGTGAAATGTCAGAATATAAAACAAAACATAAGAGCAAGTGAATGAAATCAAATGTTTATTGTCACATGCGCCGAATACAACACACAACACTTTACAGTGAAATGCTTACGTACCCTAACCAACAATGCCGTTTCAAAAACTACAGATGGAGATTTAAGGTAACAAGTAACAGTTAAAGAGCAGCAGTGAAATAACAATACCGAGACTATATACAGGGGGGTACCGGTACCGCGTCAATATGCGGGGGTTACCGGTTAGTTGAGGTAGTATGTACCACTGATATTATGATTGTATAATCTGCATTGCAGACCAGCAGGCAGTTTTGTTCTACTGAAACTCCTTGACAACCAGTGCAGGTCACAATCTAACTGGTTTGGGGTGATGTAAGAGTCGACTCTTATTTCTTTAGTTTTAAAGGGCTCACTTGAATAACAACACAAATCATTAACAAATCACTACTTTTATATGGTCACAACGTGTACAGTGTAAGTAATTAAATTGAGAGCATCCGTTTAAAATGGTAACTGGTGGAAACTGACACCCTGTATCAGATAATGGAACATGACGCCTGTTATGTTTGTTCCTTATATAATGACAAACTGGGGCGTAGGTTTAACTACTTTTAATGAACATATACTTCAGCTAGAAAAATTCATGTTTAGCCATGCAAGACATTCTTTAACCATCCGCATAGCCTGCGGGTAACGTAGTCTAAATGTTATTAACGCAATACACAACGCCGTTGCTATGCTATTCTCCTTTAATGCAGTAGGTGGTGGTGAAAGATTGAGAAACTGGCAAATAAACTCAAATGTGCTTTTTTGTTGTGGGGGATGGTTTTCTAAAGCCTAGTTCATATCGACAGTTAAGTGACTCAAACTTTTATTTTTTATGATTCAAATCAGTGTTTCTTTCCTGCAGTCTGAACAACTATAAAAGCACATGGAATCAGATATTTCGCGCACACCCGTCGTTTCTAGGACAACTCTCGTAGACATGTCAGTGGATGACTGCTTTCTGAGTAAACGCATCTGATTTTGGCCACTTGAAACGTGCTGTTTGGACAATCAGTATTCCAAAACGGATTTGCGCATAAGGGCTTGTTGAGCCAACAAGGCTTAGTGATCGAATAATGTGTGAACAGCAAAGGAGGGGTAGATGCGCCTCATCAAACGTTTGATAAATATACTAGATTTGTGTTCGCAATTCTAAATGAATGCGCTATGGGGGTAGTATATCGTCAGTTGCACTTCCCTGCTGTGTGTGGCTGTCTCAAGTTTGTTTGTGCCACCTTCAACACCCTCCACCCTCAACAGGCATGTCTAGATGAGAAGAGTGGTGTTGTCGGGTTGGTGTTGCGTGGGGGAGGGAATGTAGGTTGTTATCGTGTTCGGGCGCTTCTCTCTCACACTGTGGTCAGGGTGAGGGAGAGGGGAGGGGGGGGGGGGGACCAAAAATAGCACAATCTGAGATACTGCCAGACTCAGGATAATAAGAGATGGGAGTGAGAACAACTCTGTTTCTATCTAACAGAAGATGAGATTCGGCGCTTTATGACACTCAATGGAGGGATCCATTGGCATTGTCTCGCTACAATGTTAAAAATCTGCGGTACACTGTTCTATCACCCAGTGTCTTCAAATGCCCCGTTTTTAATGTCGACATTTATGGTAGAAAAACCAACTGACTTTGGATGTATTTATTAGGGATGGGCGTTTGGACTGTTCTAATACTCCCGTTCTTTATTTTATGTCGAGTACTTGACTGGGGGAAAGAAAGTGCTTATTTATCTATATGCCAACCGATAGCAACAATGCTTTATTATAACCATTACAGATAACAAATCCTAATTGCTCATTCGCCCCATAAGCACTGTAAAAAAGCATTAGGAACACCTGCTCTTTCCGTGTCATAGACTGACTAGGTGACAGCTATGGTTGTGTATGTGTGCCATTCGGAGGGTGAATGGGCAAGACAAAATATTTAAGTGCCCTTTGAACGGGTATGGTAGTAGGCAGGGGCACAACTCTGGTTTTAGAAGTGGGGGGGACGTAACTTTTTATATATTTTTTTATATCCAGTGATAAACACTCCACACAGCCTACCTGACCGCACGGAGGCGTCCACGTGGTCCTAAAGCAAACCATTGCCTCGTTTTGAATCACATTCCAATTATAAAACTGTGGGGGACAAAAATGCAATTTCAGAATGTGGTTGGGTGTCCCCAGTGAAAGTTGCGCTCCTGGTAGTGGGTGCCAAGAGCGTCGGTTTGAGTCAAGAAATGGAACCCTGCTTGGTTTTTCAAACACAACCGTTTCCCGTGTTTATCAAGAATAGTCCACCACCCAAAGGACATCCAGCCAACTTGACACAACTGTGGGAAGCATTGGAGTCAAATGGGCCAGTATCCCTGTGGGAAAACTTCAGAGTCCATGCTCTGACGAATTGAGGCTGTTCTGAATGCAAGAGGGGGTGCAATTCAATATTACGAAGGTGATCCTAATATTTTGTACCCTCAGTCAATAAAAAAGCAAGTGCCATTTAAGATTCATTGATTGAATCTGTAATATATCAACTGGTTATATATCGTGGAACAAATCAAATCTAACTTTATTTGTCACAACCATCGAATACAACAAATGTAGACCTTACCGTAAAATGTTTACATACAAGCCCTTAACCAACAGTGCAGTTCAAGAAGAGTTAAGAAAATATTTACCAAATAAACTAAAGTAAAAAAAGTAACAAAATAACATAACAATAACGAGGCTATATACCGTGTGTACCGTTACTGAGTCAATGTGCGGGGGTACAGGTTAATTGAGGTAATTTTTACATGTAGGTAGGGGTGAAGTGACTATGCATAGATAATAAACAGTGAGTAGCAGCAGTGTAAAAACAAATGGGGGGTCAATGTAATAGTCCGGTGGCCATTTGACTAATTGTTCAGCAGTCTTATGGCTTAGGACAGTATATGGGACAGTATATCCGAAGAGAACCTTGATTCCGCAAAACAGAGTTTGTTTCAGTCCATGATGTCTCGCTGGAAGGTGATCCTCTCCCTGAGCTCGTCTACTTTATTGTACAAGTTTCTGGGGAGGCAGGTAGCCTAGTGGTTAGAGAGTTGTGCAAGTAACCGAAAGGTTGCTGGATCAAATCCCAGAGCTGACAAGGTAAAAATCTGTCATTCTGCCCCCGAGCAAGGCAGTTAATCCACTGTTTCCCGGGCGCCGAAGATGTGGATGTCGATTATGGCAGCCCCCCGCACATCTCTGATTCAGATGTTAAATGCAGAATACACATTTCAGTTGAATGCATTCAGTTGTACAACTGACTTGGTATCCCCTTTCCCTTCTCTCATAGTTCATGTGTGAACCAGGGATTAGCTCTATCCTTTACCCTTAGTTTCTTGAACAGTGCATGATTATCTGCAATAGAGTTGAGCAGACAAGTAAAGCAAATTAGGGCCTGATCTGAGTCAGAGATATCACACAATCCCAGATCAGACAACAATTGTTGCTCATTGAAATTCGTATAATTTATCTTTGTAATAATGCAAGGCCAAGATTTAGGTAACTTTGCATCTCTTATGCAGGCAACGGGACAGTGGTCACTAGCAAAAATTATATTGGCTGTATACTTATGAGGGGCGTTTGTTACAATAATATCCAAAAGAGTAGATCTTTCAGGGTGTTTTAAAGTTGGTGCGGGTTGGTTCAGTTATCAGATAGGTTAGATTGAGCTCAATGCAGATATCTTTCAGCCTATCAGAATCTGGCATCAACCAATCCAGATTAAATTAATAATTCAGATTTAGCATAGTTAGATAGCAAGTCAGACAATCAGCTAAGAGCACATGTTGAGGCAGAGGAAAGTCGATAAATTCCCACATGCGTAAATTACCATTATTACCAAGCCACACTTTTAGAACTAGACATTCAAATTGCTTTGGGACAGAGGTAGTGAGAACATTTTAAGTTGTCCTTTGTAAATATGGTGACACCTCCGACCTCTGTCAACAATGTCAGATTTTAAAAACATTATAACCAGTCAAAGACACAACAGTCTTATTTAGCCAAGTTTCAGATATGACCAGAATGTCCACATTGGTTTGAGAGGCTACAGTTATAATCACACCACAGTTATAATCACACCACAGTTATAATCACACCACAGTGTTATAATCACACCACAGTGTTATAATCAGTTATAATCACACCACAGTGTTATAATCACACCACAGTGTTATAATCACACCACAGTTATAATCACACCACAGTTATAATCACACCACAGTTATAATCACACCACAGTTATAATCACACCACAGTTATAATCACACCACAGTTATAATCACACCACAGTGTTATAATCACACCACAGTGTTATAATCACACCACAGTTATAATCACACCACAGTGTTATAATCACACCACAGTGTTATAATCACACCACAGTGTTATAATCACACCACAGTTATAATCACACCACAGTGTTATAATCACACCACAGTTATAATCACACCACAGTTATAATCACACCACAGTTATAATGTTATAATCACACCACAGTTATAATCACACCACAGTGTTATAATCACACCACAGTTATAACACAGTTATAATGTTATAATCACACCACAGTGTTATAATCACACCACAGTTATAATCACACCACAGTGTATAATCAATCACAGTTATAATCACACCACAGTTATAATCACACCACAGTTATAATCACACCACAGTGTTATAATCACACCACAGTTATAATCACACCACAGTTATAATCACAGTTATAATCCACAGTGTTATAATCACACCACAGTTATAATCACAGTGTTATAATCACACCACAGTTATACCACAGTTATAATGTTATAATTGTTATAATTTTATCACACCACAGTTATAATTTTTAATCCCAGCCTCCAGTTATAATCACACCACAGGTGGTCTTTTGCTATTTACACCACAGGCCGTCATTGTAAATAAGACAGTTATAATTTATTCTTAACAGTGTTATTCACACCTAGTTAAGGTAAAATAAAAAAATAACATCCATTTGAGATCAAACTTCTGGCATTTACATGAATCAGTCCAATGCCACAGCTGTGGTATTTCAGATCAGTCTGAGTCTCTAATCCAATGCTGCAGCTGTGGTATTTCAGATCAGTCTGAGTCTCTAATCCAATGCTGCAGCTGTGGTATTTCAGATCAGTCTGAGTCTCTAATCCAATGCCACAGCTGATTTCAGATCAGTCTGAGTCTCTAATCCAATGCTGCAGCTGTGGTATTTCAGATCAGTCTGAGTCTCTAATCCAATGCCACAGCTGATTTCAGATCAGTCTGAGTCTCTAATCCAATGCCACAGCTGATTTCAGATCAGTCTGATTTCTCTGAGTCTCTAATCCAATGCTGCAGCTGTGGTATTTCAGAGTCAGTCAATGCCACAGATTTCAGATCTAATCCAATGCCACAGCTGATTTCAGATCAGTCTGAGTCTCTAATCCAATGCTGCAGCTGTGGTATTTCAGATCAGTCTGAGTCTCTAATCCAATGCCACAGCTGATTTCAGATCAGTCTGAGTCTCTAATACAATGCCACAGCTGTGGTATTTCAGATCAGTCTGAGTCTCTAATCCAATGCCACAGCTGATTTCAGATCAGTCTGAGTCTCTAATCCAATGCTGCAGCTGATTTCAGATCAGTCTGAGTCTCTAATTCAATGCCACAGCTGATTTCAGATCAGTCTTAGTCTCTAATACAAGCATACTATGCCCAGTTGGTAACCCCTTATTTGCAAATAACATAGAGCTACTGTAGCTTGAATTGGCATAGATACAAGATTTTCTTGAACTGTACCATTGAGCCTAAGCCTCAAGCGGGGACATGGACTAAAACACAAGTCAATGATGGTTACTTGTTGCGGGCCTGCAGTGTGATGATAATGCTGATCATTTATGGTTGGGGTTTCCTGAGTGGGAGTTGGGGTGTTGATAAGTCAAGGACAGTGTCCAGGCACCAAGATGATTTGGATGGACCCTCATCCTCTCTGTCTTTCTCTGTTTCCAACAGAGCTACAGTAGAATCGTAGCCAGTCGTGTAGTGCCAGCAGGGGATGATAGAGTTTGAAGAAACCCCAATCTGATCATGATGCTGTTCAATTTATTGAACGGAGTGGAGGGACGGATATCTAAAAAGTCCACATATGTAGCTAAAGCGAAGGATTAAATTGAAACTTTAGCGGGAGGGAAATTCAACACGGTCCCTGAGGTGAAGGATTAAATTGAAGCCTTAGCAGGTAGGAATCTCCATCTGGAGCTCATTTATGAGCTGAATGGTACGGTTGCTAGGTTGAGTTGAAGCCTTAGCTGGGAGGAATCTTCATCTGTAGCTAATTTTGTGAGCTGAACGGCACGGTTGTTAGGGTGAAAACTGTGATTGAGTCATGAGTTGTGTGGACCCCAGGAAGAGTAGCCGCAGCTTTGGCTATAGCTAATGAGGATCCTAATACAAAAGTAAATGTTGCTAAACAGAAGCAGAACTGGCATTGTGCTTGGATGTCTGCCCGTATCTATAGAGCTACAGAAGTGGTCCATTCACTGGGACTTTGGACCCGGGGTCTTTATAGAGCACAGCATTAGAACTGTTGCATAATAACAGTGGGGTGACTGTTATATAACAGTTTGACTATTGACACACTGAACCTGTGAACATGTACTCTCTTATATGCTCTTATCTGCTGCCTGATAAAGGAGTGGAGAGAGAGAGAGAGAGAGAGAGAGAGAGAGAGAGAGAGAGAGAGAAAGAGGGAGCCATACTCAATTCCTTCAGGTCTTGATATGTAATGAATGAATAACTATATGAATTAATAAACTAATGCATTAATTTCAATAAATCAATCAATCACTGTACTTCATTGATCCCCCAAAAGGGAGAATTAGGTTTGCCATCGGCTGCAGAAGGTCACAGAAGGTCACAGAAGGTCACAGAAGGTCAGGATAGATGATTTTACAGATGATAGCCTGCCCCTTTCCCATCCTTCAGCTATAATACTAACAGCCCATAATACTATGGTCAGAACAAACCTGTATCCGTTTGTACTTTTGATTCCATTTTCAAAGACATCACGGGTCTCTGTGGCTACGCTGTTGCTAGGCTACGGCAATCAGGGGGGGGGTTGGGAGGGAGGATATATTGATGTGACAGGTGAGGTGATCGTTGTGATAGAGGTGACGGAAGAGTGTCAGTGTTGGGTGGGGATGTCTCCACATCAGACTATAAGAGAAGAATGTAGCGACTGGAGTTTGGGTTTTTCCACATGATACGCATGAAGTTCTCATTTACAATTGCGACCTGGCCAAGATAAAGCAAAGCAGTTCGACACATACAACGACACAGAGTTACACATGGAGTAAAACAAACATACAGTCAATAATACAGTATAAACAAGTCTATATATGATGTGAGCAAATGAGGTGAGAAGGGAGGTAAAGGCAAAAAAAGGCCATGGTGGCAAAGTAAATACAATATAGCAAGTAAAACACTGGAATGGTAGATTTGCAATGGAAGAATGTGCAAAGTAGAAATAAAAATAATGGGGTGCAAAGGAGCAAAATAAATTAATTAATTAAATACAGTAGGGAAAGAGGTAGTTGTTTGGGCTAAATTATAGGTGGGCTATGTACAGGTGCAGTAATCTGTGGAAAAAGTCAAGGGGTGTGAATACTTTCTGAAGGCACTGTAATTTCTTCCACCCTAGCCAAATTTCCTCATCTGTTTACATGCACCTCCTCTATATAAAGATGTTTTGGTTCTTCCCTTATGCACTACGCTTTTCCGCATGCTAACTTTTATTATAAACTGAGTGGTTCGAGCCCTGAATGCTGATTGGCTGACAGCCGTGGTATATCAGACCTTATACCAACCCTAACCCTAAGTCACCGCTGGGATTGTTGTATATGGCCAATATACTACAGCGTTGCGTCATACCTAAGAACAGCCCTTATTGCTTAACTATACCACAGTTCAATATAGTCTACCAGTCTGTGTATCCTGTTCTCTATCCACCATTCATAGTGACAATAGTGGTAGGTGGATTGTTTGTCCAGATCTACAATAGGCTACCTAGCAATCATACCACACATAAAAGCATCCAGAAGAACCAATAGGAATAGCTGATAGACAGCGGAGAGGCCAGGTGCATCATTACGCATAAAATAAGTGACTGACATGAGACAGCTCCCCCATTGATCTTGTTTAGGGACAATACAATGTTCCTTCTTAGACTAGCCTACAACACCACAATATAATGTTCCTTCTTAGACTAGCCTACAACACCACAATACAATGTTCCTTCTTAGACTAGCCTACAACACCACAATACAATGTTCCTTCTTAGACTAGCCTACAACACCACAATACAATGTTCCTTCTTAGACTAGCCTACAACACCACAATACAATGTTCCTTCTTAGACTAGCCTACAACACCACAATGCAATGTTCCTTCTTAGACTAGCCTACAACACCACAATGCAATGAATAATTGCGTTATTGTTTTCAAGTTAACAAAATGTAGATTGCAGTAAATTGTCCTTTGAATAACGATGCAAAAGCGTCAGTTGGATCAGTTGTGGGTCTACTATAGGCCGTCATTGTAAATAAGAATTTGTTTGAATTTGTTTGACGTGCCTAGTTAAATAAAATAAAAATACGCTTTATAAGGTCTAGAAAGGCACAGTAGCATGCCAGTCTGGCTGTATTTTTTTTTTTAACTTCTGATACTGAGATGATCTGTCTGTTGCAGATCATAATTCTCCCAAATCCTCCTACCATAATGTGGCCACAGGCAGTCCCATTTATTAAGGACTCTGCCTCCCCTCCAATCAGAGCAGCTATTCCTGCGCACCAAGAAACAAATGCTTCAATATAGACTAAATATTTGTCATTTAACTTTTTAAAATTTGAATGACCTTTTCTATGTGGTATAAACACAACCAGTCACATTGTTTTAATCTGATTAGGCTACTTCAAAAGGTTCCTGTAGGAATGTGCACATTCATACAAATTATAATTCCACCATCTGCAAAATTGGCTTGATGTCAGAAACAGTTCCATCCAGCCTTTTAATGGGACTAAAGTACATGTCAGATACAAACATGTGATGACAGGCTTGGTGGAAACAGCACATTTGTAGGTAAACATCTAGTAAGACTAGGGGTGTTAACGCCCGGTGTCCTTGCTAAATTCCCAGTCTGGCCCTCATACTATCATGACCACTTAATCATCCCCAGCTTCCAATTGGCTCATTCACCCCCCCCCTTCCTCTCCCCTGTAACTATTCCCCAGGTTTTATTGCTGTAAATGAGAACGTGTTCTCAGTCAATTTACCTGGTAAAATAAGGTTGATTTAAAAAAAAAAAAGTTAACTAAACAAAATACGCTAGACAAGTCGGAATAATTTAGTCAGTAAAATTAATTATGTGAGAAATGGCGGTGATGATGCTGTCACGCCCTGACCTTAGTTATCTTTGTTTTCTTTATTATTTTGGTTAGGTCAGGGTGTGACATGGGTGATGTGTGGTTTTTGTCTTACCTATGGTGTTTGTTTTGTCTAGGGGTTTTGTAAGTTTATGGGGCTGTATCCTTTCTAGGTAATTGTATGTCTATGGTTGCCTAGAGTGGTTCTCAATCAGAGGCAGGTGTTTATCGTTGTCTCTGATTGGGAACCATATTTAGGCAGCCATATTCTTTGAGTATTTTGTGGGTGGTTGTCTCCTGTGTCAGTGTTTATGCCACACGGGACTGTTTTCAGGTTTTCACGTTTCTTGTTTTGTATTCTGTTCATGTATAGTTTCTCAGATTAAAGAACCATGAACTTTAACCACGCTGCATATTGGTCCTCCGATCCTTCTAGCTTCTCCTCTTTGGAAGAAAAGGAGGAAATCCCTTGCAGTAATGTAATGTGTATGTTATGTAATGTGTCTATGTAATGTAATGCGTCTATGTAATGTGTCTATGTTAAAAATAAGACCACGAGCCCAGGCTCTGTCGCAGCTGTCTCATCACACACTAGCAACTCCTGTGGCGGGCCGGGCGCAGTGCTCGCTGACCAGGTCGCCAGGTGCACGGTGTTTCCTCCGACACATTGGTGCAGCTGGCTTCCGGGTTGGATGCGCGCTGTGTTAAGAAACAGTGCGGCTTGGTTGGGTCGTGTTTCGGAGGACGCATGGCTTTCGACCTTCGTCTCTTCCGAGCCCGTACGGGAGTTGTAGCGATGAGACAAGATAGTAACTACTAACAATTGGATACCACGAAATTCGGGAGAAAAGGGGGTAAAAATTGTATTTGATTTTTTATTTAAAAAAATAAGGGCCACGATGGAAATTATGTCCCCGACTTTATCGTGCAATCCCTGACACTTAAACAAATATTTGTACTGTGTGTATATATGTATTTCTTTAAACTTAAAAATAAAATCAATTATTCAATCAATCCATACTGTGCAGTGACTTGATGGACTGAAAGAGACATCTGTAACAAAACACTCAGAAGGTTTAAGACGTTCAGAGATTGTCAGGCCAAGTCTTCCATACTGGGTAAGTCTACAAGGTAGGGGAGGGATGATGTATTTTCTGTTTGTCCAGATTGACAGTCTATTGATCGACAGTCTATTGATCGACAGTCTATTGATTGACAGTCTATTTACTGTAAACCATGATATTGAAGCGCCTGAAGTAGATTTGATTGGGTGTGTGGTGCATCGGCACAGAAACCCTATCGGGTGAAAATGTGTTGCAATATATAAAAATGACATCAAAATGTTAAATCTGATTTCCCCCGAGCTGATCATTGTCTGCAGTCTGCTCTGATCATAGTGGAGGTCTAATGAACCAGGCAGGGAGGGTGAGCTGGTCCGTGGTGGGCGGTCGAACCCTCAACCTTCTGGCCCCTTAGCCCTGCATGACATCGATTGTGCCGTAAAACCATGCTGAAGTGGGCAAAGTCCATATCCGCGTTAATAAACACAGGGTCACAATAGTTCTTGGTATTTGTATATATTCTGAATTAATTCTATGAGTGGGGGAGGGTGTTCAATGCATCCTACAGTACAAGAGGAGGGTCGTGCAAAAATATTTTTTAATTTGGGGGAGCGGGGTGCATTTTGTTTTTGGACACCGTGAGTCGAACTGTCCCTTACATTTTCCCCCGCTCTCTCCTATTGGCTACTATCATGCCTAAAGATTGTGTGTGGGGCGGTCTTGCCAATTACCACTCCTACTTAGTTTCTCTGCATGGATGACAGACGATCACCACAGTTCACTGCGAGGAGGATGGCGGAGGAGCTGCACCCAGCCGAGCACTGGTGAGTGGATTTTAATATAATACTGTTTACCAAGTTATTATGGTGAGCTATTCTACAGAGTTATTACAGTGAGCTGTTCTACAGAGTTATTATAGTGAGCTATTCTACAGAGTTATTACAGTGAGCTGTTCTACAGAGTTATTATAGTGAGCTATTCTAAAGAGTTATTATAGTGAGCTATTCTACAGAGTTATTATAGTGAGCTATTCTACAGAGTTATTATAGTGAGCTATTCTACAGAGTTATTATAGTGAGCTATTCTAAAGAGTTATTATAGTGAGCTATTCTAAAGAGTTATTATAGTGAGCTATTCTAAAGAGTTATTAAGAGTTATTATAGTGAGCTATTCTACAGAGTTATTATAGTGAGCTATTCTAAAGAGTTATTATAGTGAGCTATTCTACAGAGTTATTATAGTGAGTTATTATAGTGAGCTTTCTAAGAGAGTTATTATAGAGCTATTCTAGAGTTATTATAGTGAGCTATTCTAAGAGTTATTATAGTGAGCTATTCTAAAGAGTTATTTATAGTGAGCTATTCTAAAGAGTTATTATAGTGAGCTGTTATTATAGTGAGCTATTCTATTATAGTGAGCTATTCTATTATTAAGTGAGCTATTCTACAGAGTTATTATAGTGAGCTGTTCTACAGAGTTATTATAGTGAGCTATTCTACAGAGTTATTATAGTGAGCTATTCTACAGAGTTATTATAGTGAGCTATTCTACAGAGTTATTATAGTGAGCTATAGTGAGAGTTATTATAGTGAGCTATTCTAAAGAGTTATTATAGTGAGCTATTCTACAGAGTTATTATAGTGAGCTATTCAGAGTTATTATAGTGAGCTATTCTTAGTTATTATAGTGAGCTATTCTACAGAGTTATTATAGTGAGCTATACTAAATAGTTATTATAGTGAGCTATTCTACAGAGTTATTATAGTGAGCTATTCTAAATAGCTATTATAGTGAGCTATTCTACAGAGTTATTATAGTGAGCTATACTAAATAGTTATTATAGTGAGCTATTCTACAGAGTTATTATAGTGAGCTATACTAAAGTGAGCTATTCTAAGAGTTATTATAGTGAGCTATTCTACAGAGTTATTATAGTGAGCTATTCTAAAGAGTATTATTATAGTGAGCTATTCTACAGAGTTATTATAGTGAGCTATTCTAAAGAGTTATTATAGTGAGCTATTCTAAAGAGTTATTATAGTGAGCTATTCTACAGAGTTATTATAGTGAGAGAGTTATACTGAGCTATTCTACAGAGTTATTATAGTGAGCTATTCTACAGAGTTATTATAGTGAGCTATTCTACAGAGTTATTATAGTGAGCTATTCTATTATAGAGTTAGTTTATAGTGAGCTATTCTACAGAGTTATTATAGTGAGCTATTCTAAAGAGTTATTATAGTGAGCTATTCTACAGAGTTATTATAGTGAGCTATTCTACAGAGTTATTATAGTGAGCTATTCTAAAGAGTTATTATAGTGAGCTATTCTATTATAGTAGAGCTATTCTAAAGAGTTATTATAGTGAGCTATTCTACAGAGTTATTATAGTGAGCTATTCTAAAGAGTTATTATAGTGAGCTATTCTAAAGAGTTATTATAGTGAGCTATTCTAAAGAGTTATTATAGTGAGCTATTCTACAGAGTTATTATAGTGAGCTATAGTTATTATAGTGAGTTCTACAGAGTTATTAGTGAGCTATTCTACAGAGTTATTATAGTGAGCTATTCTAAGAGTTATTATAGTGAGCTATTCTACAGAGTTATTATAGTGAGCTATTCTAAAGAGTTATTATAGTGAGCTATTATTATAGTGAGCTATTACAGAGTTATTATAGTGAGCTATACAGAGTTATTAAATAGTTATTATAGTGAGCTATTCTACAGAGTTATTATAGTGAGCTGTTCTACAGAGTTATTATAGTGAGCTATTCTAAAGAGTTATTATAGTGAGCTATTCTAAATAGTTATTATAGTGAGCTATTCTACAGAGTTATTATAGTGAGCTATACTAAATAGTTATTATAGTGAGCTATTCTAAAGAGTTATTATAGTGAGCTGTTCTACAAGGTTATTAGAGTGAGCTATTCTATAGAGTTATTATAGTGAGCTATTCTACAGAGTTATTATAGTGAGCTATACTAAATAGTTATTATAGTGAGCTATTCTACAGAGTTATTATAGTGAGTTATACTAAATAGTTATTATAGTGAGCTATTCTAAAGAGTTATTATAGTGAGCTATTCTACAGAGTTATTATAGTGAGCTATTCTACAGAGTTATTATAGTGAGCTATACTAAATAGTTATTATAGTGAGCTATTCTACAGAGTTATTATAGTTATTATAGTGAGCTATTCTAAAGAGTTATTATAGTGAGCTGTTCTACAAGGTTATTAGAGTTATTATTGAGCTATAGAGTTATTATAGTGAGCTATTCTACAGAGTTATTATAGTGAGCTATTCTACAGAGTTATTATAGTGAGCTATTCTACAGAGTTATTATAGTGAGCTATTCTAAAGAGTTATTATAGTGAGCTATTCTACAGAGTTATTATAGTGAGCTGTTCTACAAGGTTATTATAGTGAGCTATTCTATAGAGTTATTATAGTGAGCTGTTCTACAAGGTTATAATAGTGAGCTGTTCTACAAGGTTATTATAGTGAGCTGTTATTATAGTGAGCTATTCTACAAAGTTATTATAGTGAGCTATTCTAAAGAGTTATTATAGTGAGCTATTCTACAGAGTTATTATAGTGAGCTATTCTACAGAGTTATTATAGTGAGCTATTCTACAGAGTTATTATAGTGAGCTATTCTACAGAGTTATTATAGTGAGCTATTCTAAAGAGTTATTATAGTGAGCTATTCTAAAGAGTTATTATAGTGAGCTGTTCTACAAGGTTATTAGAGTGAGCTATTCTATAGAGTTATTATAGTGAGCTATTCTACAGAGTTATTATAATGAGCTATTCTACAGAGTTATTATAGTGAGCTATTCTACAGAGTTATTATAGTGAGCTATTCTAAAGAGTTATTATAGTGAGCTTTACTAAATAGTTATTATAGTGAGCTATTCTACAGAGTTATTATAGTGAGCTATACTAAATAGTTATTATAGTGAGCTATTCTAAAGAGTTATTATAGTGAGCTGTTCTACAAGGTTATTAGAGTGAGCTATTCTATAGAGTTATTATAGTGAGCTATTCTAAAGAGTTATTATAGTGAGCTATTCTACAGAGTTATTATAGTGAGCTATTCTACAGAGTTATTATAGTGAGCTATTCTACAGAGTTATTATAGTGAGCTATTCTAAATAGTTATTATAGTGAGCTATTCTACAGAGTTATTATAGTGAGCTATTCTACAGAGTTAAATAGTGAGCTATTAGAGTTATTATAGTGAGCTATTCTACAGAGTTATTATAGTGAGCTATTCTACAGAGTTATTATAGTGAGCTATTCTAAACAGAGTTATTATAGTGAGCTATACTAAATAGTTATTATAGTGAGCTATTCTACAGAGTTATTATAGTGAGCTATACTAAATAGTTATTATAGTGAGCTATTCTAAAGAGTTATTATAGTGAGCTGTTCTACAAGGTTATTAGAGTGAGCTATTCTATAGAGTTATTATAGTGAGCTATTCTACAGAGTTATTATAGTGAGCTATTCTAAAGAGTTATTATAGTGAGCTATTCTAAAGAGTTATTATAGTGAGTTCTACAAGAGTTATTATAGTGAGCTATTCTATAGAGTTATTATAGTGAGCTATTCTACAGAGTTATTATAGTGAGCTATTCTAAAGAGTTATTATAAATTCTAGTTATTATAGTGAGCTATTCTACAGAGTTATTATAGTGAGCTATACTAAATAGTTATTATAGTGAGCTATTCTAAAGAGTTATTATAGTGAGCTATTCTACAGAGTTATTATAGTGAGCTATTCTACAGAGTTATTATAGTGAGCTATACTAAATAGTTATTATAGTGAGCTATTCTACAGAGTTATTATAGTGAGCTATACTAAATAGTTATTATAGTGAGCTATTCTAAAGAGTTATTATAGTGAGCTGTTCTACAAGGTTATTAGAGTGAGCTATTCTAGTGAGCTATTCTACAGAGTTATTATAGTGAGCTATTCTACAGAGTTATTATAGTGAGCTATTCTACAGAGTTATTATAGTGAGCTATTCTAAAGAGTTATTATAGTGAGCTATTCTACAGAGTTATTATAGTGAGCTATTCTACAGAGTTATTATAGTGAGCTATTCTATAGAGTTATTATAGTGAGCTATTCTACAAGAGTTATTATAGTGAGCTGTTCTACAAGGTTATTATAGTGAGCTATTCTAAAGAGTTATTATAGTGAGCTATTCTACAAGGTTATTATAGTGAGCTGTTATTATAGTGAGCTATTCTACAGAGTTATTATAGTGAGCTATTCTAAAGAGTTATTATAGTGAGCTATTCTACAGAGTTATTATAGTGAGCTATTCTACAGAGTTATTATAGTGAGCTATTCTAAAGAGTTATTATAGTGAGCTGTTCTACAAGGTTATTATAGTGAGCTATTCTATAGAGTTATTATAGTGAGCTATTCTACAGAGTTATTATAGTGAGCTATTCTACAGAGTTATTATATTATGAGCTATTCTACAGAGTTATTATAGTGAGCTATTCTAAAGAGTTATTATAGTGAGCTATTCTACAGAGTTATTATAGTGAGCTATTCTACAGAGTTATTATAGTGAGCTATACTAAATAGTTATTATAGTGAGCTATTCTAAAGAGTTATTATAGTGAGCTATTCTACAGAGTTATTATAGTGAGCTATTCTACAGAGTTATTATAGTGAGCTATTCTAAAGAGTTATTATAGTGAGCTATTCTACAGAGTTATTATAGTGAGCTATTCTACAGAGTTATTATAGTGAGCTATTCTACAGAGTTATTATAGTGAGCTATACTAAATAGTTATTATAGTGAGCTATTCTACAGAGTTATTATAGTGAGCTATTCTACAGAGTTATTATAGTGAGCTATTCTAAGAGTTATTATAGTGAGCTATTATAGTGAGCTATTCTACAGAGTTATTATAGTGAGCTATTCTAAAGAGTTATTATAGTGAGCTATACTAAATAGTTATTATAGTGAGCTATTCTACAGAGTTATTATAGTGAGCTATACTAAATAGTTATTATAGTCAGCTATTCTAAAGAGTTATTATAGTGAGCTGTTCTACAAGGTTATTAGAGTGAGCTATTCTATAGAGTTATTATAGTGAGCTATTCTACAGAGTTATTATAGTGAGCTATACTAAATAGTTATTATAGTGAGCTATTCTACAGAGTTATTATAGTGAGTTATACTAAATAGTTATTATAGTGAGCTATTCTAAAGAGTTATTATAGTGAGCTATTCTACAGAGTTATTATAGTGAGCTATTCTACAGAGTTATTATAGTGAGCTATTCTACAGAGTTATTATAGTGAGCTATACTAAATAGTTATTATAGTGAGCTATTCTACAGAGTTATTATAGTGAGCTATACTAAATAGTTATTATAGTGAGCTATTCTAAAGAGTTATTATAGTGAGCTGTTCTACAAGGTTATTATAGTGAGCTATTCTACAGAGTTATTATAGTGAGCTATTCTACAGAGTTATTATAGTGAGCTATTCTAAAGAGTTATTATAGTGAGCTATTCTACAGAGTTATTATAGTGAGCTGTTCTACAAGGTTATTATAGTGAGCTGTTATTATAGTGAGCTATTCTACAAGGTTATTATAGTGAGCTGTTATTATAGTGAGCTATTCTAAAGAGTTATTATAGTGAGCTGTTATTATAGTGAGCTATTCTACAGAGTTATTATAGTGAGCTATTCTAAAGAGTTATTATAGTGAGCTATTCTAAAGAGTTATTATAGTGAGCTATTCTACAGAGTTATTATAGTGAGCTATTCTACAGAGTTATTATAGTGAGCTATTCTAAAGAGTTATTATAGTGAGCTATTCTACAGAGTTATTATAGTGAGCTATACTTAGTTATTATAGTGAGCTATTCTAAAGAGTTATTATAGTGAGCTATTCTAAAGAGTTATTATAGTGAGTGAGCTATTCTACAGAGTTATTATAGTGAGCTATTCTAGCAGAGTTATTATAGTGAGCTATTCTACAGAGTTATTATAGTGAGCTATTCTACAGAGTTATTATAGTGAGCTATTCTACAGAGTTATTATAGTGAGCTATTCTACAGAGTTATTATAGTGAGCTATTCTGAGTTATTATAGTGAGCTATTCTACAGAGTTATTATAGTGAGCTATTACTAAATAGTTATTATAGTGAGCAGAGTTATTATAGTGAGCTATTCTACTATAGTTATTATAGTGAGCTATACTAAATAGTTATTATAGTGAGCTATTCTACAGAGTTATTATAGTGAGCTATACTAAAGAGTTATTATAGTGAGCTATTCTAAAGAGTTATTATAGTGAGCTATTCTAAAGAGTTATTATAGAGTTATTATAGTGAGCTATTCTACAGAGTTATTATAGTGAGCTATTCTAAAGAGTTATTATAGTGAGCTATTCTAAAGAGTTATTATAGTGAGCTATTCTACAGAGTTATTAGTTATCTAGTTAGTATAGTTAGTTATTCTACAGAGTTATTATAGTGAGCTATTCTACAGAGTTATTATAGTGAGCTATTCTACAGAGTTATTATAGTGAGCTATTCTACAGAGTTATTATAGTGAGCTATACTAAATAGTTATTATAGTGAGCTATTCTACAGAGTTATTATAGTGAGCTATACTAAATAGTTATTATAGTGAGCTATTCTACAGAGTTATTATAGTGAGCTATTCTACAGAGTTATTATAGTGAGCTATACTAAATAGTTATTATAGTGAGCTATTCTACAGAGTTATTATAGTGAGCTATTCTAAAGAGTTATTATAGTGAGCTATTCTAAAGAGTTATTATAGTGAGCTATTCTACAGAGTTATTATAGTGAGCTATTCTACAGAGTTATTATAGTGAGCTATACTAAATAGTTATTATAGTGAGCTATTCTACAGAGTTATTATAGTGAGCTATACTAAATAGTTATTATAGTGAGCTATTCTAAAGAGTTATTATAGTGAGCTGTTCTACAAGGTTATTAGAGTGAGCTATTCTATAGAGTTATTATAGTGAGCTATTCTACAGAGTTATTATAGTGAGCTATTCTACAGAGTTATTATAGTGAGCTATTCTAAAGAGTTATTATAGTGAGCTATTCTACAGAGTTATTATAGTGAGCTATTCTACAGAGTTATTATAGTGAGCTATTCTATAGAGTTATTATAGTGAGCTGTTCTACAAGGTTATAATAGTGAGCTGTTCTACAAGGTTATTATAGTGAGCTGTTATTATAGTGAGCTATTCTACAAGGTTATTATAGTGAGCTGTTATTATAGTGAGCTATTCTACAGTTATTATAGTGAGCTATTCTACAGAGTTATTATAGTGAGCTATTCTACAGAGTTATTATAGTGAGCTATTCTACAGAGTTATTATAGTGAGCTATTCTACAGAGTTATTATAGTAAGCTATTCTAAAGAGTTATTATAGTGAGCTGTTCTACAAGGTTATTAGAGTGAGCTATTCTATAGAGTTATTATAGTGAGCTATTCTACAGAGTTATTATAATGAGCTATTCTACAGAGTTATTATAGTGAGCTATTCTACAGAGTTATTATAGTGAGCTATTCTAAAGAGTTATTATAGTGAGCTTTACTAAATAGTTATTATAGTGAGCTATTCTACAGAGTTATTATAGTGAGCTATACTAAATAGTTATTATAGTGAGCTATTCTAAAGAGTTATTATAGTGAGCTATAAAATAGTTATTATAGTGAGCTATTCTAAAGAGTTATTATAGTGAGCTGTTCTACAAGGTTATTAGAGTGAGCTATTCTTAGAGTTATTATAGTGAGCTATTCAGAGTTATTATAGTGAGAGTTATTATAGTGAGCTATTCTACAGAGTTATTATAGTGAGCTATTCTACAGAGTTATTATAGTGAGCTATTCTACAGAGTTATTATAGTGAGCTATACTAAATAGTTATTATAGTGAGCTATTCTACAGAGTTATTATAGTGAGCTATACTAAATAGCTATTATAGTGAGCTATTCTACAGAGTTATTATAGTGAGCTATTCTACAGAGTTATTATAGTGAGCTATTCTAAAGAGTTATTATAGTGAGCTATACTAAATAGTTATTATAGTGAGCTATTCTACAGAGTTATTATAGTGAGCTATACTAAATAGTTATTATAGTGAGCTATTCTAAAGAGTTATTATAGTGAGCTGTTCTACAAGGTTATTAGAGTGAGCTATTCTACAGAGTTATTATAGTGAGTTATACTAAATAGTTATAGTGAGCTATTCTAAAGAGTTATTATAGTGGGCTATTCTACAGAGTTATTATAGTGAGCTATTCTACAGAGTTATTATAGTGAGCTATTCTACAGAGTTATAGTATAGAGTTATTATAGTGAGCTATACTACAGAGTTATTATAGTGAGTCTAGTTATAGTGAGCTATTCTACAGAGTTATTATAGTGAGCTATTCTAAATAGTTATTATAAATTCTAAAGAGTTATTATAGTGAGCTATTCTAAAGAGTTATTATAGTGAGCTATTCTATAGTGAGTTCTACAAGTTATTATAGCTGAGCTATTATAGTGAGCTATTCTATAGAGTTATTATAGTGAGCTATTCTACAGAGTTATTATAGTGAGCTATTCTACAGAGTTATTATAGTGAGCTATTCTAAAGAGTTATTATAGTGAGCTATTCTACAGAGTTATTATAGTGAGCTATTCTACAAGGTTATTATAGTGAGCTGTTATTATAGTGAGCTATTCTACAGTTATTATAGTGAGCTATTCTACAAGAGTTATTATAGTGAGCTATTCTACAGAGTTATTATAGTGAGCTATTCTACAGAGTTATTATAGTGAGCTATTCTACAGAGTTATTATAGTGAGCTATTCTACAGAGTTATTATAGTGAGCTATTCTAAAGAGTTATTATAGTGAGCTATTCTACAGAGTTATTATAGTGAGCTATACTAAATAGTTATTATAGTGAGCTATTCTACAGAGTTATTCTATAGTTATTATAGCTATACTAAATAGTTATTATAGTGAGCTATTCTACAGAGTTATTATAGTGAGCTATTCTACATAGTTATTATAGTGAGCTATACTAAATAGTTATTATAGTGAGCTATTCTACAGAGTTATTATAGTGAGTTATACTAAATAGTTATTATAGTGAGCTATTCTAAAGAGTTATTATAGTGAGCTATTCTACAGAGTTATTATAGTGAGCTATTCTACAGAGTTATTATAGTGAGCTATTCTAAATAGTTATTATAGTGAGCTATTCTACAGAGTTATTATAGTGAGCTATTCTACAGAGTTATTATAGTGAGCTATTCTACAGAGTTATTATAGTGAGCTATACTAAATAGTTATTATAGTGAGCTATTCTACAGAGTTATTATAGTGAGCTATACTAAATAGTTATTATAGTGAGCTATTCTACAGAGTTATTATAGTGAGCTATTCTACATAGTTATTATAGTGAGCTATACTAAATAGTTATTATAGTGAGCTATTCTACAGAGTTATTATAGTGAGCTAGTTATTATAGTGAGCTATTCTAAAGAGTTATTATAGTATAGTGAGCTATTCTACAGAGTTATTACAGTGAGCTGTTCTACAGAGTTATTATAGTGAGCTATTCTAAAGAGTTATTATAGTGAGCTATTCTACAGAGTTATTATAGTGAGCTATTCTAAATAGTTATTATAGTGAGCTATTCTAAAGAGTTATTATAGTGAGCTATTCTACAAGGTTATTAGAGTGAGCTATTCTATAGAGTTATTATAGTGAGCTATTCTACAGAGTTATTATAGTGAGCTATTCTACAGAGTTATTATAGTGAGCTATTCTAAAGAGTTATTATAGTGAGCTATTCTACAGAGTTATTATAGTGAGCTGTTCTACAAGGTTATTATAGTGAGCTGTTATTATAGTGAGCTATTCTACAAGGTTATTATAGTGAGCTTTTATTATAGTGAGCTATTCTACAGTTATTATAGTGAGCTGTTCTACAAGGTTATTATAGTGAGCTATTCTACAGAGTTATTATAGTGAGCTATTCTACAGAGTTATTATAGTGAGCTATTCTACAGAGTTATTATAGTGAGCTATTCTACAGAGTTATTATAGTGAGCTATTCTAAAGAGTTATTATAGTGAGCTGTTCTACAAGGTTATTAGAGTGAGCTATTCTATAGAGTTATTATAGTGAGCTATTCTACAGAGTTATTATAGTGAGCTATTCTACAGAGTTATTATAGTGAGCTATTCTAAAGAGTTATTATAGTGAGCTATACTAAATAGTTATTATAGTGAGCTATTCTACAGAGTTATTATAGTGAGCTATACTAAATAGTTATTATAGTGAGCTATTCTAAAGAGTTATTATAGTGAGCTGTTCTACAAGAGTTATTATAGTGAGCTATTCTAGTTATTAAGGTTATTATAGTGAGCTATTCTATAGAGTTATTATAGTGAGCTATTCTAAAGAGTTATTATAGTGAGCTATTCTACAGAGTTATTATAGTGAGCTATTCTACAGAGTTATTATAGTGAGCTATTCTACAGAGTTATTATAGTGAGCTATACTAAATAGTTATTATAGTGAGCTATTCTACAGAGTTATTATAGTGAGCTATACTAAATAGCTATTATAGTGAGCTATTCTACAGAGTTATTATAGTGAGCTATTCTACAGAGTTATTATAGTGAGCTATTCTAAAGAGTTATTATAGTGAGCTATACTAAATAGTTATTATAGTGAGCTATTCTACAGAGTTATTATAGTGAGCTATACTAAATAGTTATTATAGTGAGCTATTCTAAAGAGTTATTATAGTGAGCTGTTCTACAAGGTTATTAGAGTGAGCTATTCTATAGAGTTATTATAGTGAGCTATTCTACAGAGTTATTATAGTGAGCTATACTAAATAGTTATTATAGTGAGCTATTCTACAGAGTTATTATAGTGAGTTATACTAAATAGTTATTATAGTGAGCTATTCTAAAGAGTTATTATAGTGAGCTATTCTAAAGAGTTATTATAGTGAGCTATTCTACAGAGTTATTATAGTGAGCTGTTCTACAAGGTTATTATAGTGAGCTGTTATTATAGTGAGCTATTCTACAAGGTTATTATAGTGAGCTATTCTACAGAGTTATTATAGTGAGCTATTCTACAAGGTTATTATAGTGAGCTGTTATTATAGTGAGCTATTCTACAGAGTTATTATAGTGAGCTATTCTACAGTTATTATAGTGAGCTGTTCTACAAGGTTATTATAGTGAGCTATTCTACAGAGTTATTATAGTGAGCTATTCTACAGAGTTATTATAGTGAGCTATTCTACAGAGTTATTATAGTGAGCTATTCTACAGAGTTATTATAGTGAGCTATTCTACAGAGTTATTATAGTGAGCTATTCTACAGAGTTATTATAGTGAGCTATTCTAAAGAGTTATTATAGTGAGCTATTCTACAGAGTTATTATAGTGAGCTATTCTACAGTTATTATAGTGAGCTGTTCTACAAGGTTATTATAGTGAGCTATTCTACAGTTGTTATAGTGAGCTATTCTACAGTTATTATAGTGAGCTGTTCTACAAGGTTATTATAGTGAGCTATTCTACAGAGTTATTATAGTGAGCTATTCTAAAGAGTTCACCAATGTACAGACTGTTTAAGGAATGATAGGATACCACGTTGAGCAATATGCCTCAATGTTTTAATGAGTCTGATATAAACATGCTGATGTAAACATTATTTTAAAAAGCCCCATTAATTGATTTAGTAGGCCCGACTAGAATTCAAACACATAGCCTCATAGCGCATCTACCATTAAACATTTTAGTTCACTAAAATAGGTTTTATTTTGTGACAAAGCTATACATGTAATTTTATTTGTGTAAAATGATCTGCCTTGACAAATGGAAATATTTCTTCCTGTGAACTTGGTGCCGCTACGTCACTTGGACCTTTGAATGTACAGTATTTATAACAGAATGACATAGCTCAGTGGAGTTAAGATGATTAAAGCCTGGATATGTCTGTCACTACCAAGACACAAATACACATCCACCAGTCATTGTAGCCAGCCACATAACTTTGTGACATTCAGAATGTTTTTCACACCTGTAGCTAGAAAGAGTCTTATCATTGATTCTATAAAGGGTTTTTGTTCCTTGTTACACTGAAATGATGACCCAATAGATAATAGACTACCCTTGTCTTACTATTCAGCCAGAGGGAGACCTTGTTACACTGAAATGATGACCCAATAGATAATAGACTACCCTTGTCTTACTATTCAGCCAGAAGGAGACCTTGTTACATTGAAATGATGACCCAATAGATAATAGACTACCCTTGTCTTACTATTCAGCCAGAGGGAGACTGTGTTGCACATTGGTTGGCATGTTATTTTATATTTAACATAGCTAGACTACTGTAGATGAGGGGAGATTATTGTAGAAGTTTGTTATATTTAACATAGCTAGACTACTGTAGATAAGGGGACATTATTGTAGAAGTTTGTTATATTTAACATAGCTAGACTACTGTAGATAAGGGGACATTATTGTAGAAGTTTGTTATATTTAACATAGCTAGACTACTGTAGATGAGGGGACATTATTGTAGAAGTTTGTTATATTAAACATAGCTAGACTACTGTAGATGAGGGGACATTATTGTAGAAGTTTGTTATATTAAACATAGCTAGACTACTGTAGATGAGGGGACATTATTGTAGAAGTTTGTTATATTAAACATAGCTAGACTACTGTAGATAAGGGGAGATTATTGTAGAAGTTTGTTATATTAAACATAGCTAGACTACTGTAGATAAGGGTATACTACTGTAGATAACTGGACATTATTGTAAACGTTTGCTATAAAGCTGTTAGAAGTCTGACTCCGTGATCGCTTAAAGTCAAAGTTCACTGGGTTTATGACATCAGCAGGACCATTTACGCAATGTTGTGTGTGTGCGCAGGTACAGGTGCATCTCCAGTTGGCTTCCATCTTGGTGCCCCACCTCCCTCTCTCAGCTAAAGGATGCAGAGGACAAAATGCTCAAGGGTAAGAGTGTGTGTGTGTGTGTGTGTGTGTGACTACATCCTCTCTCCTACCCGTCATACTTGCACATCTTATCTCCTCTCTCATTTTGCTCTCCCTCCCTGTTCCCCTCCATCTTTCTCCTCCATCCCTCCTTCCATTTCTCTCCTCTCAGCTGTGAAGACCCCATTCTCCAGGCAAGATGTCCCGATATCCAATGGCAACTATGTCTGGACCATAGCCTTCAACGCCAAAGGATATCCCTCACTCCCCCAGCCCCAGTTTAAGCCCCAGTCTCATCCCTCTTCTCCCCAGCCTCATCCCTCTTCTCCCCAGCCTCATCCCTCTTCTCCCCAGCCTCATCCCTCTTCTCCCCAGCCTCATCCCTCTTCTCTCCAGCCTCATCCCTCTTCTCCCCAGCCTCATCCCTCTTCTCTCCAGCCTCATCCCTCTTCTCCCCAGCCTCATCCCTCTTCTCTCCAGCCTCATCCCTCTTCTCCCCAGCCTCATCCCTCTTCTCCCCAGCCTCATCCCTCTTCTCCCCAGCCTCATCCCTCTTCTCTCCAGCGCCGTCCCCGTCCTCCGCTGGTGCTGCTCCATGGGTTTGGGGGTGGTGTGGGTCTGTGGGCTCAGAACCTGGACTCTTTGTGTGGCAGTGGAGCCGTGTATGCCCTGGATCTGCTGGGGTTCGGTCGGAGCAGCAGGCCCCTGTTCAGCGTGGACCCTCAGGGGGCAGAGGAGCAGTTCCTAGGGGCCCTGGAGGAGTGGAGAGACAGGGTGGGCCTGGAGGAAATTATCCTGCTGGGACACAACCTGGGAGGATACCTGGCTGCTGCTTACACACTTAAACACCCACACAGGTCAGCGGGACGAGAGGAGGGGGGGTCGTGTGTTTGTGTTCATACTGTGTGTTCATACGTACACTGAGTGTACAAAACATTAGGAACACCTGCTTTTTTCATGACATAGACCAGGGATACTCAACTACTATTGGAGAAGGTCCAGTGACACAAATCTCCTAGGTGACAAAGGTCCGGATGGAAACCGTCCTTTATCGGTGATGTGGTACAGCGTAGTAACAAGCATAGTCGTCTACGACATAGGAAACACATTGTTATATAAAATGTACATTAAATACAATAAATTAGACTAAGAATTTGTATTAATTACAACTTCTTTCGAATCTTAACATGTGCAAAATTTTATCAACAGTGGTCGCATCATTGTCTATGCACTGTGAACCAATGTACATGGCGGCAGGTAGACTAGTGGTTAGAGTATAGGGGCGGCAGGTAGACTAGTGGTTAGAGTGTAGGGGCGGCAGGTAGACTAGTGGTTAGAGTGTAGGGGCGGCAGGTAGACTAGTGGTTAGAGTGTAGGGGCGGCAGGTAGACTAGTGGTTAGAGTGTAGGGGCGGCAGCTAGACTAGTGGTTAGAGTATAGGGGCGGCAGGTAGACTAGTGGTTAGAGTGTAGGGGCGGCAGGTAGACTAGTGGATAGAGCGTTGGACTAGTAACCAGAAAAGTTGCAAGATCGAATCCCCGAGCTGACAAGGTAAAAATCTGTCGTTCTGCCCTTGAACAAGGCAGAAAAATAAAAAAAACGCACCAGGCTCAACAATGAACACCTGCACCATTGTCTCAGAGTTGCTCTCACACCATTTGTGCCAATGTTCAAATCATTGGCAGGAGACAGAACAATGTAATTTCTCATTGATGCAAGGGCAAGGCCCACTGTTCCCAGGCTGTCATTGAAAATAAGAATTTGTTCTTAACTGACTTGCCTAGTTAAATAAAGGTTAAATAACATGGGCTTTCAAAAATATTTATTTATTTAAATGAAATAAAGTGCATGTTTTCTGGAGAACAAAGGAGAGTTGAAGAAAAATTATAATCAGAACGTCACTGTGGGCCATGCAGTATTCATATAGAAGTCACTGTGGGCCATGCAGTATTCATGTAGAAGTCACTGTGGGCCATGCAGTATTCATGTAGAAGTCACTGTGGGCCATGCAGTATTCATGTAGAAGTCACTGTGGGCCATGCAGTATTCATGTAGAAGTCACTGTGGGCCATGCAGTATTCATGTAGAAGTCACGGTGGGCCATGCAGTATTCATGTAGAAGTCACGGTGGGCCATGCAGTATTCATGTAGAAGTCACGGTGGGCCATGCAGTATTCATGTAGAAGTCACGGTGGGCCATGCAGTATTCATGTAGAAGTGGGCCATGCAGTATTCATGTAGGTCACGGTGGGCCATGCAGTATTCATATAGAAGTCACGGTGGGCCATGCAGTATTCATGTAGAAGTCACTGTGGGCCATGCAGTATTCATGTAGAAGTCACTGTGGGCCATGCAGTATTCATGTAGAAGTCACGGTGGGCCATGCAGTATTCATGTAGAAGTCACTGTGGGCCATGCAGTATTCATGTAGAAGTCACTGTGGGCCATGCAGTATTCATGTAGAAGTCACTGTGGGCCATGCAGTATTCATGTAGAAGTCACTGTGGGCCATGCAGTATTCATGTAGAAGTCACATGCAGTATTCATGTAGAAGTCACTGTGGGCCATGCAGTATTCATGTAGAAGTCACTGTGGGCCATGCAGTATTCATGTAGAAGTCACCGTGGGCCACGCAGTATTCATGTAGAAGTCACTGTGGGCCATGCAGTATTCATGTAGAAGTCACGGTGGGCCATGCAGTATTCATGTAGAAGTCACTGTGGGCCATGCAGTATTCATGTAGAAGTCACTGTGGGCCATGCAGTATTCATGTAGAAGTCACTGTGGGCCATGCAGTATTCATGTAGAAGTCACTGTGGGCCATGCAGTATTCATGTAGAAGTCACTGTGGGCCATGCAGTATTCATGTAGAAGTCACTGTGGGCCATGCAGTATTCATATAGAAGTCACTGTGGGCCATGCAGTATTCATGTAGAAGTCACTGTGGGCCATGCAGTATTCATGTAGAAGTCACTGTGGGCCATGCAGTATTCATGTAGAAGTCACTGTGGGCCATGCAGTATTCATGTAGAAGTCACGGTGGGCCATGCAGTATTCATGTAGAAGTCACGGTGGGCCATGCAGTATTCATGTAGAAGTCACCGTGGGCCACGCAGTATTCATGTAGAAGTCACTGTGGGCCATGCAGTATTCATATAGAAGTCACGGTGGGCCATGCAGTATTCATGTAGAAGTCACGGTGGGCCATGCAGTATTCATGTAGAAGTCACTGTGGGCCACGCAGTATTCATATAGAAGTCACGGTGGGCCATGCAGTATTCATGTAGAAGTCACGGTGGGCCATGCAGTATTCATGTAGAAGTCACGGTGGGCCATGCAGTATTCATGTAGAAGTCACGGTGGGCCATGCAGTATTCATATAGAAGTCACGGTGGGCCATGCAGTATTCATGTAGAAGTCACTGTGGGCCATGCAGTATTCATGTAGAAGTCACGGTGGGCCATGCAGTATTCATGTAGAAGTCACTGTGGGCCATGCAGTATTCATGTAGAAGTCACTGTGGGCCATGCAGTATTCATGTAGAAGTCACTGTGGGCCATGCAGTATTCATGTAGAAGTCACTGTGGGCCATGCAGTATTCATGTAGAAGTCACTGTGGGCCATGCAGTATTCATGTAGAAGTCACCGTGGGCCACGCAGTATTCATGTAGAAGTCACTGTGGGCCATGCAGTATTCATGTAGAAGTCACGGTGGGCCATGCAGTATTCATGTAGAAGTCACTGTGGGCCATGCAGTATTCATGTAGAAGTCACTGTGGGCCATGCAGTATTCATGTAGAAGTCACTGTGGGCCATGCAGTATTCATGTAGAAGTCACTGTGGGCCATGCAGTATTCATGTAGAAGTCACTGTGGGCCATGCAGTATTCATGTAGAAGTCACTGTGGGCCATGCAGTATTCATATAGAAGTCACTGTGGGCCATGCAGTATTCATGTAGAAGTCACTGTGGGCCATGCAGTATTCATGTAGAAGTCACTGTGGGCCATGCAGTATTCATGTGGAAGTCACTGTGGGCCATGCAGTATTCATGTAGAAGTCACTGTGGGCCATGCAGTATTCATGTAGAAGTCACCGTGGGCCATGCAGTATTCATGTAGAAGTCACCGTGGGCCATGTAGTATTCATGTAGAAGTCACCGTGGGCCATGTTATTTAACCTTTATTTAACTAGGCAAGTCAGTTAAGAACAAATTCTTATTTTCAATGACGGCCTGGGAACAGTGGGCCTTGCCCTTGCATCAATGAGAAATTACATTGTTCTGTCTCCTGCCAATGCTTTGAACATTGGCACAAATGGTGAGAGAGCAACCCTGAGACAATGGTGCAGGTGTTCATTGTTGAGCCTGGTGCGGTTTTTGTTTTTAAGAAAGTTAATTGTGGAGAAGGCCGATTCACAGCTGTATGTGGAGCCAAAGAAGTGCCAATTTCTTGAGAACGAGGACTTCAGCTGCAGGCACCATCTTTCCCCAGGAAGTGACAGGGTCACAGTCACCAGCCTGCTCCTTCAAAGACACATTTTCTTGCAGTTCAAACAACTCCATCTGCTGTGATGTAACATCTACCCATCTGAAGATCTGTTTTGCTTCTTCTGACAACTTTGTCACATTTTGTGACCAAGAAGGAGTTCTGGATGAGCAGCAGCTGTCACGCCCTGGTCGAAGTATTTTGTGTTTTTCTTCATGTATTTGGTCAGGCCAGGGTGTGACATGGGTTTTTGTATGTGGTGTGTAGCTTAGTGGGATTGTAGCTTAGTGGGGTGTTCTAGGAAAGTCTATGGCTGTCTGAAGTGGTTCTCAATCAGAGGCAGGTGTTTATCGTTGTCTCTGATTGGGAACCATATTTAGGCAGCCATATTCTTTGGTTGTATTGTGGGTGATTGTCCTGAGTGTCTTGATGTCCTTGTTAGATGTTAGTTGACACATGTATAGGCTGTTTTCGGTTTTCGTTTCGTTTATTGTTTTGTAGTGTTCGTGTTTAGTCGTGTTTTACGCTTGTTTAATAAACATGGATCGCAATCGACACGCTGCAGTTTGGTCCGACTCTCCTTCACCATTAGAAAGCCGTTACAGCAGCAGTTCTCTTCCAACAGTGATGTCATCAAAGCGAGCCTGGAAGTTATCCATCAGCTTCTGGATGAAATCAACATGGTTGGGAAAAATCACCGCTGTGCCCAGGTGATTAAAAAAAAAAGCTGTCAAAACGCAATGTTGTCCGGTCCGGATCGACCCTTCTCTGGGTCCGGACGTGGACCGCGGTCCGCCAGTTGAGTTTGGCTGACATAGACTGACCAGGTAAATCCAGGTGAACGCTATGATCCCTTATTGATATCACTTGTTAAATCCACTTCAAATCAGTGTAGATGAAGGGCAGGAGACAGGTTAAAGAAGGATTTTTAAGCCTTGAGACATTTGAGACGGATGGTTTATGTTTGCCATTCAGGGGGTAAATGGGCAAGACACTATTTAAATGGCATTGAATGGGGTATGGTAGTAGGTGCCAAGAGCACTGGTTTGGGTCAAGAATTCAACCCTGCTGGGTTTTTCACACTCAACAGTTTTCTGTGTGTATCAAGAATGGTCCACCACCCAAAGGACATCCAGCCAACTTGACATAACTGTGGGAAGCTTTTCAATCAACGTGGGCCAGTGTCCCTGTGAAACGCTTTGGGACACTTTGTTGAGTCCACGCCCTAACAACTTGAGGCTGTTCTGAGGTCAAAAGGGGCGGGTTGCAACTCAATATTAGGAAGGTGTTCTTAATGTTTTGTACACTCAGTGTATGTGTTCACACTGTGTGTTTACAGGGTGAAACACCTCATCCTGGTGGAGCCATGGGGGTTCCCGGCCCGCCCAGAGAGCATGGATCAGGAGAAGTCTATCCCAGTGTGGATCAGAGCCATGGGGGTCGTCATGAGTCCCTTCAACCTCCTGGCTACACTAAGACTGGCTGGACCACTGGGTAAGATATCAGCACTAAGACTGGCTGGACCACTGGGTAAGATATCAGCACTAAGACTGGCTGGACCACTGGGTAAGATATAAACACTGACTGGCTGGACCACTGGGTAAGATATAAACACTGACTGGCTGGACCACTGGGTAAGATATAAACACTGACTGGCTGGACCACTGGGTAAGATATAAACACTGACTGGCTGGACCACTGGGTAAGATATAAACACTGACTGGCTGGACCACTGGGTAAGATATAAACACTGACTGGCTGGACCACTGGGTAAGATATAAACACTGACTGGCTGGACCACTGGGTAAGATATAAACACTGACTGGCTGGACCACTGGGTAAGATATAAACACTGACTGGCTGGACCACTGGGTAAGATATCAGCACTAAGACTGGCTGGACCACTGGGTAAGATATCAGCACTAAGACTGGCTGGACCACTGGGTAAGATATCAGCACTAAGACTGGCTGGACCACTGGGTAAGATATCAGCACTAAGACTGGCTGGACCACTGGGTAAGATATAAACACTGACTGGCTGGACCACTGGGTAAGATATAAACACTGACTGGCTGGACCACTGGGTAAGATATAAACACTGACTGGCTGGACCACTGGGTAAGATATCAGCACTAAGACTGGCTGGACCACTGGGTAAGATATCAGCACTGACTGGCTGGACCACTGGGTAAGATATCAGCACTGACTGGCTGGACCACTGGGTAAGATATAAACACTGACTGGCTGGACCACTGGGTAAGATATAAACACTGACTGGCTGGACCACTGGGTAAGATATAAACACTAAGACTGGATATACAGAGCCTTCGGAAAGTATTCAGACCCCTTGACTTTTTCCACATTTTGTTACATTACAGCCTTGTTCTAAAATTGATTATTTAAAAAAACAAATCCTCAGCAATCTAAACACACATAAATGACAAAGCAAACACAGGTTTTAGACATTTTTGCAAATGTATGAAAAATAAAAAACAGAAATACCTTATTTACATAAGTATTCAGACTCTTTGCTATGAGACTTGAAATTGAGCTCAGGTACATCCTGTTTCCCTTGATCATCCTTTAGATTTACCTTTGGTAAATTCAATTGATTGGACATGATTTGAAAAGGCACACACCGGTCCCACAGCTCACAGGGTATGTCAGAGCAAAAAGCAAGCCATGAGGTCGAAGGAATTGTCTGTAGAGCTCTGAGACAGAATTGCACAGATCTGGGGAAGGGTACCAAAGAATGTCTGCAGCATTGACAGTCCCCAAGAACACAGTGGACTCCATCATTCTTAATAAATGAATTAATCTGGCCGGACTTGAGCAATCGGGGAGAAGGGCCTTCGTCAGGGAGGTGAACAAGAACCCAATGGTTCCTCTGACAGAGCTCTAGAGTTTCTCTGTGGAGATGGGAGAACCTTCTAGAAGGACAATCATCTCTGCAGCACTCCATCAATCAGGCCCTTATGTTTGAGTGGCCAGACGGAAGCCGACGGAAGCCACTCCTCAGTAAAAAGCACCTGACAGCCCACTTGGAGTTTGCCAAAAGGCACCTAAAGGACCCTGACCATGAAAAACAAGATTCTCTGGTCTGATGAAACCAAGATTGAACTCTGTGGCCTGAATGACAAACGCCACATCTGGAGGAAAACCCGCACCATCTCTATGGTGAAGCATGATGGTGGCAGCATCATGCTGTGGGGATGTTTTTCAGCGTCAGGGACTGGAAGACTATTCAGGATCAAGGTAAAGATGAACTGAGCAAAGTACAGAGAGATCCTTGATGAAAACCTTCTCCACAGCGCTCAGGACCTGACTGGGGCGAAGGTTCACCTTCCAACAGGACAACGACCCTAAGTACATAGTCAAGACAACACAGGAGTGGCTTTGGGACAAGTCTCTAAATGTCCTTGAGTGGACAGATGATTTCACTTATAATTACTGTTTCACAATTCCAGTGGGTCAGAAGTTTACATACACTAAGTTGACTGTGCCTTTAAACAGCTTGGAAAATTCCAGAAAATGATGTCATGGCTTTAGAAGCTTCTGATAGGCTAATTGACATCATGAGTCAATTGGAGGTGTACCTGTGGATGAAGGTAGGCCTTGAAATACAAACTCAGTACCTCTGCTTGACACCATGGGAAAATCAAAAGAAATCAGCCAAGACCTCAGAAAAATAATTGTAGACCTCCACAAGTCTGGTTCATCCTTGGGAGCAACTTCCAAACATCTTAAGGTACCACGTTCATCTGTACAAACAATACTACGCAAGTATAAACACCATGGGACCACGCAGCCGTCATACTGCTCAGGAAGGATATGCGTTCTTTCTCCTAGAGATGAACGTACTTTGGTGCGAGAAGTGCAAATCAATCCCAGAACAACAGCAAAGGACCTTGTGAAGATGCTGGAGGAAACAGGTACAAAAGTATCTATATTCATAGTAAAACGAGTCCTATATCGACATAACCTGAAAGGCCACTCAGTAAGGAAGAAGCCACTGCTCCAAAACCGCCATAAAAAAGCCAGTGTACAGTTTGCAACTGCACATGGGGACAAAGATCGTACTTTTTGGAGAAATGTCCTCTGGTCTGATGAAACAAAAATACAACTGTTTGGCCATAATGACCATCGTTATGTTTGGAGGAAAAAGAGGGAGGCTTGCAAGCCTAAGAACACCCTCCTAACCGTGAAGCACGGGGGTGGCAGCATCATGTTGTGGGGGTGCTTTGCTGCAGGAGGGACTGGTGCACTTCACAAAATAGATGGCATCATGAGGAGGAATATTATGTGGATATATTGAAGCAACATCTTCAGACATCAGTCAGGAAGTTAAAGCTTGGTCACAAATGGGTCTTCCAAATGGACAATGACCCCAAGCCTACTTCCAAAGTTGTGGCAAAATGGCTTAAGGACAATCAAGTCAAGGTATTGGAGTGGCCATCACAAAGCCCTGACCTCAATCCCATAGAAAATGTGTTTGTAGAACTGAAAAAGCATGTGTGTGCAAGGAGGTCTACAAAACCTGACTCAGTTACACCAGCTCTGTCAGGAGGAATGGGCCATCATTGACCCAACTTATTGTGGGAAGCTTGTGGAAGGCTACCCAAAATGTTTGACACAAGTTAAACAATTTAAAGGCAATGCTACCAAATACTAATTGAGTGTATGTAAACTTCTGACCCACTGGGACTGTGATGAAATAAAATAATAATACTTTCCTAAAGCACTGTATATACTAAGACTGGCTGGGTACGATATAGAGTACCAGGCAAAAGTTTGGACACACCTACTCATTCAAAGGTTTTTCTTCATTTTTACTATTTTCTACATTGTAGAATAATAGTTAAGACATCAAAACTATGAAATAACACAATAATCATGTAGTAACCAAAAAAGTGTTAAACAAATCTCAATATATTGTATATTTTAGATTCTTCAAAGTAGCCACCCTTTGCCTTGATGACAGCTTTGAACACTTGGCATTCTCTCAACCATCTTCACCTGGAATGCTTTTCCAACAGTCTTGAAGGAGTTCCCACATATGCTGAGCACTTGTTGGCTGCTTTTCCCTCACTTGTAGTCCAACTCATCCCAAACTATCTCAATTGGGTTGAGGTTGGGTGATTGTGGAGGATAGGCCATCTGACGACGCAGCCCTCCATCACTCTCCTTCTTGGTCAAATAGCCCTTACACAGCCTGAGGTGTGTTGGGTCATTGTCCTGTTGAAAAATAAATTATAGTCCCACTAAGCGCAAACCAGATGGGATGGCATATCGCTGCACAATGCTGTGGTAGCCATGTTGGTTAAGTGTTTCTTGAATTCTAAATAAATCACTGACAGTGTCACCAGCAAATCATCCCCACACCATCACACCTCTTCCATGATTCACAGTGAGAACCACATATGCGGAGATAATCCGTTCACCTACTCTGCATCTCAGAAACACACAGCGGTTAGAACCAAAAATCTCAAATTTGGACTCATCAGACCAAAGAACAGATTTCCACTGGTCTAATGCCCATGTTTGTTGGCCCAAGCAAATCTCTTATTATTATTGGTGTCTTTCAGTAGAGGTTTCTTAGCAGTAATCGACCATGAACGACTGATTCACACTGTCTCCTCTGAACAGTTGATGTTGAGATGTGTCTGTTACTTGAACTCTGCGAAGCATTTATTTGGGCTGCAATTTCTGAGGCTGGTAACTCTAATGAACTTATCCTCTGCAGGAGAGGTAACTCTGGGCCTTCCTTTCCTGTGGCGGTCCTCATGAGAGCCACTTTCTTCATAGCTCTTGATGGTTTTTGCGACTGCACTTGAAGAAACATTCAAAGTTCTTGACATTTTCCAGATTGACTGACCTTCATGTCTTAAAGTAATGATGGACTGTCGTTTCTCTTTGCTTATTTGAGCTATTCTTTCCAAAATATGGACTTGGTCTTATACCAAATAGGGCTATCTTCTGTATACCACCCTTAACTTTTAAAACGTCTTATGGCTGGGGGCAGTATTGAGTAGCTTGGATGAATAAGGTGCCCAGAGTTGCCCAGAGTAAACTGCCTGCTACTTTGTCCCAGTTGCTAATATATGCATATTATTCATATTTGGATAGAAAACACTCTGAAGTTTCTAAAACGGTTTGAATGATGTCTGTGAGTAAAACATAACTCATATGGCAGGCAAAAACCTGAAAAAATCTAACCAGGAAGTGGGAAATCTGAGGTTTGTAGTTTTTCAACTCAGCCCCTATTGAAGATACAGTGGGATATTGGTCATGTTGCACTTCCTACGGCTTCCACTAGATGTCAACAGTCTTTAGAACCTAGTTTGATGCTTCTACTGTGAGGTGGGGGCGAATGAGAGGGGAATGAGTCAGAGGTCTGTCAGAATGCTTTGAGCTCGTGACGCTCGTTCACGTGAGAGGTAGCTCTAGTTCCATTGCTTTTCTGAAGACAAAGGAATTCTCCGGTTGGAACATTATTGAAGATTTACGTTAAAAACATTCTAAAGATTGATTATATACATCGTTTGACATGTTTCTACGGACTGTAACAGAACTTTTAGACATTTCGTCTGCAACTAGTGAACATGCTTCGTGAGGTTGATTTGTTTTTCAAAACGCGCTAACTAAAGTAGCTAACAAATCAAACATTTATTGTGGAACTGGGATTCCTGGGAGTGCATTCTGATGAAGATCATCAAAGGTAAGTGAATATTTATAATGTTATTTCTGACTTCTGTTGACTCCAACATGGCGGATATCTTTTTGGCTGGTTGGTTTTCTTTTTCTGTAAAGCTGTTTTGAAATCTGACACAGCAGTTGCATTAAGGAGAAGTGTATCTATAATTCCATGCATAACACTTGTATTTTCATCAACATTTTCTGTAAATTGATGTGGCTCTCTGCAAAATCACTGGATGTTTTTGGAACTACTGAACACAACACGCCAATGTATACTGAGATTTTTTAAATATGAACTTTATCAAACAAAACATACATGTATTGTGTAACATGAAGTCCTATGAGTGTCATCTGATGAAAATCATCAAATTCTATCTCTATTTCTGATTTTTGACTCCACTCTTTGGCTGGAAACATGGCTGTGTTTTTCTGTGACTTGGCTCTGACCTAACATAATCATTTGTGGTGCTTTCGCTGTAAAGCTTATTTGAAATCGGACACTGTGGTGGGATTAACAACAAGATGACCTTTAAAATGGTATAAGATACTTGTATGTTTGAGGAATTTGAATTATGAGTTTTCTGTTTGAATTTGGCACCCTGCACTTTCACTGGCTGTTGTCATATCGATCCCGTTAACGGGATCTCAGCCCTAAGAAGTTTAACACAACTGATTGGCGCAAACACATTAAGAAGGACTGAAAGTCCACAAATGAACTTTTAACAAGGCACACCTGTTAATTGAAATGCATTCCAGGTGACTGCCCCATTAAGCTTGTTGAGAGAATGCCAAGAGTGTGCAAAGTTGTCATCAAGGCAACGTGTGGCTACTTTGAAGAACACACAAGTTGAAAGACTTGCAAGATGTTACAACATGAAAGGTGTTAATTGGTGGACTCCCTCTCTCCATTCCTCCTCCATCCCTCTCTCCATTCCTCCTCCATTCCTCCTCCACCCCTCTCTCCATTCCTCTCTCCATTCCTCCTCCATCCCTCTCTCCATTCCTCCTCCATTCCTCCTCCATCCCTCTCTCCATTCCTCCTCCTCCATCCCTCTCTCCATTCCTCCTCCATTCCTTCTCCACCCCTCTCTCCATTCCTCCTCCACCCCTCTCTCCATCCCTCTCTCCATTCCTCCTCCACCCCTCTCTCCACCTCCATTTCTCCATTCCTCCTCCACCCCTCTCTCCATTCCTCTCTCCATTCCTCCTCCACCCCTTTCTCCATTCCTCTCTCCATCCCTCTCTCCATCCCTCTCTCCATTCCTCCTCCACCCCTCTCTCCATTCCTCTTCCACCCCTCTCTCCATTCCTCTCTTACTCACTCAGGTCCGATGTTGGTCCAGACCATCAGGTCAGATTTTAAACAGAAGTACTCTCCAGTGTTTGATGACAACACTGTATCAGACTACATCTACCATCTCAATGCACAGACACCCAGGTAGGTATATATATATATATATATATATATAATATATATATATATATATACACACTCTAACACCCGTTCTCGCTCCATAGTGGTGAAGCAGCGTTTAAGAACATGACGGTACCATATGGCTGGGCTAAGAGACCGATGCTGGATCGTATCGTACACATCCGACCCGACATTCCCATATCCATCATCTATGGATCCCGATCCAGCATCGACAGTGACTCGGGATACACTCTCCAGAAAACCAGACTGGATGTGGACATCGTGGTGAGTTGATGATTCTGAGAGTTTGAAATGGAGCCAGTTCTCTGAGAGTTTTCTGGGATGAAATGGATCTGTGTCTCATCTCTCTGTGTCTCTGTGCGTGTCTCTCTTTCTCTCTCTCTCTGTGTCTCTGTGTCTCTGTCTCTGTTACTCTCTCTCTGGATGTCAAGCTCTCTCTCTCTCTCTCGCTCTCTCTCTCTCTCTCTCTGTGTGTCTCTGTCTCTCTCTGTCTCACTCTCTCTCTCTGTCTCTCGCTCTCTCTCTCTCTTAAATTTGCTGTCTATTGGCTTATTTTTGCTATATTGGCTTATTTTGGATATTTACAATATAAAATCAAAATTGTCAACGGGACAACAATAACCAAGTGTCAAAATAACCAAACATTCAACAATAACAATACATATACAGTAGAGGTCATGTGCAGGTTGATTGGTCTGTCAGACACTGTCCCTCATCTTATGGCAGGCAGCAATGTAGTGCGCTGCCAACCCACAGCTCTCTGTGTCCTCCCCCAACAGGACGGGTAGCCTATCCTCATCAGAGAGGTCTTTGAAACCTTGAACAAGGTTTTCAAATTTGGGGAAATGACACTCTAACAGTTTTATATTTTTGACATTTTGTCAGGAAATGCAGCTCTGTTTTGCTGTTGTGCAGTGGTTGCAGCTCTGTCTCAGGTTCTGCTGTTGTGCAGTGGTTGCACAGCCTTTCCTCTACAGGGAGCCAGGTTCTTTTTGCACAGCCTTTCCTCTACAGGGAGCCAGGTTGATCAGTAACCATGGTCAAATATTTAGCCACAGTGTACTGTCGATTTAGGGCCAGATAGCACTGCATTTTGCTTTGTGTTTGTGCTTGTGTTTCCCAATAAGCAATATAGTTTGGTTTTGACTGTGTTGTAATTTGGTTTATCCTGATTGATTGAATATTCTGGTCCCGAGGCTTCAGTGTGTTAGTAGAACAGGTTTGTGAACTCAGCCCCAGGACCAGCTGGATGGGGGGGGGACTCTTTTATTATGAGTGGATATTGGCCTAATTCTGCCCTGCATGCATTGTTTGTAGTTTTCCTCTGGACATGTAGGAGAATCTTACAGAACTCTACATGCAGGGTTTCAGTGGGGTGTTTGTCCCATTTGATGAAATCTTGTTTTGCAAGTGGACCCCACAGCTCGCTGCCATAAAGTGCAACTGGTTCAGTGACATATTCAATTAGTTTTAGCCAAATTTTAATAGGTATTTCAATTTTGAATTTGCTAGAGTAGAATGCCCTGCGTCCTTTCTATCTCAGTTCATTCACTGCCTCATTAAGGTGTCCAGTTGAGCTTATTTTTAAACCTAAGTAATTGCTGCTGCTAAGTAATTGCTGCTGTGATGTCACACTGTGCTATTTCACCCAATAGATAAGAAGATATGGGAATTTATCAAAATTGGATTTGTTTTCAAATTCTTTCTGTGTCTGTGTAATCTGAGGGAAATATGGGTCTCTAAAATATGGTCATACATTTGGCAGGAGGTTAGGAAGTGCAGCTCAGTTTCCACCTAATTTTGTGGGCAGTGTGCACATAGCCTGTCTTCTCTTGAGAGCCATGTCTGCCTGGAGTCCTCTCTCAATAGCAAGGCTATGCTCACTGAGTCAATACATAGTCAAAGGTTTTCTTAATTTTGGGTCAGTCACAGTGGTCAGGTATTCTACCACTGTGTCAAGTAGTTATATTTCTGTTTCCTCGTGATTGATTTGGTTGGATCTAATTGTGTTGCTGTCCTGGGGATCTTTGGTGTTCTACGTTGTACACAGAAGATGTTTTGGTTTTTGTGCCCCATTTTGTGAATTCTTGGTTGGTTCTCTATGGAATTAATATTTGTGGTCACGGCAACTGGACCTTTTTTGGAACACCATTGTTGTTTTTTTACTGAGATTTACTGTCAGGGTCCAGGTCTGACAGAATATCTAGGTGCTGCTGTAGGCCCTCCTTGGTTGGGGACAGCAAACAGTAGACATTTGACTTCAGAGTCTAGTAGGGTGGAATTTGTGGTCTGTATATTTGATCATTTAATTTAGGATACCATTAACACCACAGGTCTTTTTGTGTTGGAGGGTTTTTATTTTGTTCTGTAACTCATTCAATGTAATTGGAGAATCCAGTTGGTTCTGGTAGTCTTTAATAGTTGATTCTAAGATTTGTATTTGATCATGTATATGTTTTTGCTGTTTGTTCTTTGTCATAGAGCCAAAAAGACTGGAGAAGTGGTTAATCCACACCTCTGTTTTGGATAGATAACTCTTTGTGTGGTTGTTTGTTTAGTGTTGTCACAACTTCTGCTGAAGTCGGTTCCTCTCCTTTTTCCATTTGTTTTGTCTTGCCATTTTCCATTTTAAATTTTCCATTTGTTTTGTCTTGTTTTTTTTCATTCCCTCATTACGTGCTGGGTATTTAACCCTCTGTTCCCTCCATGTCTTTGTGCAGAATTGTTTGTTGTAAGTGCTTGTGCACTGTGTTGTCTGGTGCACTACAGGTTTTGTACCCATAGGTTGTATTTCTGGATGCAGGTGGTTTTGTATATTAAACTGCTCCGGTTCTTACCCAGTTCTGCTCTCCTGCGTCTGACTTCTCTGCCACCAGTTAAGCAGCCCTTACAAGTGTTTTACAATTTTCCCAGAAGTGGTTAGATTCTATGGATTCTTAAATGACTTTGAGCTGATTTTGGAAGTCCTTCTTTTTCTGTAGTGTATTTCTGTATTGTTTTAGTGATTCAATATAGTGAAGGCATAGGCTCATGTTTTCTGGGTCTCTCTGTGTTTTTGGTTGGACAGGTTCCTCCATTTCTTTCTTAGGTTTTTGAATTTAAGTGAATTTATTCATCAAACCATTTGTCATTGTTCATTTTCTACGGTTGTCTTGTTGAAATGTTTTGATTTTATAGGGAATCTGAGAGGTCAAATATACTGTTATGGGATTGAATTTGTTGTACGCTAATTGTTTTCTGGTAGGTTTCCACACTACTTTCCTTCCTTCTATAGCAATCTCTTAATAGTATGCAGTTTGTTCAGCTTTGATGGTTGATTATTCATCTTTCAATTCAATTCAAAGGGCTTTATTGGCAATGGAAACGTATGTTTATAAAGCCAAAGCACGTGAAATAGATAAACAATAAAAAATGAACAGTAAACATTACACTGACAAAAGGTAAAGGAATAGAAACATTTCAAATGTCATATTATGGCTACGGTATGTACAGTGTTGTAACTATGTGCAAATTATTTAAAGTACAAAAGGGAAAATAAATTATTCTCTCTCTCTCCAGGTGATAAGGGGAGGAGGTCACTATGTATTTGCTGACCAGCCAGATGACTTCAATCAGAACATTCTTCACATCCTAGCCAGGATGGACGGAGAGAAGGATGAGAGGAGGGAGAGAAGGATGAGAGGAGGGAGAGAAGGATGAGAGGAGGGAGAGAAGGATGAGAGGAGGGAGAGAAGGATGAGAGGAGGGAGAGAAGGATGAGAGGAGGGAGAGAAGGGAGAGAGAAGGATGAGAGGAGGGAGAGAAGGATGAGAGGAGGGAGAGAAGGATGAGAGGAGGGAGAGAAGGATGAGAGGAGGGAGAGAGGAGGATGAGAAGGAGGCAGAGGAGAGAGGAGGGGATGAGAGGGGGAGGATGAAGGAGGGAGAGAAGGGAGAAGGATGAGAAGGATGAGGGGGAGGAGGATGAGATGAGGGATGAGAGGGAGGAAGGGATGAGAGGAGGGAGAGAAGGATGAGAGGAGGGAGAGAAGGATGAGGAGGGATGAGAGGAGGGATGAGGAGGAGGGATGAGAGGAGGGAGGAGGGAGAGGCAGAGAAGGAGGAAGGAGAGAGGAGAGAAGGGGGAGGGGGAGAGGCAGGAGGGGAGGGGAGAGACAGAGAAGGAGGGGAGGGAGAGAGGCAGAGGAAGGGAGGAGTTGTAGCAGGAATAACCTTTTGGCTCTGAGGAGAAGGACCATTGTTAAGTTCAGACTGTAAACAAACACCCTTTCCTCACTGAGGACCTACTAGAGCTGACGGTTAGGCTGATATGGGATGATTATATAATAATCTAGGCTGATGTAGAAATGATTAGAGAATGATCTAGGGTTAACCAGTACAAAGTTGACTGTCATGGATATAATTTTTTTTAAAGAAATGTCAAATGTATTTTCTGCAGTTCTTGTTATCTTTTCTTAAAGAAAGAATAATGAACATGGATTTAGTTGAGTTTTTTTGTGACTAATGGACATAGTACCATGTCTCAAAGCTGCTGCCAGTAGGCTAACAGCTCATGGTCACATTCAGAGTACCGGCAAGCAAAACTACAGGAATAAAGATTGTAAGACATTTTTTTCCAAAGGAAAAATTGGTTTTCTGTTGTGAACTGGTACAAAGTTCACTGGGATTTTTCTTTCTTACTTTCAGGGGTATAGTGTTGCCAGAGCTCACTATAGTGTTGCCAGAGCTCACTATAGTGTTGCCAGAGCTCACTATAGTGTTGCCAGAGCTCACTATAGTGTTGCCAGAGCTCACTATAGTGTTGCCAGAGCTCACTATAGTGTTGCCAGAGCTCACTATAGTGTTGCCAGAGCTCACTATAGTGTTGCCAGAGCTCACTATAGTGTTGCCAGAGCTCACTATAGTGTTGCCAGACCTCAGTGTTGCCAGAGCTCAGTGTTGCCAGAGCTCACTATAGTGTTGCCAGAGCTCAGAGAAGCTTTGCTCCCTCACTAAAAAACAAATATTGAGCTGGTTGAAACTATTTAGTTATTTTGAGCTGGTAAAAATATATTTTTGTAAAATATATTCTGATAAATTCTAAATCAATTATATTTAATTATCACTAATTTAAATGACAGAATGATGAAACAAATCAAGATGTAGAGCAGCCTAGAGGTAGGTCAATGGGGTAGGTCAATGGGGTAGGTCAATGGGGTAGGTCAATGGGGTAGGTCAATGTGGCAGGTCAATGGGGTAGGTCAATGGGGCAGGTCAATTTGGCAGATCAATGGGGTAGGTCAATGAAGTAGGTCAATGGGGTTGGTCAATGGGGTTTTCTTTATCTTCTCTCTGGTGGTGACGAGAATAATGAAGAACTATAGGTTACATGATGAAGAACCATAGTTTACACATCTGCACTGCAGAGACCCATCGGAGGCTTGACCACTTTAGCCAATCAGAAATAATAAAAATTCAATGTGTGTCTCCCTTGATGTTCATAACCCCCCTCTTGCGCAGTGGAACCCAGAACGATATGTGACCATTTGGTTACGGCGACACCATTCTGCCGAGGACACCCAAACCAGAGTGGCCACCGCAAAGCCCAAGGTGCCTGACCCTCTCTGCAAGTTGCTGTCTCCCTTCGTGGGATAGTTACCCTACATTGGCTATTGGTTGAGGCACGGGGCCTGTTCCAGCTGTGTATGTCAGGGTGGGCAATTGGAAATGTGAATTGGGCCAAGTTGGAGGTAATAATGCATTTAAGTTATAGTTTATTGAGATGCATTAATACAATCAAAGGCTGTTTTTCCTGCAGTAGTAATGATTTATGCTCACTTGTTGGTCAATTGATTTGATAGCATGTTTTAATCTATGCAAATAAATGATATGAATTGATAGTTCACCTCTATTTTATTCTGTAATCGGGTATATTGTAGCCATGTGTTGGAAACTAATCAAATCAAAGTTGATTTATGATACAATGTGTAAGCGACACAAATACAATGAAATGCCTACTCGCAATAAAGTTCTCTTCTTCGCAAACAGTGCAATGACATTAAGCTAAATGTATGTGTATTTACATTAGGCTATAGCCTACAAATAGCTGTACCACGTAGTCGTAAGCCTATTAGGATATACTGCAAATTATAGTTGTTTTATTCCTGAACTGGCTGAACGGTTCAACTTACTTAACGTCATTGCGTGTACCTGGCGTCTACCTGGCGTGTTCCTGGCGTCTCCAATCTCTTAAAATGATTAATATTACAAAGAGAAGATTATCGCTTCTCACAATGGTGCTGGTTTAGTAAAGTTAGATCAAAACTGAATCCGTGTCTTGCAAGATCACGTAATGATGAAATATTATTTTACATAACAGAACTGACTATAACACCATAGCCTGGTAGGCCTATGACATCACTGTTCCACCCAAAACACCACCTCATTTCTAATGACATTTGAAGCTGAATAGTCAAAAAATAAATCTCATGCGCCAAAACTCAACAGAGCGCACCACTAGGCAGGAAGTATTCTCTGATTTAAACCAAATACAAGAAAGGCTAATAGTTTAACACGATCTGCTCTACATTCGCTCACAAAACAGTGATTCAAAAATATCTAAATGCCTATTCCCATGAAACTGATTGAGATCAATCAAATGATTGTCATGGAGATGCAGTTTGGCTGTTTCAGTGGTGAAACGTGAAGAATTATCATTCACGATTGACATTGATGATGGCCTATTTTAAAAATAGGGTAGCCGATGATTAACTTGATGATTAAACAGGTTAACATACCCCACCAACATTAGGCAACTAAAGTCGTGGCCAAAAGTTTTGAGAAACACAAATATACATTTTCACAAAGTCTGCTGCCTCAGTTTGTATGATGGTATTTTGCATTTACTCCAGAATGTTATGAAGAGTGATCAGATGAATTGCAATTCATTGCAAAGTCCCTTTTTGCCATGCAAAGGAACTGAATCCCCCAAAAACATTTCCACTGCATTTAAGCCCTGCCACAAAAGGACCAGCTGACAACATGTTAGTGATTCTCTCATTAACACAGGTGTGAGTGTTGACAAGGACATGGCTGGAGATCACTCTGTCATGCTGATTGAGTTCGAATAACACACTGGAAGCTTCAAAAGGAGGGTGGTGCTTGGAATCATTGTTCTTCCTCTGTCAACCATGGTTACCTGCAAGGAAACATGTGCCGTCATCATTGCTTTGCACTAAAAGGGCTTCACAGGCAAGGATATTGCTGCCAGTAACATTGCACCTAAATCAACCATTTATCAGATCATCAAGAACTTCAAGGAGAGCGGTTCAATTGTTGTGAAGAAGGCTTCCAAGAAAGTCCAGCAAGCGCCAGGACCTTCTCCAAAAGTTGATTCAGCTGCGGGATCGGGGCACCACCAGTACAGAGCTTGCTCAGGAATGGCAGCAGGCAGGTGTGAGTGCATCTGAGTGAGGCGAAGACTTTTGAAGGATGGCCTGGTGTCAAGAAGGGCAGCAAAGAAGCCACTTTTCTCCAGGAAAAACATCAGGGACAGACTGATATTCTGCAAACGGTACAGGGATTGGACTGCTGAGGACTGGGGTGAAGTCATTTTCTCTGATGAATCCCCTTTCCGATTGTTTGGGGCGTCCGGAAAAAATCTTGCTCGGAGAAGACAAGGTGAGCGCTACCATCAGTCCTGTGTCATGCCAACAGTAAATCATCCTGAGACCATTCATGTGTGGGGTTGCTTCTCAGCCAAGGGAGTGGGCTCACTCACAATTTTGCCTAAGAACACAGCCATGAATAAAGAATGGTACCAACACATCCTCTGAGAACAACTCCTCCCAACCATCCAGGAACAGTTTGGTGACGAACAATGCCTTTTCCAGCATGATGGAGAACCTTGCCATAAGGTAATAGTGATAACTAAGTGGCTCGGGGAACAAAACATCTATATTTTGGGTCCATGGCCAGGAAACTCCCCAGACCTTAATCCAATTGAGAACTTCTGGTCAATCCTCAAGAGGTGGGTGGACAAACAAAACCCCACAAATTCTGACAAACTCCAAGCATTGATTATGCAAGAATGGGCTGCCATCAGTCAGGATGTGGCCCAGAAGTTAATTGATAGCATGCCAGGGTGGATTGCAGAGGACTTGAAATAGAAGGGTCAACACTGCAAATATTGACTCTTTGCATCAACTTCATGTAATTGTCAATAAAAGCCTTTGACACTTATGAAATGCTTGTAATTATACTTCAGTATTCCACAGTAACATCTGACAAAAATATCTAAAGACACTGAAGCGGCAAACTTTGTGGAAATTAATATTTGTGTAATTCTCAAACCTTTTGGCCACGACTGTATACAGAAAGCCCTTATTGCTGAAATAAGTAAATAAAATCAATGATGAGAGAATTTTCAGATTAACTGATTCTTGACACGGACAGCGAGAAAGATCAGAGTGCCTTGAACCAAGAGGTTGTGAGTTCAAATCCCAGGTTAGGACATGTTGAATAATAATTACTGTATAAAAGAACATGCACAATGTAATTGTGTGTCAAATATGTAAGTTGACACTTTGTTAAAAGCCCTGTGTGTGTGAGTATAGTCAGACCATCATTTGTTTTTCAACAGGACAATGACCCAACACACCTCCCGGCATTGTAAGGGCTATTTGACCAAGAAGGAGAGTGATGGAGTGCTGCATCAGATGACCTGGCCTCCACAATCACCTGACCTCAACCCAAATGAGATGGTTTGGGATGAGTTGGACTGCAGAGGGAAGGAAAAGCAGCCAACAAGTGCTCAGCATATGTGGGAACTCCTTCAAGACTGTTGGAAAAGCATTCCAGGTGAAGCTGGTAGAGAGAATGCCAAAGAGTGTGCAAAGCTGTCATCAAGGCAGAGGGTGGCTTGTTAGAAAATATAGAATATAACATGTATTTTGATTTGTTTAAAACAGGAATGTAAGCTTTCAGTCGATATAAGACACTTCTATGTTTCTTTCAATTGTTGTTTCTCTAAAATATGTGATCTTGATATAACGCGCTGCATGATTTACAACTGTCTCGTTGACGGAACGCAAATCCTTATTAATAAACAAATTAGACACAGTTATGCAGTCCCGAGCTAAAAAGGGTCCAATCCAACTTAATTTTAAGGGCTTGTAAGTAAGCATTTCAAGATGGAGTAGCAGTCAGATGTGTCTTGTCCTGTGTTAATTAGTCTGTAAATAGCCTGTTTTTTCGTTTTTTTTCTCGTAAATTTGAATCTCACTTTCCATCTACGAACTAAACATACTTTCCTGCAACCAGCCTCACCCAATGTGGTACTGATCTGCTATTTTGTTATACCTCATAACTGGAACCCACATCAGAGGCTAGCCAGCAAACTAGCTACTAGTCATTGTTTGCCACTGCTAGCGGTCTTCACCGTTAGCTAGGAAACTAGCCAGCTCTAGCTTGGACAATTACCTGCCAGTCTGCACAGTGCGATATCAACCCAGAGCTTCCTAAATTTGTTTTATTCACTGCTTTAGCACACTCCGCCAACCTGGATGTCCTAGCCTTGTATGAATCCTGGCTTAGGCAGGCCACAAAAATTCTGAAATCTCCATCCCTAACTACAACATTTTCTGTCAAGATAGAACTGCCAAAAGGGGCGGAGTTGCAATCTACTGCAGAGATAGCCTGCAGTTCTGTCTTACTATCCAGGTTTGTGCCCAAACAGATCGAGCTTCTACTTTTAAAAATCCACCTTTCCAGAAATAAGTCTCTCACTGTTGCCGCTTGTTATAGACCCCCCTCAGCCCCCAGCTGTGCCCTGGACACCATATGCGAATTGATTGCCCCCAATCTATCTTCAGAACTCGTACTGTTAGGTGACTTAAACTGGGATATGCTTAACACCCCGGCCGTCCTACAATCTAAGCTAGATGCCCTCAATCTCACACAAATTATCAAGGAACCTACCAGGTACAACTCTAAATCCGTAAACATGGGCACCCTCATAGATATCATCCTGACCAACTTGCCCTCCAAATACACCTCTGCTGTCTTCAACCAGTATCTCAGCGATCACTGCCTCATTGCCTGCGTCCGTAATGGGTGCACAGTCAAATGACCACCCCTCATCACTGTCAAATGCTCCCTAAAATACTTTAGTGAGCAGGCATTTCTAATCAACGTGGCCCGGGTATCCTGGAAGGATATTGACCTCATCCCATCAGTAGAGGATGCCTGGTTGTTCTTTAATAAAAGTGCTTTCCTCACCATCTTAAATAAGCATGCCCCAGTCAAAAAATGTAGAACTAAGAACAGATATAGCCCCTGGTTCACTCCTGACTTGACTGCCCTTGACCAGCACAAAAACCTCCTTTGGCGTACTGGATTAGAATCAAATAGCGATATGAGTTGCGATATGCAACTTTTCAGGGAAGTCAGGAACCAATATACATAGTCAGTTAGGAAAGTTTAGGCTAGCTTTTTCAATCAGAAATGCGCATCCTGTAGCAGTAATTACAAAAAGTTCTGGGACACAGTAAAGTCCATGGAGAATAAGAGCACCTCCTCCCAGCTGCCCATTGCACTGAGGCTAGGAAACTCTGTCACCACCGATACATTTCAATAAGCATGTTTCTAAGGCCGGTGATGCTTTCCACCTGGCTACCCCTACCCCAGCCAACAGCTCTGCACCCCCTGCAGCAACCTGCCCAATCCGTCCCCCGCTTCTCCTTCACCAAAATCCAGATAGCTGATGTTCTGAACGAGCTGTAAAATCTGGACCCCTACAAATCAGCTGGGCTAGACAATCTTCCTTTCTTTCTAAAATGATCTGCCGCGATTGTTGCAACCCCTATTACTAGCCTGTTCAACCTCTCGTATCGTCTGATATCCCTAAAGATTGGAAAGCTGCCGTGGTCAACCCCTTTTTAAAAGGGGGAGACACTCTAGACCCAAACTGTTACAGACCTATATCCATCCTGCCCTGCCTTTCTAAAATCTTCGAAAGCCAAGTTAACAAACAGATCACCGACCATTTTGAATCCTACCGTACCTTCTCTGCTATGCAATCTGGTTTCAGAGCTGGTCATGGGTGCACTTCAGCCACGCTCAAGGTCCTAAACGATATCATAACCACCATGGATAGAAGACAGTACTGTGCAGCCATCTTCATCGACCTGGCCAAGGCTTTCGACTCTGTCAATCAGCGCATTCTTATCGGCAGACTCAATAGCCTTGGTTTCTCTAATGATTGCCTCACCTGGTTCACCAACTACTTCTCAGACAGAGTTCAGTGTGTCAAATCGTAGGGCCGGTTGTCCGGACCTCTGGAAGTCTCTTTGGGGGTGTCACAGGGTTCAAATCTCAGGCCGACTCTTTTCTCTGTATCAATGATGTCGCTCTTGCTGCTGGTGATTCTCTGATCCACCTCTATGCAGACGACACCATTCTGTATACATCTGTCCCTTCTTTGGACACTGTCTTAACAAACCTCCAAATGAACTTCAATGCCATACAACACACCTCCCGGGGCCCCCAACGGTTCTTAAATGCTTATAAAACAAAGTACATGCTCTTCAACCGATCGCTGCCCACACCTGCCCCCCCGACTAGCATCACTACTCTGGATGGTTCTGACTTAGAATATGTGGACAACTACAAATACCTAGGTGTCTGGTTAGACTGTAAACTCTCTTTCCAGATTCACATTAAGCATCTCCAATCCAAAAATAAATCTAGAATTGGTTTCCTATTTCGCAACAAAGCCTCCTTCACTCATACTGCCAAACACCCTCGTAAAACTGACTATCCTACCGACTTCGGCGATGTAATTTACAAAATAGCCTCCAACACTCTACTCAGTAAATTGGATGCAGTCTATCACAGTGCCATCCATTTTGTCACCAAAGTCCCATATGCCACCCACCACTGCGACCTGTATGCTCTCGTCTGCTGGCCCTCACTAAATATCCGTCGCCAAACTGACTGGCTCCAGGTCATCTATAAGTCTTTGCTAAGCAAAGCCCCGCCTTATCTCAGCTCACTGGTCACCATAGCAACACTCACCATGAGCACGCGCTCCAGAAGGTATATTTCACTGGTCATCCTCAAAGCCAATTCCTACTTTGGCTGCCAATGACTGGAACGAATTGCTTGAGTTGTGCTTGTATAGCTGTTACAGTATGAGTGTACCCACCTTGTTCTTTCTTTCTCTCGAACTCTTTCTGTTGTTCCTTCCTGAGGGGTTTCTCTCTCTCTCTCTCTCTCTCTCTCTCTCTCTCTGTGTCTCTGACTCTTTCTGTTGTTCCTTCCTGAGGGGGTTTCTCTCTCTCTGTGTCTCTGACTCTGTCTGTTGTTCCTTCCTGAGGGGGTTTCTCTCTCTCTCTCTCTGTGTCTCTGTGTCTCTGACTCTTTCTGTTGTTCCTTCCTGAGGGGGTTTCTCTCTCTCTGTGTCTCTGACTCTGTCTGTTGTTCCTTCCTGAGGGGGTTTCTCTCTCTCTCTCTCTGTGTCTCTGACTCTGTCTGTTGTTCCTTCCTGAGGGGGTTTCTCTCTCTCTCTCTCTGTGTCTCTGACTCTGTTGTTCCTTCCTGAGAGGTTTCTCTCTCTCTCTCTCTCTCTGACTCTTTCTGTTGTTCCTTCCTGAGAGGTTTCTCTCTCTCTCTCTCTCTCTCTGACTCTGTCTGTTGTTCCTTCCTGAGAGGTTTCTCTCTCTCTCTCTGTCTCTGACTCTTTCTGTTGTTCCTTCCTGAGAGGTTTCTCTCTCTCTCTGTCTCTGACTCTTTCTGTTGTTCCTTCCTGAGAGGTTTCTCTCTCTCTGTGTCTCTGACTCTGTCTGTTGTTCCTTCCTGAGGGGTGTCTCTCTCTCTCTCTGACTCTTTCTGTTGTTCCTTCCTGAGAGGTTATCTCTCTCTCTCTCTGACTCTTTCTGTTGTTCCTTCCTGGGGGGGTTTCTCTCTCTGTCTCTGACTCTTTCTGTTTTTCCTTCCTGGGGGGGGTTTAATCCTGGAGTAGATCAAGTCCCTGTAGATCAATATCATCCATTCAACTGGGTGAAGATACACAAACACTCTCTCTCTCTCTCACTCTCTCAAACACCACACACACGCAGACACACAGATACCACACACATGCAAATACACACACACACACACACACACACACACACACACACACACACACACACACACAGTGGTAGGATAAAGAGTGAAAAAGAAAGATACATAGGGAGGAGAGAGAAAGCTAGAGGGAATGAGAGAAAAAAGGAATGAAAAAGACAGAGTGACAGGGACTAGCCATTATAAATCATATCTACTGTTGGCAGCAGCTGTGTATCCTAGCAACCAGATCACACCCTATCCAGAAGTCTGGACACAGTAATCACTACCCATACTGCACTGCACCACACCCCAATGGTCCTGACCGACACTGTACCACGCCCCAACAGCCCTAACTGACCTTGTACCATGCCCTCTACCAGACAGTATGAGTGTATATCACATCAACTTAACACTGAGACAGACATGTACTGTATATCACATCAATTTAACACTGGGACAGACAAGTATATCACATCAACTTAACACTGAGACAGACAAGTATATCACATCAACTTAACACTGAGACAGACATGTACTGTATATCACATCAACTTAACACTGAGACAGACATGTACTGTATATCACATCAACTTAACACTGGGACAGACATGTACTGTATATCACATCAACTTAACACTGAGACAGACATGTATATCACATCAACTTAACACTGTGATCTAGTAAGAACCTGTCATCCCCTCTGGATCTGTAACTCTGGGCCTTTTCGATGTATTCTCCAAACAGCAGTCTACACATAATATTATTCAGCTTGGTGTGGGTGCTCACATGGTTAGAGGTAGATAGGCAAAGAAAGAAAGACACACACTGAATAATGATGCTTTCTGATATCAGTCGCGAGAGCTTCAGGCACACTTAGGGTTTGCAAAGTGTCGGAAATTTTCCATGGAAAGTTAATCTAATTGCTTAACAATTTATCTGTACATGGAATTGTATTCGGGGTTTTTTGGACTCATTTTTTTTCTATTCTTCACAGGAAAATGCCACGGGAACTATCTGATGTGTGGAGACGTTTCACTGCAGCTAAAAAGCTGTGTACATTGGCAAATACTGTTCCAAATCATATGTAAAGAACGCAACAAAGTGCATAATGTTCCCTCAGCGCTCACAACGAGCAACCTCTGACAAAAGTCCCTCTACTTCTATTCGAGGTGAAAACGATGAATCAGACACCTTATCGATAGCAACAGCTCTTGGATTTTTTTTTTGACTCAATGGAGGAACGTAGTCAGAGAAATGCTGATGATTGTCTTGCTCTGGATGCGTATGCAACTGGTTCACCTCTGATGCTCACAGGCAATGCGTATTGGAAGAGATTTCTGAATGTTCCTCGCCCAGCATACACCCCTCCAACCAGACATGCTTTATCTACTAATTTGCTGGATGCAGAGTTCAACAGAGTTCAAGTGAAGGTGAAGCAAATCACAGAGAAAGCAGACTGTATTCTAATGATCTCTGATGGTTGAATGTTCGTGGGAAAGGAATAATTACCTACATCATATCCACCCCTCAACCAATATTCTACAAGAGCACAGACAAAAGGGACAACAGACACACCGGTCTCTCTGCAGATGAGCTGAAGGCAGTCATCAATGACCTTGGACCACAGAAGGTATTTGCACTGGTGACAGACAATGCTGGGAACATGAAGGCTGCTTGGTCTAAAGTGGAGGAGTCCTACCCTCACATCACACCCATTGGCTGTGTGGCTCATGAATTGAATCTGATCCTCAAGTACATGATGGCACTGAAAACAATGGATACACTTTACAAGAGAGCCAAGGAAACTGTTAAGTCATCAAGTTATAGCAGCAATCTACCTCACCAAGCAAAGTGAGAAGAATAAGAGCACCACATTCAAGCTGCCCAGCATCACCCATTGGGGTGGTGTTGTCATAATGTTTGACAGTCTCCTGGAGGGGAAGGAGTTTCTCCAAGAAATGGCCATATCACAGTCTGCTGATATGGACAGCCCAAATCAAGAGAATCCTCCTGGATGATGTATTTTGGGAGAGAGTGATAAGCAGCCTGAAACCTATAGCAGTAGCCATTGCACGGATTGAGGGAGACAATGCCATCCTGTCTGATGTTCAGACTCTGCTTGTAGATGTAAGAGAAGAAATCCATACTGCCCTGCCCACTTCACTGTTGCTCCAAGCAGAGGAAACTGCAGTTCTGAAATACATCAAAAAGCGTGAAGACTTCTGCCTGAAGCCCATACACGCCACAGAGTACATGTTGGACCCCAAGTATGCTGGCAAGGGCATCCTGTCTGGTGCAGAGATCAACAAGGCCTATGGTGTCATCACTACTGTGTCTTGCCACCTTGGTATGGATGAGGGCAAGGTTCTTGGCAGTCTGGCAAAATACACTTCCAAGCAAGGGCTTTGGGATAGAGATGCAACATGAAAGTCATGCCAACATATCTCATCAGCCACCTGGTGGAAGGGACTTTGTGGATCTGAGGCTCTTTCCCCTGTTGCCTCCATCATCCTCCAAATCCCACCAACATCAGCCACCTCAGAGCGCAACTGGTCCTTGTTTGGGAACACACACACCAAAGCACGCAACAGACTGACCAATACAAGGGTTGAAAGATTGGTGGCCATCCGGGCAAATTGTTGGATTTTTGAGCCTGACAACGAGCCATGCTCAACAAGGTTGGGAAGTGACAGTGAAGATGAGGCCTCAGAGTCTGATGTTCAAGAGCTGAACATTGAGGAGGTCCACAGAGAAGTCATGGAAGCCTTAGAGGAAGACAACCAAAGCTTTCATTTCTAGACTATCCTTTTACAGATTTTTGGGGAGATGTGATAGATCATTGGGGATCATTCAATATTCCCTTTCTTTTGTTGATCAGTGAAATCATCCCATGTGAAGAGTCAACTCATTTAATTAAAGTTCAATTCATAACTAAATTATTATTATTTTTTCTGTTGGAAGGATTTAATCATTTGCAATTAAGTCTACTACGGTAAAAGGTTTATGTTTCTGTCTCCATATGGTATGGTAAATATATCCAATGCAAAAAACATGTCACGCCCTGATCTGTTTCACCTGTCCTTGTGCTTATCTCCACCCCCCTCCAGGTGTTGTCTATTTCCCCCATTATCCCCTATGTATTTATACCTGTGTTGTCTGTTTGTCTGTTGCCAGTTTGTCTTGTTTGTTCAAGCCTACCAGTGGTTTGTCTCAGCGCTTGGTTTGCCCTAGTCTCTCGTCCTCCTGGTTCTTGACCTTTGCCTGTCTTGACCCCGTACCCACCCGCCTGACCACTGCCTTCTGTCCTGTACCGTTGCTCCACCTCTGGATTATCGACCTCTACCTGACCTGAGCCTGTCTGCCGGCCGGCCGGCCGGCCTGTACCTTGGCCTCTGCTCTGGATTATCGACCTCTACCTGACCTGAGCCTGTCTGCCGGCCGGCCGTCCTCTACCTTGGCCTCTGCTCTGGATTATTGACGCCTGCCTGGACCTGTCGTTTGACTGCACTTGTGGTTACAATCAACATGGTTACTTCACACTGTCTGCACTTGGGTCTTACCATGATTTCTGATAAAACATCTAAATGGTATTAATATTAATTTGCATATATTCACGTTAATTCCCACGGAAAGTTTCCACCTTTGAATATTCCCCAAAACGTGCAACCCTAGGTACACTGAACAATGTAGCTTTCTGATATCAGTCGCAAGAGCTTCAGGCTTAAAATAGCATATTCTGCTCAGATAAATATAGATACGCAATTAAGTCAGGAGAAAGAAAGAGAACCCTCTGTGTGTGTCTGTGTGTGTGTGAGAGAGTAAAGCTATTTTATGCACTTATATAAACCATGCTCCAATTTCAGATGGCTGATGGATGGGTTGTGACCTCAGAGAGAAATACAGTATCTAGCTTCTGGTAGCTTGGAGGCTCAGTGAGTTGGCAGTATTTATATTATCAACCATTATACAAGTCAGTATCCGAGGTCCATGTCTGGGGACAGCCACTAGGGGGCAACAGTGAGCGCTGTTACCTTTTTTAATTTATTTCACCTTTATTTCACCTTTATTTAACCAGGTAGGCTAGTTGAGAACAAGTTCTCATTTACAACTGCGACCTGGCCAAGAAAAAAGGAAAGCAGTTCGACACATACAACAACACAGAGTTACACGTGGAATAAACAAAACATACAGTCAATAATACAGTAGAACAAAAGAAAACAAAAAGTCTATATACAGTGAGTGCAAATGAGGTAAGTTAAGGAAATAAATAGGCCATGGTGGCGAAGTAATTACAATATAGCAATTAAACACCGGAATGGTAGATGTGCAGAAGGTGAATGTTCAGGTATAGATACTGGGGTGCAAAGGAGCAAAATAAATAAATACCAGTATGGGGATGAGGTAGGTAGATAGATGGGATGTTTACAGATGGGCTATGTACAGGTGCAGTGATTTGTAAGCTGCTCTGACAGCTGGTGCTTAAAGCTAGTGAGGGAGATGTGAGTCTCCAACTTCAGAGATTTTTGCAATTCGTTCCAGTCATGGGCAGCAGAGAACTGGAAGGAAAGACAACCAAAGGAGGAATTGGCTTTGGGGGTGACCAGTGAGATATACCTGCTGGAGCGCGTGGCTACGAGTGGGTGCTGCTATGGTGACCAGTGAGCTGAGATAAGGCGGGGCTTTACCTAGCAGAGACTTGTAGATAACCTGTAGCCAGTGGATTTGGCGACGAGTATGAAGCGAGGGCCAACCAACGAGAGCGTACAGGTCGTAATGGTGGGTAGTGTGTGGGGCTTTGGTGACAAAACGGATGGCACTGTGATAGACTGCATCCAGTTTGTTGAGTAGAGTGTTGGAGGCTATTTTATAGATGACATCACCGAAGTCGAGGATCGTTAGGGTGGTCAGTTTTACGAGGGTATTTTTGGCAGCATGAGTGAAGGATGCTTTGTTGCGATATAGGAAGCCGATTCTAGATGTAATTTTGGATTGGAGATGCTTAATGTGAGTCTGGAAGGAGAGTTTACAGTCTAATCAGACACCCAGGTATTTGTAGTTGTCCACGTAAGTCAGAGCCGTCCAGAGTAGTGATGCTGGACGGGCGAGCAGGTGCGGGCAGTGATCGATCAAATAGCATGCATTTAGTTTTACAAGAGCAGTTGGAGGCCACGGAAGGAGAGTTGTATGGCATTGAAGCTCGTCTGGAGGTTAGTTAACACAGTGTCCAAGGAGGGGCCAGAAGTATACAGAATGATGTCGTCTGCGTAGAGGTGGATCAGAGAATCACCAGCAGCAAGAGCAACATCATTGATGTATACAGAAAGAGAATTGAACCCTGTGGCACACCCATAGAGACTGTCAGAGGTCCGGACAACAGTCCCTCAGATTTGACACACTGAACTCTTTCAGAGAAGTAGTTGGTAAACCAGGCGAGGCAATCATTTGAGAAACCAAGGCTGTCGAGTCTGCCAATAAGAATGTTGTGATTGACAGAGTCGAAAGCCTTGGCCAGATCGATGAATACAGCTGCACAGTAATGTCTCTTATCGATGGCGGTTATGATGTCGTTTAGAACCATGAGCGTGGCTGAGGTGCACCCATGACTAGCTCTGAAACCAGATTGCATAGCGGAGAAGGTATGGTGGGATTCGAAATGGTCAGTAATCTGTTTGGCTTTCGAAGACCTTAGAAAGACAGGGTAGGACAGATATAGGTCTGTAGCAGTTTGGGTCTAGAATGTCACCCGCTTTGAAGAGGGGGATGACCACGGCAGCTTCCCAATCTTTGGGAATCTCAGACGATACGAAAGGGAGGTTGAACAGGCTAGTAATAGGGGTTGCAACCATTTCGGCAGATCATTTTAGAAAGAGAGGGTCCAGATTGTCTAGCCCCGCTGATTTGTAGGGGTCCAGATTTTGCAGCTCTTTCAGAACATCAGCTATCTGGATTTGGGTAAAGGAGAAATGGTGGGGGTTTAGGCGGGTTGCTGAGGGGGTGCAGAGCTGTTGGCTGGGATAGGGGTAGCCAAGTGGAAAGCATGGCCAGCCATAGAGAAATGCTTATTGAAATTCTCAATTATAGTGGATTTATCGGTGGTGACAGTGTTTCCTAGCCTCAGAGCAGTGGGCAGCTGGGATGAGGTGCTCTTATTCTCCATGGACTTTACAGTGTCCCAGAACTTTTTTGAGTTAGTACTACAGGATGCAAATTTCTGTTTGAAAAAGCTTGCTTTAGCTTTTCTAACTGCCTGTGTATATTTGTTCCTAACTTCCTTGAAAAGTTGCATATCACGGGGGCTATTCGATGCTAATGCAGAACGCCACAGGATGTTTTTGTGCTGGTCAAGAGCAGACAGGTCTGGAGTGAACCAAGGACTATATCTATTCCTGGTTCTCATTTTTTTGAGAGGGGCATGCTTATTTAAGATGGTGAGGAAGGCACTTTTAAAGAATAGCCAGGCATCATCTACTGACGGGATGAGGTCAATGTTATTCCAGGATACCACGGCCAGGTCGATTAGAAAGGCTTGCTCGCAGAAATGTTTCAGGGAGCGTTTGACAGTGATTAGGGGTGATCGTTTGGTCGCAGACCCATTATTGATGCAGGCAATGAGGCAGTGATCACTGAGATCTTGATTGAAAACAGCAGAGGTGTATTTGGAGGGCGAATTAGTTAGGATGACATCTATGAGGGTGCCCGTGTTTACTGATTTGGGGTTGTACCTGGTAGGTTCATTGATAATTTGTGTGAGGTTGAGGGTATCAAGCTTAGTTTGTAGGATGGCCGGGGTGTTAAGCATGTCCCAGTTTAGGTCACCTAGTAGCACGAGCTCAGAAGATAGATGGGGGGCAATCAATTCACACATGGTATCAAGGGCACAGCTGTTGGCAGAGGGAGGTCTATAGCAAGCGGCAACAGTGAGAGACTTGTTTCTGGAAAGGTGAATTTTTAGAAGTAGAAGCTCAAATTGTTTGGGTACAGACTTAGATAGCCTGCAGAGTTCTGTATTACTATATTTGCAGTAGATTGCAACACCGCCCCCTTTGGCAGTTCTATCTTGGCGGAAAACGTTATTGTTAGGAATGGAAATTTCAAGGTTTTTGGTGGTTTTCCTACGCCAGGATTCAGACACGGCTAAGACATCCAGGTTGGCAGAGTGTGCTAAAGCAGTGAGTAAAACAAATGTAGGGAGTAGGCTTCTAATGTTAACATGCATGAAACCAAGGCTTTTACATTTACAGAAGTCAACAAATGAGAGCGCCTGTGGGGTGGGAGTGGAGCTAGGCACTGCAGGACCTGGATTAACCTCCACATCACCAGAGGAACAGAGGAGAAGTAGGATAAGGGTACGGCTAAAGACTATACGAACTGGCCGTCTAGCACGTTCGGAACAGAGAGTTAAAGGAGCAGGTTTCTGGGCACGATAGCATAGATTCAAGGCATAGTGTACAGACAAAGGTAAGGTAGGATGTGAGTACATTGTAGGTAAACCTAGGCATTGAGTAATGAAGAGAGAGATATAGTCTCTAGAGATGTTTAAACCAGGTGATGTCATCGCATATGTAGGAGGTGGAACAACATGGTTGGTTAAGGCATATTGAGCAGGGTTAGAGGCTCTACAGTGAAATAAGACATTAATCACTAACCAGGACAGTAATGGACAAGGCATATTGATATTAGAGAGAGGCATGCGTAGCCAAGTGAACATATGGGTCCAGTGAGTGGTTGGGCTGGCTGGGGACACAGCGATTCAGACAGTTAGCAGGCCGATGCTAACAAGCTAACATTTAGTAGGCCGGGGTTAACAAGCTAGCAGCTAGTAGACTGGGGCAAGCTAGCAGTTAGCAGGCCGGGTTAGCAAGCAAGCAGTTAGCATTGGCTAGCAGTTACAGACCGGGCAGGTAAGCTAGCAGTTAGCAGGCCGGGCCCGGCAGCTAGCAGTTAGCAGGCCGGGTTAGCAAGCAGTTAGCAGGGGCTAACAGTTAGCAGACCGGGTTAGCAAGCAAGCAGTTAGCCAGGGCTAGCAGTTAGCAGACCGGGCAGGCGAGCTAGCAGTTAGCCGACCGGGTTAGCAAGCAAGCAGATAGCAGGGGCTAGAAAGTTAGCCTTTGGGGGACGTCGCGATGGTGGTAAGTCTGTTTTGCCTCTTCGTGCGGTGACGTCGATAGACCAGTCGTGGAATTTGTAGGGTTCCAAGTAGCTCTAGGTAGCTAGCAGGCCTAGCTGGTTAGCATAATGGGCCTTCAGCGGGGGTCGCGCCTGAGGGGCCTGTTGGGAGTCCTCGGGCAGATTATTTCGGTATTCCAGTCGTAGGGGATCTGCGGGGTTCCATGCCCCATACCGGCTGTAGAAGGGGTCCGGATATTGTAGCCAAGGAGTATACTTCGGTGGTAGCACAGGAGCCCTGGCCGGGCTAGCTTCAAGCTAATTGGTGCTTGCTCTGGGATGAAAACGCTATCCAGGAGTAGTCATCCGGGATTGCGGTTAGCTAGTTGTGAAGATCCAGATGAAAATGTTCAGTTTGCGGTAGGAATCCGGGGATAAAAATAACAGGTCCGTTATGCTCTAGTTAGAGTCACGTTGTTCGAACTGACGAGAGCTTTCCGAGCTGAAGGTTAGCTGATGACCGCTGGTAATGGTTTGCTGACTGATAGCTGGTAGTTAGCTGGCTAGCTTCAGTTGAGGGATTCCAGATCCGAAGTAAATATAAATACTTTAGGAAAAAAAGCAGATCCACGCCACATTGGGTGAGGCGGGTTGCAGGAGAGTATTTAGATGTTGAGGTTTAGCAAAATATTTTAAAGGATATGCGACGAAAAAGTTAAACGATATATACAAGGGACAATACAGGACAAAGACGTCTGACTGCTACGCCATCTTGGATACTAACCAAGATACTAACCTACCGTCAAGTAGGTTTCGATTTTGCTAGGACTTAGTGGATAGAGATCAAGTGTCAGCATCTGCCTCTGATTCCAAAGTTTGTAAGTTCAAATCCACCAATTATAAATTTGTTTTTGACACTGGTCAAAAACCAACATCAAATTTCAAAGTTGTTCCAAAAGTCACATTTCAAAGAGTTTAAGGTTAAAAACAAAAATATTTAAACTCTCTATCGCTGCATTATGCCTAACTTTAAGAATTTAGATTTAAAGCCTGAACTTAACCCTAACCTTAAAAATGTGGAGTTAAAACTTAACCTTAAACACTTTGAAGTTAGACTTTTGGAGCAACTTCTAAATGTGACGTTTGAGAACATGAATAAATGTCTAATTCTGAGCAAGCAGTTCCAGAAACACAGCTCTCACTGGCAACTGTCTTGTGCTACGATGTCTGTCTGTGTTTGTGTTCCCTATCTCTGTTAGAGTGCGTCAGTTTCTTGTTTTGTTGGTGGCATTCATAATAAAAATAAATGTACGCTCACCACACTGCACCTTGGTCCGGTCATTTCCCTGACGACGTTCGTGACACAGCCTGTCTTCTCTTATGAGCCATCAGCGGCCTTTATCAATAGCAAGGCTATACTTCAGTTTGGGTCAGTCACAGTGGTCAGGTATTCTGCCACTGTGTCCTCTCTGTTTTGGGTCAGTCACAGTGGTCAGGTATTCTGCCACTGTGTCCTCTCTGTTTTGGGTCAGTCACAGTGGTCAGGTATTCTGCCACTGTGTCCTCTCTGTTTTGGGTCAGTCACAGTGGTCAGGTATTCTGCCACTGTGACTGTCCTCTCTGTTAAGGGACAAATAGAATTCTAGTTTGCTCTGTTTTTTTGTTTGTTCTTTCTAATGTGTCAAGTAATTATCGTTTTGTTTTCTCATGATTTGGTTGGATCAAATTGTGTTGCTGTCCTGGGGCTCTTTGTGGTCTGTTTGTGTTTGTGAACCCAGGGGGCTGTTCTCCAGGTTCATCTCTCTGTAGATGATGGCTTTGTTATGGAAGGTTTGGGAATCGCTTCCTTTTAGGCGGTTGAAAATTTAACAGCTCTTTCTGAATTTTGATAATTAGCGGGTATCGGCCTAATTCTGCTCTGCATGCATTATTTGACGTTTTACGTTGTATACACAGGATATATTTGCAGAATTCTGCAGGCAGTCTCAATTTGGTGTTTGTCCCATTTTGTGAATTCTTGGTTGGTGAGTTGACCCCAGACCTCACACCCATAAAGGGTAATGGGTTTTATAACTGATTCAAGTATTTTTAGCCAGATCCTAATTGGTGTGGCGAATTCCTTTTGATGGCATAGAAGGCCCTTCTTGTCTTGTTCACAGCTTTGTGGAACTTACCTGTGGCACTGATGTTTAGGCCGAGACATGTATAGTTTTGTGTGTGCGGTAGGGCAACGGTGTCTAGATGGAATTTGTATTTTGTGGTCCTGGCAACTGGACCTTTTTTGGAACACCATTATTTTTGTCTTACTGAGATTTAATGTCAGGGCCCAGGTCCGACAGAATCTGTGCAGAAGATCTGGGTGCTGCTGTAGGCCCTCCTTGGTTGGAGACAGAAGCACCAGATCATCAGCAAACAGTAGACATTTGACTTCAGATTCTAGTAGCGTGAAGCCGGGTGGTGCAGACTGTTCTAGTGCCCTCGCCAATTCATTGATATACATGTTGAACAGGGTGGAGCTGCTCTCTCTCTCTCTGCAGGACAACTGTATTCAGACTGTACCTGTCTTTCTACTACTACCACAACGATGGCTAACGTCACATGCATGTCAATACCTACTAGACGGCTCACACACACACACACACACACTCTTTCACACTCAAAACCTTGCAGTTTGATGAAGGAGGAAACTGGTCCTCCGCTCAGAACCAGGGGTAGACCAGACAGACGGGTGTTAGGGAGGCTCATCCATAGAGAGAGGTCAATGAGCTACTAACAATACAGCTGTGTATCTGTGTGTGCTTTCCCACTTTCTGAAGACTACTCATGGACATTATTTGAGATTATAGGTCCACAGAGGTTTCTTCCATTGGATTATTCTGGATTTGGACTGAGGACACCCCCGTCTCGGGGTAGAACATGGTACGGCCCTTCAGCCTGCATAAGACCTCTCCTCCATGTCTCTTTCTGTTCTGTCTGAGAGAGATGGTGAGAAAGTGAGAGGGAAAGAGAGAGATGAGATGGAGAAAGAGGGGGAGGGAGATAGAGACAGGTGAGAGAGCAGAAGGGAGGAGAGAGGGAAAAGGCGAAGAGAGAGTGAGAGTTCTCAGTCCTTTCTGAGCTAGGGTGTAACTACTAATATTATACTACAGCAGAGAGAGAATAAGGGTTAAATAAGGGTTAAATAAGGGTTAAATAAGGGTTAAATAAAGAAGACATAAGGTGTAACCCCAGAGGAGGATGCATCGCAACGGCAACCATTTCCAAGGGATCACCAGGTGAGTCTGAGGACACACACATGCAATGAGTTTGGCTCTAAGTCAAATACGGTATGTTTCCTTACCGATCTCTGTTGACAGCTCATCTAGGAAATTGATTGCGTACATGTATATATGGGCATATAGGGAACCCATTTATAGTGGTATAGATAGGGGTGTATATATAGGGTACATTTATATAGGGTAGATACAGGAGTATATATAGGGGTGTGTATATATAGGGGTGTAAATATAGGGGTGTGTGTATATACAGGGGTGTTTTTATAGGGTTGTGTGTATATATAGGGGTGTGTGTATATATAGGGGTGTGTGTATATATAGGGATGTATATATAGGGGTGTGTGTATATATAGGGGTGTATATACAGGGGTGTGTGTATATATAGGGGTGTATATATAGGGGTGTGTGTATATATAGGGGTGTGTGTATATACAGGGGTGTTTTTATAGGGTTGTGTGTATATATAGGGGTATATTTAGGGGGGTATACATGGGGTGTATATACAGGGGTATATTTAGGGGTATATATAGGGGTAGATACAGGGGTGTATAAAAAGGTATATATAGGGGTAGGTATAAAAGTAGGTATAGGGGTAGGTATATAGGGATATGTATAGGGGTATATATAGTGGTATGTATAGGGGTATATATGGTGGTATGTATAGGGGTATATATGGTGGTATGTATAGGGGTATAGATAAGGGTATGTATAGGGGTAGATATATGGGTAGATATAAAGGTATATATAGGGGTAGATGTAGGGTTAGATATAGTGGTATATATAGTGGTATGTATAGGGCTATATATAAAGGTAGATATAGGGGTAGATGTAGGGGTAGATATAAAGGTAGATATAGGGGTAGATATAAAGGTAGATATAGGGGTAGATGTAGGGGTAGATATAAAGGTAGATATAGGGGTAGATATAGGGGTAGATATAAAGGTAGATATAGGGGTAGATGTAGGGGTAGATGTAGGGGTAGACTTAGGGGTAGATATAGGGGTAGATATAAAGGTAGATATAGGGGTAGATGTAGGGGTAGATGTAGGGGTAGACTTAGGGGTAGATATAGGGGTAGATATAGGGGTAGATGTAGGGGTAGATATAGGGGTAGATATAGGGGTAGATATAGGGGTAGATGTAGGGGTAGATATAGGGGTAGATATAGGGGTAGATGTAGGGGTAGATATAGGGGTAGATATAGGGGTAGATATAGTGGTATATATAGGGGTAGATGTAGGGGTAGATATAGGGGTAGACATAGGGGTAGATATAAAGGTAGATATAGGGGTAGATATAGGGGTAGATATAAGGGTAGTTATAGGGGTAGATATAAGGGTAGGTATAAGGGTTGATATAGTGGTATGTATTAGGGTATATATAGTGGTATGTATAGGGGTAGATATAAAGGTAGATATAGGGGTAGATGTAGGGGTAGATATAAAGGTAGATATAGGGGTAGATATAGGGGTAGATATAAAGGTAGATATAGGGGTAGATGTAGGGGTAGATGTAGGGGTAGACTTAGGGGTAGATATAGGGGTAGATGTAGGGGTAGATGTAGGGGTAGATATAGGGGTAGATATAGGGGTAGATATAGGGGTAGATGTAAGGATAGATGTAGGGGTAGATATAGGGGTAGATATAGGGGTAGATGTAGGGGTAGATATAGGGGTAGACATAGGGGTAGATATAAAGGTAGATATAGGGGTAGATATAGGGGTAGATATAAGGGTAGTTATAGGGGTAGATTTAGGGGTAGATATAGTGGTATATATAGTGGTATGTATAGGGGTATATATAGTGGTATGTATAGGGGTAGATATAAAGGTAGATATAGGGGTAGATTTAGGGGTAGATATAAGGGTAGGTATAAGGGTTGATATAGGGGTAGATTTAGGGGTAGATATTGGGGTAGATATAGGGGCAGGTATAAGGGTAGATATAGGGGTAGGTTTAAAGGTGGTATAAGGGTAGATATAGGGGTAGATATCAAGGTAGATATAGGGGTAGATATCAAGGTAGATATAGGGGTAGGAGTAAAGGTATATATAGGGGTAGATATAAAGGTACATATAAAGGTAGATATAAAGGTAGGTATAGTGGTGTATATATAGGAGTAGGTATAAGCATAGACATAGGGGTAGATATAAAGGTAGATATAAAGGTAGATATAGGGGTAGATATCAAGGTAGATATAGGGGTAGGTATAGTGGTGTATATATAGGAGTAGGTATAAGAGTAAACATAGGGGTATATATAGGGGTAGGTATAAAGGTGGTATAAGGGTAGATATAGGGGTAGGTATAAAGGTGGTATAAGGGTAGATATAGGGGTAGATATCAAGGTAGATATAGGGGTAGGTATAGTGGTGTATATATAGGAGTAGGTATAAGAGTAAACATAGGGGTAGATATAGGGGTAGGTATAAAGGTGGTATAAGGGTAGATATAGGGGTAGGTATAAAGGTGGTATAAGGGTAGATATAGGGGTAGATATCAAGGTAGATATAGGGGTAGATATAGGGGTAGATATAGGGGTAGGTATCAAGGTAGATATAAAGGTAGGTATAGTGGTGTATATATAGGAGTAGGTATAAGCATAGACATAGGGGCAGATATAAAGGTAGATATAGGGGTAGATATAGGGGTAGATATAAAGGTAGGTATAGGTGTATTGATAGGGGTAGATATAGGGGTTTAGATAGGCGTTTATATAGATGTATAGATAGAGGTGTGTATATATATATTGGTATAGATAGGCGGGTATAGATAGGTATATATATATATGGGTATAGATAGGCGGGTATAGATACGCGTATATATAGGGGGACAATGATCTCCAAAATAATCTGGACAGTGACACCTTTTTGCTTGTTTTGGCTCTATACTCCAGCACTTTGGATTTGAAATGATACGATGACTTTGAGGTTAAAGTGCAGAATGTCAGCTTTAATTTAGGGAACGATTTGTACATAGTCACGCCTTTTTGGGAACCAAAAGTGTTGTAACATATTCACTTATGTGTATTAAAGTAGTACAAAGTTAAATATTTAGTCCCATAGACATTGCATGCAATGACTACATCAAGCTACCAATTTGTTGGATTCATTTGCTGTTTGTTTTGGTTGTGTTTCAGATTATTTTGTGCCCAACAGAAATTAATGCTAAATAATACATTGTGTCATTTTGGAGACACTTTTATTGTGAATAAGAATATAATAGTTTTCTATCGTTACAATAACAGGGGAGATGAGCATTTTCTGTCATACCCCCAAGACATGCTAACCTCTCACCATTACAATAACCGGGGAGGTTAGCATTTTCAGGGTGGGGGAGTTATGATATTTGTGTGAGTTTTGAAGTTGAGGGCGTAGTATTTACGAAGTTTGACAATGAGGATGAAAACTAGCATAGTTCAGCTAATTTAGCCAGTGGGAAAACAGGGGCAGACAGGATATAGCTGGGCCGCACATCAGCATTAGGCTAATTCAGAAGACAGATTGTAGTTTTTATGCCCTGAGATCAGGATCTGATGGACAAAAGGTCAATATCAAACAATTCAGTGTGACGAATACATCAGATAACAAATATTTAAGGAAAGTGAATCCAGAATTCATCTCTAGCTGTCAATAGTAAAGCAAAGCTTAAAAACAATGTTTGAGTGAACCTGAATACAGAAAATGAATGTGGAAGTCTCTATAGGGTTAGATGTCGGGTTACATAAGGTGCATAAGGTGTAAAGTGTATATGTAGGTTACATACACTTAGGTTGGAGTCATTAAAACTAGTTTACATACACTTAGGTTGGAGTCATTAAAACTAGTTTACATACACTTAGGTTGGAGTTATTAAAACTAGTTTACATGCACTTAGGTTGGAGTCATTAAAACTAGTTTACATGCACTTAGGTTGGAGTCATTAAAACTAGTTTACATGCACTTAGGTTGGAGTCATTAAAACTAGTTTACATGCACTTAGGTTGGAGTCATTAAAACTAGTTTACATACACTTAGGTTGAGTCATTAAAACTAGTTTACATGCACTTAGGTTGGAGTCATTAAAACTAGTTTACATACACTTAGGTTGGAGTCATTAAAACTAGTTTACATACACTTAGGTTGGAGTCATTAAAACTAGTTTACATACACTTAGGTTGGAGTCATTAAAACTAGTTTACATACACTTAGGTTGGAGTCATTAAAACTAGTTTACATACACTTAGGTTGGAGTCATTAAAACTAGTTTACATACACTTAGGTTGGAGTCATTAAATCTAGTTTACATACACTTAGGTTGGAGTCATTAAATCTAGTTTACATACACTTAGGTTGGAGTCATTAAAACTAGTTTACATACACTTAGGTTGGAGTCATTAAAACTAGTTTACATACACTTAGGTTGGAGTCATTAAAACTAGTTTACATACACTTAGGTTGGAGTCATTAAAACTAGTTTACATACACTTAGGTTGGAGTCATTAAAACTAGTTTACATACACTTAGGTTGGAGTCATTAAAACTAGTTTACATACACTTAGATTGGAGTCATTAAAACTCATTTTTCAACCACTCCACAAATGTCTTGTTAACAAACTATAGTTTTGGCAGGTCGGTTAGGACATCTACTTTGTGCATGACGCAAGTATGGTATGTAGGAGTGGTATGATGTACTATATGTAGGTGTGGTATGATGTACTATTTGTAGGTGTGGTATGATGTACTATATGTAGGGGTGGTATGATGTACTATTTGTAGGGTGGTATGATGTACTATATGTAGGGGTGGTATGATGTACTATTTGTAGGGGTGGTATGATGTACTATATGTAGGGGTGGTATGATGTACTATTTGTAGGGGTGGTATGATGTACTATTTGTAGGGGTGGTATGATGTACTCTATGTAGGGGTGGTATGATGTACTATATGTAGGGGTGGTATGATGTACTATTTGTAGGGGTGGTATGATGTACTATTTGTAGGGGTGGTATGATGTACTATATGTAGGGGTGGTATGATGTACTATATGTAGGGGTGGTATGATGTACTATTTGTAGGGTGGTATGATGTACTATTTGTAGGGGTGGTATGATGTACTATTTGTAGGGGGGGTATGATGTACTCTATGTAGGGGTGGTATGATGTACTATTTGTAGGGGTGGTATGATGTACTATTTGTAGGGGTGGTATGATGTACTATATGTAGGGGTGGTATGATGTACTATTTGTAGGGGTGGTATGATGTACTATTTGTAGGGGTGGTATGATGTACTATATGTAGGGGTGGTATGATGTACTATTTGTAGGGGGTGGTATGATGTACTCTATGTAGGGGTGGTATGATGTACTATATGTAGGGGTGGTATGATGTACTATTTGTAGGGGTGGTATGATGTACTCTATGTAGGGGTGGTATGATGTACTATATGTAGGGGTGGTATGATGTACTATTTGTAGGGGTGGTATGATGTACTATTTGTAGGGGTGGTATGATGTACTATATGTAGGGGTGGTATGATGTACTATATGTAGGGGTGGTATGATGTACTATTTGTAGGGGTGGTATGATGTACTATTTGTAGGGGTGGTATGATGTACTCTATGTAGGGGTGGTATGATGTACTATATGTAGGGGTGGTATGATGTACTATATGTAGAGGTGGTATGATATACTATTTGTAGGGGTGGTATGATGTACTATTTGTAGGGGTGGTATGATGTACTATTTGTAGGGGTGGTATGATGTACTATATGTAGGGGTGGTATGATGTACTATTTGCAGGGGTGGTATGATGTACTATTTGTAGGGGTGGTATGATGTACTCTATGTAGGGGTGGTATGATGTACTCTATGTAGGGGTGGTATGATGTACTATATGTAGGGGTGGTATGATGTACTATATGTAGGGGTGGTATGATGTACTATTTGTAGGGGTGGTATGATGTACTATTTGTAGGGTGGTATGATGTACTCTATGTAGGGGTGGTATGATGTACTCTATGTAGGGGTGGTATGATGTACTATATGTAGGGGTGGTATGATGTACTATTTGTAGGGGTGGTATGATGTACTATTTGTAGGGGTGGTATGATGTACTATTTGTAGGGGTGGTATGATGTACTATTTGTAGGGGTGGTATGATGTACTATTTGTAGGGGTGGTATGATGTACTATATGTAGGGGTGGTATGATGTACTATTTGTAGGGGTGGTATGATGTACTATTTGTAGGGGTGGTATGATGTACTCTATGTAGGGGTGGTATGATGTACTCTATGTAGGGGTGGTATGATGTACTATATGTAGGGGTGGTATGATGTACTATTTGTAGGGGTGGTATGATGTACTATTTGTAGGGGTGGTATGATGTGCTATTTGTAGGGGTGGTATGATGTACTATTTGTAGGGGTGGTATGATGTACTATTTGTAGGGGTGGTATGATGTACTATTTGTAGGGGTGGTATGATGTACTATATGTAGGGGTGGTATGATGTACTATATGTAGTGGTGGTATGATGTACTATATATAGGGGTGGTATGATGTACTCTATGTAGGGGTGGTATGATGTACTATATGTAGGGGTGGTATGATGTACTATTTGTAGGGGTGGTATGATGTGAAGGGTTTGTATGAACATGTGTGTTCTCCATGTTCTCCATGTTCTCCATATTCTCCATGTTCTCCATATTTTCCATGTTCTCCATGTTCTCCATATATTCTCCATATTCTCCATGTTCTCCATATATTCTCCATGTTCGCCATGTTCTCCATATATTCTCCATGTTCTCCATGTTCCCCATGTTCTCCATGTTCACCATATTCTCCATGTTCTCCATGTTCTCCATGTTCTCCATGTCCTCCATATTCTCCATATTCTCCATGTTCTCCATGTTCTCCATATTCTCCATGTTCTCCATATTCTCCATGTTCTCCATGTTCTCCATATTCTCCATGTTCTCCATATTCTCCATGTTCTCCATATTCTCCATATTCTCCATATTCTCCATGTTCTCCATGTTCTCCATATTCTCCATGTTCTCCATATTCTCCTGACTCAGATCCCTGTACGCCCTTTGGTTAATCCTGTCTATACGACACAACATACACATAATATCGGTATTGTGACTAGATAACGTGTGGTACAGTATATGTTTGACATGTCTGGGCTTGGGAACGTCATGGGAACAACATGAGAACGTCATGGGAACGACATGAGAACGTCATGGGAACGACATGACGACATGAGAACGTCATGGGAACAACATGAGAACGTCATGGGAACGTCATGAGAATGACAGAGCAAAGCAGGGACTCGATTTATATTTTAAGACGGGAGAATTCCATATTCTGTACAGGCTAGTTTCCGAAAGGGAATATTCGATATTCAAAGTGCATTAAATGTATATATTGTATTTTTATAATATTCTCTACCTGAAGGCTGAGAATAGCTGCAGAGACGGAGAGAGATACAGAGGGAGACGGGGAGAGAAAGAGAGAGAGGGGGCAGAACGGGAGAGAGGGAGGGGGAGAGAGGGAGAGAGGGAGAGGAGAGAGGGAGAGGAGAGAGGGAGAGAGGGAGGGGGAGAGAGGGAGGGGGAGAGAGGGAGAGAGGGAGGGGGCAGAAGGAGAGAGGGGGGAGAGAGGGAGGGGGAGAGAGGGAGGGGAGGGAGGGAGAGAGGGAGGGGGAGAGAGGAAGAGAGGGAGAGGAGAGAGGGAGGGGGAGGGGGAGAGAGGGAGAGAGGGAGGGGGAGAGAGGAAGAGAGGGAGAGGAGAGAGGGAGGGGGAGGGGGAGAGAGGGAGAGAGGGAGGGGGAGAGAGGAAGAGAGGGAGAGAGAGAGAGAGGAAGAGAGGGAGAGGAGAGAGGGAGGGGGAGGGGGAGAGGGAGGGAGGGGAAGAACGGGAGAGAGGGAGGGGAGAGAGGGATGGAGGGAGAGGGAGGGAGGGGAAGAACGGGAGAGAGGGAGGGGGAGAGAGGGAGAGAGGGAGGGGAGAACGGGAGAGAGGGAGAGAGAGAGAGAGAGAGAGAGAGAGAGAGAGAGAGAGAGAGAGAGAGAGAGAGGAAGAACGGGGAGAGGGGGGAGAGAGAGGAGAGAGGGAGGGGGAGAACGGGAGAGAGGGGAGAGGGAGAGAGGGAGAGAGGGAGAGGGAGAGAGGGAGAGAGGGAGGGGAGAGAGGGAGGGGGAGAGGGAGAGGGAGGGAGGGAGGGGAAGAACGGGAGAGAGGGAGGGGAGAGAGGAGAGAGGGAGAGAGGGAGGGGGAGAGAGGGAGAGGGAGAGAGGGAGGGGGAGAACGGGAGAGAGGGAGGGAGAGAGAGAGAGAGAGAGAGAGAGAGAGAGAGAGATGTGCTCACTGTCCACAAAATGAGGTGGAAACTGAGCTGCACTTCCTAACCTCCTGCCCAATGTATGACCATATTAGAGAGACATATTTCCCCCAGATTACACAGATCCACAAAGAATTCGAAAACAAATCCAATTTTGAAAAACTCCCATATCTTTTGGGTGAAATTCCACAGTGTGCCATCACAGCAGCAATATTTGTGACCTGTTGCCACGAGAAAAGGGCAACCAGTGAAGAACAAACACCATTGTAAATACAACCCATATTTATGCTTATTCATTTTATCTTGTGTCCTTTAACTATTTGTACATTGTATATACATATATAACATGACATTTGTAATGTCTTTACTGTTTTGAAACTTCTGTATGTGTAATGTTTACTGTTAATTTTTGTTGTTTTTCACTTTATATATTCACTTTGTATGTTGTCTACCTCACTTGCTTTGGCAATGTTAACACATGTTTCCCATGCCAATAAAGCCCTTGAATTGAATTGAATTGAAATTGAGAGAGGGAGAGAGGGAGGGAGGGGGAGAGAGTGAGAGGAGAGAGAGACAGAAGGCCTAGTCTATGTTTAAAGATGGAGGCAACAATAACAAGCGATTCTCTCCCTCCCTCTATGTATCCTCTCTCTGTCTCGCTTACCTCTCCTTTCTCATTTCAATTCTCACATTTTCTCTCTCTTGCTTTCACCCCTCCAAGTCCTTATCCAGAGAGAGAGAGAGAGAGAGAGAGAGAGAGAGAGAGAGAGAGACATATCTGTGAGCGTGTGTTCATGCATGCGTGTCTGGAATGCGTGGTCCTGTGCAGTTTTGTGGCGATCTGATGAGAAATAATGGAGAGTCTACTCTGAGTTCCGTAGGCCTACAAATCATTCTAGCAGTGGTGTGGGTGAATTGACACGTTGTTTAGTACATAATGCTCGGGAACACTAAGAACCGTCGTCGTAAGCAACGATTAAACATTCCGGAACATCCCTGTAAAATGGACGCCGTGCAGACGCCCAGTCTGTGATGGCAGCCGGGAAGTTTCCAGTATTATTGTCTTCCTCTTTCTCTGTCTATCTCTCCATCTCTTTCTCTACGTCTATCTCTCCATCTCTTTCTCTACGTCTATCTCTCCATCTCTTTCTCTACGTCTATCTCTCCATCTCTTTCTCTACATCTATCTCTCCATCTCTTTCTCTACATCTATCTCTCCATCTCTTTCTCTACATCTATCTCTCCATCTCTTTCTCTACGTCTATCTCTCCATGTCTTTCTCTACGTCTATCTCTCCATCTCTTTCTCTACGTCTATCTCTCCATCTCTTTCTCTACATATATCTCTCCATCTCTTTCTCTACGTCTATCTCTCCATCTCTTTCTCTACGTCTATCTCTCCATCTCTTTCTCTACATCTATCTCTCCATGTCTTTCTCTACGTCTATCTCTCCATGTCTTTCTCTACGTCTATCTCTCCATGTCTTTCTCTACGTCTATCTCTCCATCTCTTTCTCTACATCTATCTCTCCATCTCTCCATCTCTTTCTCTACGTCTATCTCTCCATCTCTTTCTCTACATCTATCTCTCCATGTCTTTCTCTACGTCTATCTCTCCATGTCTTTCTCTACATCTATCTCTCCATCTCTTTCTCTACGTCTCTCTCCATCTCTTTCTCTACGTCTATCTCTCCATCTCTTTCTCTACATCTATCTCTCCATGTCTTTCTCTACGTCTATCTCTCCATCTCTTTCTCTACATCTATCTCTCCATGTCTTTCTCTACGTCTATCTCTCCATCTCTTTCTCTACATCTATCTCTCCATGTCTTTCTCTACGTCTATCTCTCCATGTCTTTCTCTACGTCTATCTCTCCATGTCTTTCTCTACGTCTATCTCTCCATCTCTTTCTCTACATCTATCTCTCCATGTCTTTCTCTACGTCTATCTCTCCATGTCTTTCTCTACATCTATCTCTCCATCTCTTTCTCTACGTCTATCTCTCCATCTCTTTCTCTACGTCTATCTCTCCATCTCTTTCTCTACGTCTATCTCTCCATCTCTTTCTCTACATCTCTCTCCATCTCTTTCTCTACGTCTATCTCTCCATGTCTTTCTCTACGTCTATCTCTCCATGTCTTTCTCTACGTCTATCTCTCCATCTCTTTCTCTATCTATGAACGCCAGATCCGTTGTTCATCAAATATATAACTGTTATGTAACAATACATTATCCCAATATCATGTATAAATACAATGTGCACATCTCTTGAGAATAAGATAGTCACTGTTAGCCAAAAAGTGCCACTGTGTTTGTCCGGAAAACAGCCTGTATTGCTGTCTGGGTTATGTTAAAGAGCTGACATGGTGGTTTATTCAGAGCTTTGCACACACTCACTCACACACACACACACACACACACACACACACACACACACACACACACACACACACACACACACACACACACTGCTGGCACCTGACAAAGTTATCAAGGTTAGTGCTCCTCTGGCACAGAAGTCTATGATCTCAGTCTTTACCCGACACAAAGGTTTTTTATGCATTGCCCCCATTACAGTTACATACAATTGCACAAAGCCTAACTATTGTACTGCGTGTATTTCGACAGTAATAATAACAATAATAATTATAATCAATGTATTTTATATAGCGCTTTTCATTACAAGTAGAATCTCAAGTCACTATTTATAGATGGTACAGCCAGGTAGAGAGGTATAGATGGTACAGCCAGGTAGAGAGGTATAGATGGTACAGCCAGGTAGGGTGGTATAGATGGTACAGCCAGGTAGAGAGGTATAGATGGTACAGCCAGGTAGAGAGGTATAGATGGTACAGCCAGGTAGAGAGGTATAGATGGTACAGCCAGGTAGAGAGGTATAGATGGTACAGCCAGGTAGAGAGGTAGGGTGGTATAGATGGTACAGCCAGGCAGAGAGGTATAGATGGTACAGCCAGGCAGAGAGGTATAGATGGTACAGCCAGGCAGGGTTGCAACCTTTTGGTTACTAGTCCAACACTCTAACCACTAGGCTACCTGCCTCTAACCACTAGGCTACCTGCCTCTAACCACTAGGCTACCTGCCTCTAACTACTAGGCTACCTGCCTCTAACCACTAGGCTACCTGCCTCTAACCACTAGGCTACCTGCCTCTAACTTTTTGAAACATCGCCATCTACTGGCAGCATTTACCCTCCAGATTCAGAAGCTCGAAAACCCCATTAGAAAAAAAGTTTTAAAACGCAGTTAGATTTTTGCCCAAAGTTTAGAAGGGAAATATAACTACAACTAAGCATAATCTATGATGGTTGTTATTGTAGTTTAGTAGTTTTGCAGTCAAAAATACTAGTTTCAGTATAGTTTTTTTTTTTCAAGTGTTTTTAATTCTAAATTGTTTTTACCAATTGTAGTTTTTTTTTCATGTACTCAAATCAAATCAAATTCTATTTGTCACATACACATGGTTAGCAGATGTTAATGCGAGTGTAGCAATGCTTGTGCTTATAGTTCCGACAATGCAGTAATAACCAACGAGTAATCTAACCTAACAATTCCACAACAACTACCTTATACAAGTGTAAAGGGATGAAGAATATGTACTTAAAAATATATGAATGAGTGATGATACAGAATGGCATAGGCAAGATGGTATAGAGTACAGTATATACATATGAGATGAGTAATGTAGGGGATGTAAACATAAAAGTGGCATTGTTTAAAGTGGCTAGTGATACATGTATTACATAAAGATGGCAAGATGCAGTAGATGGTATAGGGTACAGTATATACATATGAGATGAGTAATGTAGGGTATGTAAACATAAAAGTGGCATTGTTTAAAGTGGCTAGTAATACATTTTTACATACATTTTTCCATTATTAAAGTGGCTGGAGTTGAGTCAGTATGTTGGCAGCAGCCACTCAATGTTAGTGGTGGCTGTTTATCAGTCTGCTGGCCTTGAGATAGAAACTGTCATTCTCTCTGTCCCTGCTTTGATGCACCTGTACTGACCTCGCCTTCTGGATGATAGCGGGGTGAACAGGCAGTGGCTCGGGTGGTTGTTGTCCTTGATGATCTTTATGGCCTTCCTGTGACATCGGGTAGTGTAGGTGTCCTGGAGGGCAAGTAGTTTGCCCCCGGTGATGCGTTGTGCAGACCTCACTACCCTCTGGGGAGCCTTACGGTTGTGGGCGGAGCAGCTGCCGTACCAGGCGGTGATACAGCCCGACAGGATGCTCTCGATTGTGAATCTGTAAAAGTTTGTGAGTGCTTTTGGTGACAAGCCGAATTTCTTCAGCCTCCTGAGGTTAAAGAGGCGCTGCTGCACCTTCTTCACCACGCTGTCTGTGTGGGTGGACCAATTCAGTTTGTCCGTGATGTGTACGCCAAGGAACTTAAAACTTACACCCTCTCCACTACGGTCCCGTCGATGTCGATAGGGGGTTGGTCCCTCTGCTGTTTCCTGAAGTCCACGATCATCTCCTTTGTTTTTGTTTTTGTTGACGTTGAGTGTGAGGTTATTTTCCTGACATCACACTCCGAGGACCCTCACCTCCTCCCTGTAGGCCGTCTCGTCGTTGTTGGTAATCAAGCCTACCACTGTATTGTCGTCTGCAAACTTGATGATTGAGTTGGAGGCGTGCATGGCCACGCAATCGTGGGTGAACAGGGAGTACAGGAGAGAGCGCAGAACGCACCCTTGTGGGGCCCCAGTGTTGAGGATCAGCGGGGTGGAGATGTTGTTACCTACCCTCACAACCCGGGGCCGGCCCGTCAGGAAGTCCAGTACCCAGTTGCACAGGGCGGGGTCGAGACCCAGGGTCTCGAGCTTGATGACGAGTTTGGAAGGTACTATGGTGTTAAATGCTGAACAGCATTCTCACATAGGTATTCCTCTTGTCCAGATGGGATAGGGCAGTGTGCAGTGTGGTTGCGATTGCGTCGTCTGTGGACCTATTGGGGCGGTAAGCAAATTGGAGTGGGTCTAGGGTGTCAGGTAGGGTGTAGGTGATATGGTCCTTGACTAGTCTCTCAAAGCACTTCATGATGACGGAAGAGAGTGCTACGGGACGGTAGTCATTTAGCTCAGTTACCTTAGCTTTCTTGGGAACAGGAACAATGGTGGCCCTCTTGAAGCATGTGGGAGCAGCAGACTGGGATAAGGATTGATTGAATATGTTCGTAAACACACCAGCCACCTGGTCTGCGCATGCTCTGAGGACACGGCTGGGGATACCGTCTGGGCCTGCCGTCTGGGCCTGCAGCCTTGCGAGGGTTAACACGTTTAAATGTTTTACTCACGTCGGCTGCAGTGAAGGAGAGTCCACAGGTTTTGGTAGTGGTCTGTGTCAGTGGCACTGTATTGTCCTCAAAGCGAGCAAAGAAGTTGTTTAGTCTGTCTGGGAGTAAGACATCCTGGTCCGCGATGGGGCTGGTTTTCTTTTTGTAATCCGTGATTGACTGTAGACCCTGCCACATACCTCTTGTGTCTGAGCCGTTGAAATGCGACTCTACTTTGTCTCTATACTGACGCTTAGCTTGTTTGATTGCCTTGAGGAGGGAATAGCTACACTGTTAGTATTCGGTCATGTTTCCGGTCACCTTACCCTGGTTAAAAGCAGTGGTTTGTGCTTTTAGTTTTGCGCGAATGCTGCCATCAATCCACGGTTTCTGGTTTGGGAACGTTTTAATAGTTGCTGTGGGTACGACATCGCTGATGCACTTGCTAATAAACTCGCTCACCAAATCAGCGTATTCTTCAATGTTGTTGTTTGACGCAATGTGGAACGTATCCCAATCCACTTGATCGAAGCAAACTTGAAGTGTGGAATCAGATTGGTCAGATCAGCTTTGAACAGACCTGAGCACGGGAGCTTCCTGTTTTAGTCTCTGTCTATAGGCTGGGAGCAACAAAATGGAGTCGTGGTCAGCTTTTCCGAAAGGAGGGCGGGGGAGGGCCTTATATGCGTTGCGGAAGTTAGAATAACAATGATCCAGGGTTTTACCAGCCCTGGTTGCACAATCAATATGCTGATAGAATTTAGGGAGTCTTGTTTTCAGATTAGCCTTGTTAAAATCCCCAGCTACAATGAATGCAGCCTCAGGATATGTGGTTTCCAGTTTGCAAAGAGTCAAATAAAGTTCGTTCAGGGCCGTCGATGTGTCTGCTTGGGGGGAAATATATGCGGCTGTGATTATAATCGAAGAGAATACCCTTGGTAGATAATGCGGTCGACATTTGATTGTGAGGAATTCTAAATCAGGTGAACAGAAGGACTTGAGTTATTGTATGTTGTTATGATCACACCACATCTCATTAATCACAAGGCATACTCCCCCGCCCCTCTTCTTACCAGAAAGATGCTTGTTTCTGTCGGCGCGATGCGTGAAGAACCAACTCCGATAGCGTGTCTTGAGTGAGCCATGTTTCTGTGAAGTAAAGAATGTTACAGTCTCTGATTTGTCTCTGGACTGCTACCCTTGCTCAGATTTCATCAACCTTGTTGTCAAGAGACTGGGCATTGGTGAGTAGTATGTTCGGGAGCGGTGCGCGATGTGCCCGTCTCCGGAGCCTGACCAGAAGACCGATTCATCTCTGCCCCTTTTACAGCATCGTTGTTTTGGTTCGCCGGCTGGGATCCGATCCATTGTCCTGGGTGGTGGGCAAAACACAGGATCCGCTTCGGGAAAGTCGTATTCCTGGTCGTAATGATGGTGAGTTGACATTGCTCTTATATTCAGTAGTTCCTCACGACCGTATGTAATGAAACCTAAGATGACCTGGGGTACTAATGTAAGAAATAACACGTAAAAAAAACAAAATACTGCATAGTTTCCTAGGAACGCGAAGCGAGGCGGCCATCTCTGTCGGCGCCGGATGTACATACAGTAATAACATTGGCGTGCATGCATGTGCGTCTTTAGCAGAGAGTGCAACCTAGTCACCACCCTCCCCCTTCTGCTTTGACACACACACCAAACACCTGAGATTGCTTTCTCCACTAAAAATGTTTATCTTGGCTCTCTAGCTCGCTCCCAACTTCAACATCTCTATTTTACAACTCAATCTACAGTGGCATTAGGGGTGAGGCCCGCCCAATGCAATCACCCTGTCTGTCTGTCTCTGAGTGTTTGAAGGGAAAATACAAAGTGCATCTCAATATTATAAAGTGCCTTAGTCTCCTCGTCTCATCTTTTTCATCTGGACTGAATGTTTACCAGATAGGACTGAATATATGCTAGTTATGACTGAATATATGCTAGTTATGACTGAATGTATACCAGATAGGACTGAATGTATGCTAGTTATGACTGAATATATGCTAGTTATGACTGAATGTATACCAGATAGGACTGAATGTATGCTAGTTATGACTGAATATATGCTAGTTATGACTGAATATATGCTAGTTATGACTGAATATATGCTAGTTATGACTGAATGTATACCAGATAGGACTGAATATATGCTAGTTATGACTGAATATATGCTAGTTATGACTGAATATATGCTAGTTATGACTGAATGTATGCTAGTTATGACTGAATATATGCTAGTTATGACTGAATATATGCTAGTTATGACTGAATATATGCTAGTTATGACTGAATGTATGCTAGTTATGACTGAATATATGCTAGTTATGACTGAATGTATGCTAGTTATGACTGAATGTATGCTAGTTATGACTGAATATATGCTAGTTATGACTGAATGTATGCTAGTTATGACTGAATATATGCTAGTTATGACTGAATATATGCTAGTTATGACTGAATGTATGCTAGTTATGACTGAATGTATGCTAGTTATGACTGAATATATGCTAGTTATGACTGAATGTACACCAGATAGGTAAAGGAAATGTCCTAGAAAATCTCGGACTGTTATTTTCACCTCTCCTGTGTATCATGCAATGCCTGAGACCTGAAGACTTGCGTAAGGTACTAGACCCATTGCGGAGGGCTTTAGCTCAGTATGCTAACACACTCTTATTTTGTACAGATGGTGTCAAACCCAGTCGGTATGAGATCTAGGTGAAAGAAGATGGAGAGTTTTAAACAGGAAGTTGCTCTCTCTCTCTCTTTCTCTCTCTCTCGCTCTCTCTCTCACTCTCTCTCGCTCTCTCTCTCTCTGTCTCCTCTCTCTCTCTCTCTCGCTCTAGTGCTCTCTCTCTCTCTCTCTCTCTCTAGCGCTCTCTCTCTCTTAATTCAATTCAAAGGGCTTTATTGGCATGGGAAACATATGTTTACATCTCTGTCTCGCTCTCTTTCACACACAGACAAATTGATTTCACACCTACAGATGTAGGATCTTATTTTGAGACAGTTAATTTGAAAATAATCTTCCAGCAACAGTAAATGTGAATTATTATGTGGATTATTTTTGTAGGGGTTTATACATTTTTCGTAAGGGAAAATCAACTCTGAAATTGGTGTGGAAATTACAAACTTCAGAAGCCTTTTTTAAACCTCGAATATACTACAAGTTTAAAATGTCCTGCATTGCAGGAAGGTTATTAGGAGATATTCAGGACAAACTCGGCATGAGAGAAACACACAAACACACACACAAACACACACACGGTCCCGACATACTCTGTCTATATGCACCCTGAAATTATACATTGTTCATCCCCTATTCACCTCTTCAGAAGAAGAGGGAGGGAGAGAGAGAGAGAACTCACACACACACACAAACACACCGTGACAAAAATATCAATGTACGCATTAAACCATCATCACCACCAACGGTGTGAATCTATACAGTACAGGTCTATATTTCTAAAAGCTTGTGGATATTCTCTTGAAGCTGGTGCCATGGCAACCATAGGATGTGGAGGAATTCTATAATAACCATAGAATATGGAATCCAGGATGATTGAATGGAATTCCAGAACTGTTCCTTGTCTGTTCCATTTCTCTCCAGCCCTACACTGGCCAAGTATAGAACAGAATCAAATTGAATTGAATTACATTTAATTGACCTGAATTAAATATAATATAATATAATATATAATATAAAATGAATTCAGTATCCAGTATGATATGATACAATACAATAAATGGAATGCCGGGAAAATATGTCCTTTGGTCTGTTTCTCACCCTGGCGACAGGGTGTGTGAGCGATCGTTACAGTCCATTCCCCACTGAGATAGCGGCCGTTATCTGGCCTCCTGTTTTACACAATACTGATGATCAACTCTGTCTCGCCATCAACTGTACCCTCCCTCTCTTTCTACTCGGCTCCTATGACCTTTCATCTTGACTTTGTGTTATTCTGATTTTCATGGAATTTATTTCCATTTCGTTATCCGTTTAATCATTCTGTCCTCTCTGTCATTATAATCTTCTTGTCTGTCTTCTGCCCATTCTCTGTTGTTTCAGACAGCGCAAGTCCTCAGGTCTTAGGCAAGGTTACTGGTCATTACACGAGCATGGTCGCTTCCTACGCACTCAAAACAGTCTGTGTGTGTGAATAAGAGAATATATGTGTTGTTCAGATCGGATTCATCTTAAGACAAGACTGTCAACATACAAAAGGAATAGCAGGAAGTTCCCTGATTGATTCTGCTTCCTGAGAGGAGAGCAAGAGATGTTACAGTCCCCCTTTATAGAAACACAAGTCAATATTCACACGGTGCTATTCTGCAATAATCTGCAGCTCTGTTGCTCTTTAACTCAGGGAGTGTCTTTGTAATGGTTCAACTCTGCAGCTCTGTTGCTCTTTAACTCAGGGAGTGTCTTTGTAATGGTTCAACTCTGCAGCTCTGTTGCTCTTTAACTCAGGGAGTGTCTTTGTAATGGTTCAACCCTGCAGCTCTGTTGCTCTTTAACTCAGGGAGTGTCTTTGTAATGGTTCAACTCTGCAGCTCTGTTGCTCTTTAACTCAGGGAGTGTCTTTGTAATGGTTCAACCCTGCAGCTCTGTTGCTCTTTAACTCAGGGAGTGTCTTTGTAATGGTTCAACCCTGCAGCTCTTGTTGCTCTTTAACTCAGGGAGTGTCTTTGTAATGGTTCAACTCTGCAGCTCTGTTGCTCTTTAACTCAGGGAGTGTCTTTGTAATGGTTCAACCCTGCAGCTCTGTTGCTCTTTAACTCAGGGAGTGTCTTTGTAATGGTTCAACTCTGCAGCTCTGTTGCTCTTTAACTCAGGGAGTGTCTTTGTAATGGTTCAACCCTGCAGCTCTGTTGCTCTTTAACTCAGGGAGTGTCTTTGTAATGGTTCAACCCTGCAGCTCTGTTGCTCTTTAACTCAGGGATTGTCTTTGTAATGGTTCAACTCTGCAGCTCAGTTGCTCTTTAACTCAGGGAGTGTCTTTGTAATGGTTCAACCCTGCAGCTCTGTTGCTCTTTAACTCAGGGAGTGTCTTTGTAATGGTTCAACTCTGCAGCTCTGTTGCTCTTTAACTCAGGGAGTGTCTTTGTAATGGTTCAACCCTGCAGCTCTGTTGCTCTTTAACTCAGGGAGTGTCTTTGTAATGGTTCAACCCTGCAGCTCTGTTGCTCTTTAACTCAGGGAGTGTCTTTGTAATGGTTCAACTCTGCAGCTCTGTTGCTCTTTAACTCAGGGAGTGTCTTTGTAATGGTTCAACTCTGCAGCTCTGTTGCTCTTTAACTCCTGAATAGGAACCTCCGGGCCCTAGTTATAATATGTGAAGGTTCTTTGACTGCCTCCCCTTTAAGACTGTAACATCTATAAAGCACCAAGACCAATCCGTTTACATCCACCAATGTTAGGGACCTCATTGTGGACCGTTTGAGATTGTGCTTGAGGAAGAGAAAGACGGGAAAGAGGAGAATGTAACACAGGATGTTGGTGGCATCTCAATTGGGGGAGGATGGGCTCGTGGTAATGACTGGAGTGGAATAGGTGGAATGGTATCAAATACATCAAACACTTGGTTTCCATGGTTTCCAGGTGTTTGATGACATTCCATTTGCTCCGTTCTGGACATTACTATGAGCCGTCCTCCCCTCAACCTCCACTGGAATGTAAGGATGGTGGAACATTAAAAACATTTATTTATGTAGGCTTATAAGAACTTAACTACCATTAACTAAGTTTCTCCCCATCCGACAAAAGCCTTCCACTGGGAACAGACGTGAGTTCAACGTCTAGTTTTGATTTACATTTGGTTGAGTTGTCAACTAACTTGAATCCAATGTGAAACCAACAAAAAAATGTCATCTTGTCATTGGTTTTAGGTGAAAAGTTGGGTGAAAAAAAACATGTAATGCCTTTAATGTTCATGACTTTCTGCAAATTCAATCCGTTTTTTTTTCACGTTGATTTAACGTCATCACATGACCTTTTTGGTTGAAATGACGTGGAAACAATGTTGATACAACCTGTTTTTTTTTGCCCAGTGGCTGCTGCTTTGCTTTTCCTTTAAGTCATGAGATTAGAAACGGTGCATGAAATGGTGCATGAAACTGTGCATGAAACGGTGCATGAAATGGTGCATGAAAGTCAGCCACAGAGACGAGTGATTGACTTGTGTCTTTGAGTTGACTCTCTTCCCATTTATCTCAAACAAGTAGCCAACTAATCCCCAATCGTTTGAAATGCAAAGTAAAAGCTTATGTTCCCCTATAAACCTCTCCCACGCACACACAGGAACCTCTGTACCCTGATTATAAAATCTGCATAGGGAGCGGTGGGTGTCGTTTCGTGCCTCAGAGTGTGATGGCACTACAGCAAGGGGTTGTGGGTAGACGAGATGTAGCAGAATCTCCCAGGATCCTCCCTGACTGAGAGACGAGACGTCAAACCCCAGCCAGGAAGGTTAAACTTTCTCTCTCTCTCTCTCTCTGTCTCTGTCTCGCTCTCTGTCTTTCTCTCTGTCTTTCTCTCTTTCTCTGTCTCGCTCTCTGTCTCTCTCTCTCTCTCTCTGTCTCTCTCTCTCTCTGTCTCACTCTCTCTCTCTCTCTCTCTCTCTCTCTCTGTGTCTCTCTCTCTCTCTGTCTCTCTCTCTCTCTCTGTCTCTCTCTCTCTCTCTCTCTCTCCCTCTCTCTCGCTCTCTCTTCTTCAGGACAGAAGACCACTGTGTTTGGAGATGGAGCACCATCTACTGGTCAGGTCTGGTAGGGCGGAGCAGCTGGATCACAATCTACTGGTCAGGTCTGGTAGGGCGGGGCAGATGGAGCACAATCTACTGGTCAGGTCTGGTAGGGCGGGGCAGATGGAGCACAATCTACTGGTCAGGTCTGGTAGGGCGGGGCAGCTGGATAACCATCTACTGGTCAGGTCTGGTAGGGCGGGGCAGATGGATAACCATCTACTGGTCAGGTCTGGTAGGGCGGGGCAGCTGGTGTTGTGAATCAGGCCGCTGTGGTGTTGAGACCGGCTACTTCCCAACACCAGGGTCTCTCCTTCACATCTCACCTACGACCCTCAACTTAACCCCTGACATCCAAAGCTGTGTCAGTGAAGAAGCTGGCGGCTACTTCCCAACACAAGGGGATCTCCCCATCCCTGACCTCTGGTGTTGTGTAATGTATGTTGTGGTTCTACGTAATGAAATGGAATGCAATGGAATTACTAAACATTTTAATTGTCTAGTATACTTGTTGTTTTCCAATGGTCTTGTAAAATGCCTTCGATGGACAATAAATACAGTATGTACTGAATTCTAGTAATAGTCCTGTGTCTATTTTTGTCCTCATAACATGTTATCAATCTGAGGTGTTTAAAAACCTACTAGGTTGTAAAGGTTGGGGCTTTAACGTGCCACATTTGAACAACATTTGTATCTGTATCTTCGCTGCTGTTTTATCACCTCATATGTTTTACTTGGTCTTGACAGTGTGGCGTGAGCGGGTCCACTCCTTAGCTAGCTGACTAACTAGAACAGGGATGGGCAAGAGATCTGGGTATACATGTGGGTACTGATGTGGGTATGGATGTGGGTATGGATAACGATGTGGGTATGAATGTGGGTATAGATGTGGGTGAGAGACACAAAAAAATCTGAACTGATCATGAATGGCCGCAGTGGCTCGCGGGTCTGCGTACCCACATATACCCACATCAGTACTCACATTCATACCCACATCTATACCGACATCCATACCCACATCTGTACCCACATCCATACCCACATCCGTACCCACATCTATACCCACATCTGCACCCACATCCGTACCCACATATATACCCACATCCGTACCCACATCTATACCCACATCTGTACCCACATCTGCACCCACATCTGTACCCACATCAATACCCACATCTATACCCACATCCGTACTCACATCTGTACCCACATCTGTACCCACATCTGTACCCACATCCGTACCCACATCCGTACCCACATCCGTACCCACATCCGTACCCACATCCGTACCCACATCCGTACCCACATCTATACCCACATCTATACCCACATCCGTACTCACATCTGTACCCACATCTGTACCCACATCTGTACCCACATCAATACCCACATGTATACCCACATCTGTACCCACATGGTTTTTCAAACACTTTATTGCCTGTTGATAAATTGAGTTATGGTTTACTGAGTAATTCTGTTTCAGTGAATTACAGTGTATACTGTTGTGACTTGAATAAGCCTTGTACCCTAAAAACTATCTATTTCCTGTAGATCTGTTGTTCTGTAAAAATGTGTTACTTTTGTAAAATGATTGCACTAAAAGTTATTATTGAGGAAACAAGACCGTATCACTTTCGTGATTCTTTCTCCCCTTTTTCAGGGGCGTAACATACCCACATCCAGGCCCACACATGCAGGCCATTGCCTTTTGGGGGCCCTAAGCGAAATGTTAAGATGATGTCTGAGTGACTAACAAAATTAATTTGGGCCCCACGATTGGTAATTCAACCATGATTACTACAAGTTTAGATAGCTGGGCCTAAAAGATAGGGCCTAAAATTAACATCCACCACCTGGGTTCTGTTCAGGGACTAAAATTAACATCCACCACCTGGGTTCTGTTCAGGGACAAAAATTAACATCCATCACCTGGGTTCTGTTCAGGGACTAAAATTAACATCCATCACCTGGGTTCTGTTCAGGGCCTAAAATTAACATCCACCACCTGGGTTCTGTTCAGGGCCTAAAATTAACATCCACCTGTGTCCTGTTCAGGGACTAAAATTAACATCCACCACCTGGGTTCTGTTCAGGGACTAAAATTAACATCCACCTGGGTCCTGTTCAGGGCCTAAAATTAACATCCACCTGGGTCCTGTTCAGGGCCTAAAATTAACATCCACCTGGGTCCTGTTCAGGGATTAAAATTAACATCCATCACCTGGGTTCTGTTCAGGGCCTAAAATGAACATCACCTGGGTCCTGTTCAGGGCCTAAAATTAACATCCATCACCTGGGTCCTGTTCAGGGCCTAAAATTAACATCCATCACCTGGGTCCTGTTCAGGACCTAAAATTAACATCCACCACCTGGGTCCTGTTCAGGGCCTAAAATTAACATCCACCACCTGGGTTCTGTTCAGGGCCTAAAATTAACATCCATCACCTGGGTCCTGTTCAGGGCCTAAAATTAACATCCACCACCTGCCAAATACGGGTAGATTTTGGCCGACTCTACACATCGTTTCTTTCATACTGTAAGCTTTGCTCAGCTGTCATTTTTTTGTTTTGAATTCTCATTTGTTTTTTCCATCTTGATATTGTTTGCTCTTTTTCACTTCTTGTTGCCTGTAATATTTGTCATTCAAAATAAAGCTGCGATAGAGAATCGCCTATAGACTGACTTTCACAAAAGCTGCAACTTTAGGACATTAACCACTTCATTAGAATAGCCTATTTGGGAAATACTTGCAATTATTTTAACTTGTCTTTATGCTTTTGATAGGCTATTTTAATTAATGAATAAGATTAGACTTTTTTGCCGTTAGGTTTTCAACGGCATGGAGAGGGATGCATACGTCATCATACCAAACTGTAAGGTTTGTTCAAACTCCTTCCATTTTTCTATTTTGCTATTGCTTGTTCTCTCATTATTACATTAGGGCCTATCATGTTTTTAGATGATTAAAAAACATTTTGGTAATTTCATTAGATTAATTCATTGTTTGATTATAAAGTAGTGTGGCGGGAGAATGCCAGAAGCCAGGCACTCTAATGTACTTGTCCTCTTGCTCAGTTGTGCACCGGGGCCTCCCACTCCTCTTTCTATTCTGTTTAGAGCCAGTTTGTGCAGTTCTGTGGGAGGGAGTAAATCAAATCAAATCAAATGTATTTATATAGCCCTTCGTACATCAGCTGATATTTCAAAGTGCTGTACAGAAACCCAGCCTAAAACCCCAAACAGCAAGCAATGCAGGTGTAGAAGCACGGTGGCTAGGAAAAACTCCCTAGAAAGGCCAAAACCTAGGAAGAAACCTAGAGAGGAACCAGGCTATGTGGGGTGGCCAGTCCTCTTCTGGCTGTGCCGGGTGGAGATTGTAACAGAACATGGCCAAGATGTTCAAATGTTCATAAATGACCAGCATGGTCCAATAATAATAAGGCAGAACAGTTGAAACTGGAGCAGCAGCACGGCCAGGTGGACTGGGGACAGCAAGGAGTCATCGTGTCAGGTAGTCCTGGGGCATGGTCCTAGGGCTCAGGTCCTCTGAGAGAGAGAAAGAAAGAGAGAAAGAGAGAATTAGAGAGAGCACACTTAAATTCACACAGGACACCGAATAGGACAGGAGAAGTACTCCAGATATAACAAACTGACCCTAGCCCCCCGACACATAAACTACTGCAGCATAAATACTGGAGGCTGAGACAGGAGGGGCCAGGAGACACTGTGGCCCCATCCGAGGACACCCCCGGACAGGGCCAAACAGGAAGGATATAACCCCACCCACTTTGCCAAAGCACAGCCCCCACACCACTAGAGAGATATCTACAGCGTTACACGAGATCTTTGGTTTCTTGGCAATTTCCCGCATGGAATAGCCTTAATTTCTCAGAACAAGAATAGACTGACAAGTTTCAGAATTAAGTTATTTGTTTATAGACATTTTGAGCCTGTTATCGAACCCACAAATGCTGATGCTCCAGATACTCAACTAGTCTAAAGAAGGACTGTTTTATTGCTTCTTTAATCAGACAACAGTTTTCAGCTGTGCTAACATAATTGCTAAATGGTTTTCTAATGATCAATTAGCCTTTTAAAATAATAAACTTGGATTAGCTAACACAATGTGCCATTGGAACACAGGAGTGATGGTTGCTGATAATGGGCCTCTGTACGCCTATGTTGATATTCCATTAAAAATCAGCCGTTTCCAGCTACAATAGTCATTTACAACATTAACGATGTCTACACTGTATTTCTGATCAATTTGATGTTATTTTAATGGACAGAAAATGTGCTTTTCTTTCAAAAACAAGGACATTTCTAAGTGACCCCAAACTTTTGAACGGTAGTGTATATATATATACATTTTTTTTTGCGATGGAAAAACACTTTGTGTAAACTTAAATGACTAAAACTGTCACGCTTGCTCCCGCTCTCCCTCTCTGGCACTTGAGGGCTCCAGGCTGCCCTTCATTACACACACCTGTCACCATCATTACGCGCAGCTGCACAATATTTTTTCCCCTGTCCAGACGCTGTTCCTGTTCTGTTTCATGTCCATGTTTCATGTTCGTGTTTCATTAAATGTCCACTCCTTGTACCTGCTTCTTGTCTCCACCATCGATCCTTACAGAATGCTGACACCACCATACGAAGCATCAGGGAGTTTTTTTGTTTTGTTGGTGACTTTTGGTCCAGATGTTGCCGCAGATGGAACCGGGGGTGCCTCAGCTGGCTCATCGGGCTTTCCCGCCTCAGCTGGCTCATCGGGCTTTCACGGCTCAGCTGGCTCATCGGGCTTTCCCGCCTCAGCTGGCTCATCGGGCTTTCACGGCTCAGCTGGCTCATCAGGCTTTCACGGCTCAGCTGGCTCATTGGGCTTTCACAGCTCAGCTGGCTCATCGGGCTTTCACGGCTCAGTTGGCTCATCGGGCTTTCACGCCTCAGCTGGCTCATCGGGCTTTCACGCCTCAGCTGGCTCAACGGGCTTTCACGGCTCAGCTGGCTCATCGGGCTTTCACGGCTCAGCTGGCTCGAGAGGTTTCCATTGCCCCAGTTGGGTTGGCATGCTCCCATCCCACGTCATGCCTCAGCCGGCTAGTCAAGCTCCCATGCCTCAGTGGGATCGCCAGCCTCCCACGCCTCTGCCAGCTCGTCGGTCTTCTACACCTCAGCCAGCTTGTCCAGCGCCCATGACTCGGCCTGTCAGGCTCACAATGCACCGCGGTTCAGCCTAATCGAACTCCCTCATTGACGAGTTCGTCACTCCGGGTCGACGCCCACTGAAGCTGCCATTCCTGAAGCCCTGAGTCTGGCCTGCGCTCTCTTAGATGTGGAGGTGAGATTCATCACTCCTGAAGCCCTGAGTCTGGCGTGCGCTTGCTTAGCTGTGGAGATGAGATTCATTCTACCCAATTGGAGGACTGGGGAGGTTTGGCGTGGTCTTCCGCTTCATATGCCACTCCCACAGGAGACTTATGGAATTATGGGGAGACCAAAGACAGGCTGGCCCTTCGTCTCTTTCACTGAGACGGGTAAGACGCTACACAGACAAGACAGACAAAACATGACAGACCAACAGACAGATGAGACAACCAGGTGAGGGGAGTTCCTTAATAAAACCTAGACAACCAGGTGAGGGGAGTTCCTAACTGAGACCTAGGCAACCAGATGAGAGGAGTTCCTTACTAAGACCTAGACAACCAGGTGAGGGGATTTCCTTACTGAGACCTAGACAACCAGGTGAGGGGAGTTCCTTACTGAGACCTAGACAACCAGGTGAGAGGAGTTCCTTACTAAGACCTAGACAACCAGGTGAGGGGAGTTCCTTACTAAGACCTAGACAACCAGGTGAGGGGAGTTCCTTACTAAGACCTAGACAACCAGGTGAGAGGAGTTCCTTACTAAGACCTAGACAACCAGGTGAGGGGAGTTCCTTACTAAGACCTAGACAACCAGGTGAGGGGAGTTCCTTACTGAGACAACCAGGTGAGGGGAGTTCCTTACTGAGACCTAGACAACCAGGTTAGGGGAGTTCCTTACTGAGACCTAGACAACCAGGTGAGGGAAGTTCCTAACTAATCAGTGACCTTAATTCATCAATCAAGTACAAGGGAGGAGTGAAAATCCACAGACAGTTGGTGCTCCGTGGACTCAGGGTAGGGACAGACAGCCCATCTCAGGGTGGGGACAGAGGGCCCATCTCAGGGTGGGGACAGAGGGCCCATCTCAGGGTGGGGATAGACGGCCCATCTCAGGGTGGGGATAGATGGCCCATCTCAGGGTGGGGACAGAGGGCCCATCTCAGGGTGGGGACAGAGGGCCCATCTCAGGGTGGGGACAGAGGGCCCATCTCAGGGTGGGGACAGACGGCCCATCTCTGCGTGGGGACAGACAGCCCATCTCAGTATGGAACGCAGTTCCATGCATGTAGACCTATCATCTCATCATGTTAACCTTTTCTTTCTTGTGACAGGTAGGCCTGCATTTAGTGCAGCATAGTCTATGCTACAGTAATATAAAGACCGAATGTGTTTCTAATTTACCCACATCCATCTGGCTTCCTGGGTCACCTTATTTATTTATTGTAAAGATTTATTTTATTTTATTTGGCGCTGCAGAGTTTTAAAACAGCCTGTCACACGAATATCGTTGCTTCAAATCAGTGAACCCGCGAGCACTCTTTCTCTTTCTCCATCAACTCCATTCAAATTGCATCCAAAATAGATCATCCTGTTCCAGACTGATATATAGCCCTAAATATAGATGTCCTAGCCTACCTCTTTCAGGTAATACATTCAAGGCAGCAATTAGCCTTATATTAAGCTAATGAATGATGGGTTATGCGTAATTCCAGTTCATATAATACAGTACAGCAATACAGTCCACACTCATTGATTTACCCAGGAGAGCATATAGCTAGCTAAATCTATGGGTTTTTATGTTTTTCTGTCGTGCGTAATGTGCAGTAGCCTATATCATATATGTATGGATAACAACACAATCATTTGGCCTTTTTTGGGCTTAAAATGTATTTAATGTAGTGCTCATTAAATGTCTTTAATGTAGGGCTCATTAAATGTCTTTAATGTAGGGCTCATTAAATGTCTTTAATGTAGGGCTCATTAATGTCTTTAATGTAGGGCTCATTAATGTCTTTAATGTAGGGCTCATTAATGTCTTTAATGTAGGGCTCATTAAATGTGTTTAATGTAGGGCTCATTAAATTTGTT
>NC_088402.1:11590127-11735127 GCF_034236695.1 Oncorhynchus nerka
CTCCCTGTCTCCAAACAGTGTTTCTCTCCCTGTCTCTCTCCCTGTCTCCAAACACCGTCTCTCTCCCTGTCTCTCTCCCTGTCTCCAAACACCGTCTCTCTCCCTGTCTCCAAACACCGTCTCTCTCCCTGTCTCTCTCCCTGTCTCCAAACACCGTCTCTCTCCCTGTCTCCAAACACCGTCTCTCTCCCTGTCTCTCTCCCTGTCTCCAAACAGTGTTTCTCTCCCTGTCTCTCTCCCTGTCTCCAAACACCGTCTCTCTCCCTGTCTCTCTCCCTGTCTCCAAACACCGTCTCTCTCCCTGTCTCTCTCCCTGTCTCTCTCCCTGTCTCCAAACACCGTCTCTCTCCCTGTCTCTCTCCCTGTCTCCAAACACTGTTTCTCTCCCTGTCTCTCTCCCTGTCTCCAAACAGTGTTTCTCTCCCTGTCTCTCTCCCTGTCTCCAAACACCGTCTCTCTCCCTGTCTCTCTCCCTGTCTCCAAACACTGTTTCTCTCCCTGTCTCTCTCCCTGTCTCCAAACACTGTTTCTCTCCCTTTCTCTCTCCCTGTCTCCAAACACTGTTTCTCTCCCTTTCTCTCTCCCTGTCTCCAAACAGTGTTTCTCTCCCTGTCTCTCTCCCTGTCTCCAAACACTGTTTCTCCCTATATCCCCAAATACTGTTTTCCTCTGTCTCTCTCCCTATGTCTCCAAACACTGTTTTCCCCTGTCTCTCTCCCTATGTCTCCAAACACTGTTATCCCCTGTCTCTCTCCCTATGTCTCCAAACACTGTTTTCCCCTGTCTCTCTCCCTATGTCTCCAAACACTGTTATCCCCTGTCTCTCTCCCTATGTCTCCAAACACTGTTATCCCCTGTCTCTCTCCCTATGTCTCCAAACACTGTTATCCCCTGTCTCTCTCCCTATGTCTCCAAACACTGTTATCCCCTGTCTCTCTCCCTATGTCTCCAAACACTGTTTTCCCCTGTCTCTCTCCCTATGTCTCCAAACACTGTTTTCCCCTGTCTCTCTCCCTATGTCTCCAAACACTGTTATCCCCTGTCTCTCTCCCTATATCTCCAAACACTGTTATCCCCTGTCTCTCTCCCTATGTCTCCAAACACTGTTATCCTCTGTCTCTCTCCCTATGTCTCCAAACACTGTTTTCCCCTGTCTCTCTCCCTATGTCTCTCCCTATGTCTCCGAACACTGTTATCCCCTGTCTCTCTCCCTATGTCTCCAAACACTGTTATCCCCTGTCTCTCTCCCTATGTCTCCAAACACTGTTTTCCTCCATCTCTCTCCCTATGTCTCTCCCTATGTCTCCAAACACTGTTTTCCCCTGTCTCTCTCCCTATGTCTCCAAACACTGTTTTCCCCTGTCTCTCTCCCTGTCTCTCTCCCTGTCTCTCTCCCTATGTCTCCAAACACTGTTATCCTCTGTCTCTCTCCCTATGTCTCCAAACACTGTTATCCCCTGTCTCTCTCCCTACGTCTCAAAACCTTGTTTTCCTCCATCTCTCTCCCTATGTCTCCAAACACTGTTATCCTCTGTCTCTCTCTCTCATTCTCCAAACCCTCTCTTCTTTCTAATTATATCGGGCAATAAATAACATTCTAAATAACCTGACATTTTTTTCAAATACTTAGGTCTATTTGCCTGTGTTTATGGCACACATCTCAATCCCCAGCACTAGAGCCTTCACGTGCAGCGCAAGCAATACGCTAAGCCCCTCCCCTCTTCCTCACCCCGGCACCCCCACGTGCAGCGCAAGCAATACGCTAAGCCCCTCCCCTCTTCCTCACCCCGGCACCCCCACGTGCAGCGCAAGCAATACGCTAAGCCCCTCCCCTCTTCCTCACCCCGGGCACCCCCACGTGCAGCGCAAGCAATACGCTAAGCCCCTCCCCTCTTCCTCACCCCGGCACCCCACGTGCAGCGCAAGCAATACGCTAAGCCCCTCCTCTTCCTCACCCCGGCACCCCCACGTGCAGCGCAAGCAATACGCTAAGCCCTTCCCCTCTTCCTCACCCCGGCACCCCCACGTGCAGCGCAAGCAATACGATAAGCCCCTCCCTCTTCCTCACCCCGGCACCCCCACGTGCAGCGCAAGCAATACGCTAAGCCCCTCCCCTCTTCCTCACCCCGACACCCCCACGTGCAGCGCAAGCAATACGCTAAGCCCCTCCCCTCTTCCTCACCCCGGCACCCCCACGTGCAGCGCAAGCAATACGCTAAGCCCCTCCCCTCTTCCTAGCCACGGCTGAAGTGTGTGCCCATTCCTCCAAGTGGTACTAATGGAATACAGCTTTTGACAAAATTGGCGTCTCATTGCAGGTTCAGGAGAATTTACGCAGCAGGTTCGAATAATGAACGTTAAGGTTAGGAACTGTTGACGTCAATTTGCCAAAAGCTGTGACCCATCTAGACATGACTGTTTTAGGGCCTGAAAGAATTCACATGGGAAAACCAGCAGGGGATACTGACGACGGAAGAGGTACCACCCTCTCAGACTCCTGAGCCTGTGTAGGGATCAGATTGGCCTTTAGCGTCAAAATCTAATACAAATGTAAGGTAGTATGATTTATTTATTTGTTATTGTTATTATTATATATAGATTTTTCAAAACATACAGTATTTAGTTTTTTTGTGGGGGGTATTTTACTAACCCGTACAGTAGGTGGCAGCAATACACCTTATGGGTATTGTCTGCCAATAAACCTTGACGAAGAAGAAGAAGAAGAAGAAGAAGAAGAAGAAGAAGAAGAAGAGGAATGTTTAAAGCGTTGGAGGATCAGTGTGAACATGCCTAAGGCCAGGCGTGAAGCTGGAAGGTCGGCGGAAATGGAGTCCCTAGAGAAAAGAAAAACAAGATGGCTGTCAGGAGTAGTGCAGTATTATCATAAGGAGACATACACTTGGAAAACGGAGGAGGAATGGAGGGAAAAAGAGAGGGAGAGGAGGTCTGAGAGAGAGAGAGGGAGGAAGAGGGTGAGCTGGGATAAAAACGGTGGAAAAAGGGAGATGGTTTGTTAAAGAAGACTGGTAGAAAGTGTAAGCAGAGGGAGTTGAAGACAGGAGGAGAAATGGAAGTGAGTGAGGGTGAAGTATCGGAGGTGGTAGGTGCAGTAAAGTTATCTGTGACTGAGGTATGCACTGAGGATCAGGAAAAAGATGAGTCTGAGACTGAGGTATGCACTGAGGATCAGGAAAAAGATGAGTCTGAGACAGTAGGAGTGAAGGTTATGGAAAAAGTGGACTCTTGCCTTTTGGCTGATCCATTTGTAGTTTCATTGTGGGCGAAAAAAAGTGTTGGATAATGTGGAATCTGTGAGGGTAACCAGAAGGGGTCTAGTGATAATTGTTTGTGTTTCTGTTGGTCAGAGGGAGAAGGCGCTCGGAGTAAAACGAATGGGAGCAAGAAAAGTGAATTGTTTCATTCTCAAGAAAAGGGCACCAGTGGAAGGAGTGATAACTGGGGAAACAGTAAATATACACGTTGACCAGCTGAGGGGAAAGATTCATGGTTTGTGATGCTCGTAGTTTGATACGACGCAGACAGGGTGGCGAGAGACAGGGGAAACAGAAGACTCATTGTCGGTTCTTTTGAGTTTTGAAGTTGTCTTTGCCTGACAAAGTGAACTTAGGATATACAGTTGATGTCGGTAGTCATTAAAACTAGTTTACATACACTTAGGTTGGAGTCATTAAAACTAGTTTACATACACTTCGGTTGGAGTCATTAAAACTAGTTTACATACACTTAGGTTGGAGTCATTAAAACTAGTTTACATACACTTAGGTTGGAGTCATTAAAACTAGTTTACATACACTTAGGTTGGAGTCATTAAAACTAGTTTACATACACTTAGGTTGGAGTCATTAAAACTAGTTTACATACACTTAGGTTGGAGTCATTAAAACTAGTTTACATACACTTTGGTTGGAGTCATTAAAACTAGTTTACATACACTTAGGTTGGAGTCATTAAAACTAGTTTACATACACTTAGGTTGGAGTCATTAAAACTAGTTTACATACACTTAGGTTGGAGTCATTAAAACTAGTTTACATACACTTCGGTTGGAGTCATTAAAACTAGTTTACATACACTTAGGTTGGAGTCATTAAAACTAGTTTACATACACTTAGGATGAAGTCATTAAAACTAGTTTACATACACTTAGGTTGGAGTCATTAAAACTAGTTTACATACACTTAGGTTGGAGTCATTAAAACTAGTTTACATACACTTAGGTTGGAGTCATTAAAACTAGTTTACATACACTTAGGTTGGAGTCATTAAAACTAGTTTACATACACTTAGGTTGGAGTCATTAAAACTAGTTTACATACACTTAGGTTGGAGTTATTAAAACTAGTTTACATACACTTAGGTTGGAGTCATTAAAACTAGTTTACATACACTTAGGTTGGAGTCATTAAAACTAGTTTACATACACTTCGGTTGGAGTCATTAAAACTTGTTTTTCAACAACTCCACAAATATCTTGTTAACAAACTATAGTTTTGGCAAGTCGGTTAGGACATCTACTTTGTGTATAACACACATCATTTTTCCAACAATTGTTTACAGTCAGATTATTTCACTTATAATTCACTGTATCACAATTCCAGTGGGTCAGAAGTTTACATACACTAGGTTGACTGTGCCTTTAAACAGCTAGGAAAATACCAGAAAATTATGTCATGACTTTAGAAGCTTCTGATAGGCTAATTGACATAATTTGAGTCAATTGGAGGTGTATCTGTGGATGTATTTCAAGGCCTACCTTCAAACTCAGTGCCTCTTTCCTTGACATCATGGGAAAATCAAAAGAAATCAGCCAAGACCTCAGAAAAAAAAAATGTATATCTCCACAAGTCTGGTTCATCCTTAGGAGCAATTTCCAAACGCCTGAAAGTACCACGTTCATCTGTACAAACAATAGTACGCAAGTATAAACACCATGGGACCACGCAGCCGTCATACCGCTCAGGAAGGAGAAGCATTCTGTCTCTTAGAGATGAAAGTACTTTGGTGCGAAAATTGCAAATCAATCCCAGAACAACAGCAAAGGACCTTGTGAAGATGCTGGAGGAAACAGGTACAAAAGTATCTATATCCACAGTAAAACGAGTCCTATATCGACATAACCTGAAAGGCCGCTCAGCAAGGTAGAAGCCACTGCTCCAAAACTGCCATAAAAAAAGCCAGACTACGGTTTCCAACTGCACATGGGGACAAAGATTGTACTTTTTGGAGAAATGTTCTCTGGTCTGACGAAACTGTTTGGCCATAATGACCATCGTTATGTTTGGAAGATAAAGGGGGAGGCTTGCAAGCCGAAGAACAACTTCCCAACCGTGAAGCATGGGGGTGGCAGCATCATGTTGTGGGGGTGCTTTGCTGCAGGAGGGACTGGTGCACTTCACAAAATAGATGGCATCATGAGGTAGGAAAATGATGTGTATATATTGAAGCAACATCTCTAGACATCAGTCAGGAAGTTAATGCTTGGTCATAAATGGGTCTTCCAAATGGACAATAACCCCAAGCATACTTCCAAAGTTGTGGCAAAATGGCTTAAGGACAACAAAGTTAAGGTATTGGAAAGGCCATCACAAAGCCCTGACCTCAATCCTATAGAACATTTGTGGGCAGAACTGAAAAAGCGTCTGTGAGCAAGGAGGCCTTCAAACCTGACTCAGTTACACCAGCTCTCAAAATTCCTCCAACTTATTGTTGGAAGCTTGTGGAAGGCTCCCCGAAATGTTTGACCCAATTTAAACAATTTAAAGGCAATGCTACTAAATACTAAACTTCTGACCCACTAGGAATGTGATGAAAGAAATAAAAGCTGAAATAAATCATTCTCTCAACTATTATTCTGGCATTTCACATTCATAAAATAAAGTGGTGATCCTAACTGACCTAGGACAGGGATTATTTACTCTGATTAAATGTCAGGAATTGTGAAAAACTGAGTTTAAATGTATTTGGCTAAGGTGTATGTAAACTTCCGACTTCAACTGTATAAGTTATCATGTAAGAGCATACATGCCGAATACATTACGTTGTCACAGGTGTCAAGCTTATGGGCACGTGGCAGCAGTATGTAGGAGGGAGGGTCCAGCAGTATGTAGGTGGGAGGGTCCAAGGTGTATAGGAGGGAGGGTCCAGCAGTGTGTAGGTGGGAGGGTCCAGCAGTGTGTAGGTGGGAGGGTCCAAGGTGTGTAGGAGGGAGGGTCCAGCCGTGTGTAGGAGGGAGGGTCCAGCAGTGTGCAGGTGGGAGGGTCCAAGGTGTGTAGGTGGGAGGGTCCAAGGTGTGTAGGAGGGAGGGTCCAAGGTGTGTAGGAGGGAGGGTCCAGCAGTGTGTAGGTGGGAGGGTCCAGCAGTGTGTAGGTGGGAGGGTCCAAGGTGTGTAGGTGGGAGGGTCCAGCAGTGTGTAGGAGGGAGGGTCCAGCAGTGTGTAGGAGGGAGGGTCCAGCAGTGTGTAGGAGGGAGGGTCCAGCAGTGTGCAGGTGGGAGGGTCCAGCAGTGTGTAGGAGGGAGGGTCCAGCAGTGTGTAGGTGGGAGGGTCCAGCATTGTGTAGGAGGGAGGGTCCAGCAGTGTGTAGGAGGGAGGGTCCAGCAGTGTGTAGGAGGGAGGGTCCAGCAGTGTGTAGGTGGGAGGGTCCAGCAGTGTGTAGGAGGGAGGGTCCAGCAGTGTGTAGGAGGGAAGGTCCAGCAGTGTGCAGGAGGGAGGGTCCAGCAGTGTGCAGGAGGGAGGGTCCAGCAGTGTGCAGGAGGGAGGGTCCAGCAGTGTGTAGGAGGGAGGGTCCAGCAGTGTGTAGGAGGGAGGGTCCAGCAGTGTGTAGGTGGGAGGGTCCAGCAGTGTGTAGGTGGGAGGGTCCAAGGTGTGAGACGTGTGAAGAAGGGCATGAGACAAAGGAATGTGTAGCATTGGTGTAGTAGAATAGTAGTAGAATGTGTTAATTGTAGTGGTGACCATGGAGCTGGGGATTAGAAATGTCCCGTGCAAGAGAGGCGGGTTGAGATTTCCAGGGTTAGAGTAGTGCAGAAGTTGTCATATGCTGAGGCAGTGAAGAAAGTAGAGGACGATAGGTTATGGGGGAGGAGTGGTGAGAGTAGTAGAGATATAACCACTACAGAGGGAGGAGTGGTGAGAGTAGTAGAGATATAACCACTACAGAGGGAGGAGTGGTGAGAGTAGTAGAGATATAACCACTACAGAGGGAGGAGTGGTGAGAGTAGTAGAGATATAACCACTACAGAGGGAGGAGTGGGGGAGAGTAGTAGAGATATAACCACTACAGAGGGAGGAGTGGTGAGAGTAGTAGAGATATACCACTATAGAGTGAGGAGTGGTGAGAGTAGTAGAGATATACCAGTACAGAGTGAGGAGTGGTGAGAGTAGTAGAGATATACCAGTACAGAGGGAGGAGTGGTGAGAGTAGTAGAGATATACCACTATAGAGTGGGGAGAGTAGTAGAGAGATACCACTACAGAGGGAGGAGTGGGGAGAGTAGTAGAGATATACCACTATAGAGTGGGGAGAGTAGTAGAGATATACCACTATTGAGTGGGGAGAGTAGTAGAGATATACCACTACAGATGGAGGAGTGGGGAGAGTAGTAGAGATATACCAGTACAGATGGAGGAGTGGGGAGAGTAGTAGAGATATACCACTATAGATGGAGGAGTGGGGAGAGTAGTAGAGATATACCACTATAGAGTGGGGAGAGTAGTAGAGATATACCACTATAGAGTGGGGAGAGTAGTAGAGATATACCAGTACAGATGGAGGAGTGGGGAGAGTAGTAGAGATATACCACTATAGATGGAGGAGTGGGAGAGTAGTAGAGATATACCACTATAGAGTGGGGAGAGTAGTAGAGATATAACCACTACAGAGTGGTGAGAGTAGTAGAGAGATACCACTACAGAGTGAGGAGTGCTGAGAGTAGTAGAGATATACCAGTACAGATGGAGGAGTGGGGAGAGTCGTAGAGATATACCACTATAGAGTGGGGAGAGTAGTAGAGATATACCACTACAGATGGAGGAGTGGGGAGAGTAGTAGAGATATAACCACTACAGAGTGGGGAGAGTAGTAGAGATATACCAGTACAGAGGGAGGAGTGGGGAGAGTAGTAGAGATATACCACTATAGAGTGGGGAGAGTAGTAGAGATATACCACTACAGAGTGGTGAGAGTAGTAGAGATTTAACCACTACAGAGGGAGGAGTGGGGAGAGTAGTAGAGATATAACCACTACAGAGGTAGGAGTGGGGAGAGTAGTAGAGATATACCAGTACAGAGGGAGGAGTGGGGAGAGTAGTAGAGATATAACCACTACAGAGGGAGGAGTGGGGAGAGTAGTAGAGATATAACCACTACAGAGGTAGGAGTGGGGAGAGTAGTAGAGATATACCAGTACAGAGGGAGGAGTGGGGAGAGTAGTAGATATATAACCACTACAGAGGGAGGAGTGGGGAGAGTAGTAGAGATATAACCACTACAGAGGGAGGAGTGGGAGAGTAGTAGAGATATAACCACTACAGAGGGAGGAGTGGGGAGAGTAGTAGAGATATACCAGTACAGAGGGAGGAGTGGGGAGAGTAGTAGAGATATAACCACTACAGAGGGAGGAGTGGGGAGAGTAGTAGAGATATACCACTATAGAGTGGGGAGATTAGTAGATATATACCAGTACAGAGGGAGGAGTGGGGAGAGTAGTAGAGATATAATCACTACAGAGGGAGGAGTGGGGAGAGTAGTAGAGATATACCACTACAGATGGAGGAGTGGGAGAGTAGTAGAGATATACCAGTACAGAGGGAGGAGTGGGGAGAGTAGTAGAGATATAACCACTACAGAGGGAGGAGTGGGGAGAGTAGTAGAGATATAACCACTACAGAGTGGGGAGAGTAGTAGAGATATACCACTATATAGTGGTGAGAGTAGTAGAGATATACCACTACAGAGGGAGGAGTGGGGAGAGTAGTAGAGATATACCACTACAGAGGGAGGAGTGGGGAGAGTAGTAGACATATACCAGTACAGAGTGGTGAGAGTAGTAGAGATATACCACTATAGAGTGGGGAGAGTAGTAGAGAGATACCACTACAGAGGGAGGAGTGGGGAGAGTAGTAGACATATACCAGTACAGAGTGGTGAGAGTAGTAGAGATATACCACTATAGAGTGGGGAGAGTAGTAGAGATATACCAGTACAGAGGGAGGAGTGGGGAGAGTAGTAGACATATACCAGTACAGAGTGATGAGAGTAGTAGAGATATACCACTATAGAGTGGGGAGAGTAGTAGAGATATACCAGTACAGAGGGAGGAGTGGGGAGAGTAGTAGAGATATAACCACTACAGAGGGAGGAGTGGGGAGAGTAGTAGAGATATAACCACTACAGAGGTAGGAGTGGGGAGAGTAGTAGAGATATACCAGTACAGAGGGAGGAGTGGGGAGAGTAGTAGAGATATAACCACTACAGAGGGAGGAGTGGGGAGAGTAGTAGAGATATAACCACTACAGAGGGAGGAGTGGGGAGAGTAGTAGAGATATAACCACTACAGAGGGAGGAGTGGGGAGAGTAGTAGAGATATACCACTATAGAGTGGGGAGAGTAGTAGAGATATACCAGTACAGAGGGAGGAGTGGGGAGAGTAGTAGAGATATACCACTATAGAGTGGGGAGAGTAGTAGAGATATACCAGTACAGATGGAGGAGTGGGGAGAGTAGTAGAGATATACCACTATAGAGTGGGGAGAGTAGTAGAGATATACCAGTACAGAGGGAGGAGTGGGGAGAGTAGTAGAGATATACCACTTTAGAGGGGGGAGAGTAGTAGAGATATACCACTATAGAGGGGGGAGAGTAGTAGAGATATAACCACTACAGAGTGGTGAGAGAAGTAGAGAGATACCACTACAGAGTGAGGAGTGCTGAGAGTAGTAGAGATATACCAGTACAGATGGAGGAGTGGGGAGAGTCGTAGAGATATACCACTATAGAGTGGGGAGAGTAGTAGAGATATACCACTACAGATGGAGGAGTGGGGAGAGTAGTAGAGATATAACCACTACAGAGTGGGGAGAGTAGTAGAGATATACCACTATAGAGTGGGGTGAGTAGTAGAGATATAACCACTACAGATGGAGGAGTGGGGAGAGTAGTAGAGATATAACCACTACAGAGGGAGGAGTGGGGAGAGTAGTAGAGATATACCACTATAGAGTGGGGAGAGTAGTAGAGATATACCACTATAGAGTGGGGAGAGTAGTAGAGATATACCAGTACAGAGGGAGGAGTGGTGAGAGTAGTAGAGATATACCACTATAGATGGAGGAGTGGGGAGAGTAGTAGAGATATACCACTATAGAGTGGGGAGAGTAGTAGAGATATAACCACTACAGAGTGGTGAGAGTAGTAGAGAGATACCACTACAGAGTGAGGAGTGCTGAGAGTAGTAGAGATATACCAGTACAGATGGAGGAGTGGGGAGAGTCGTAGAGATATACCACTATAGAGTGGGGAGAGTAGTAGAGATATACCACTACAGATGGAGGAGTGGGGAGAGTAGTAGAGATATAACCACTACAGAGTGGGGAGAGTAGTAGAGATATACCAGTACAGAGGGAGGAGTGGGGAGAGTAGTAGAGATATACCACTATAGAGTGGGGAGAGTAGTAGAGATATACCACTACAGAGTGGTGAGAGTAGTAGAGATTTAACCACTACAGAGGGAGGAGTGGGGAGAGTAGTAGAGATATAACCACTACAGAGGTAGGAGTGGGGAGAGTAGTAGAGATATACCAGTACAGAGGGAGGAGTGGGGAGAGTAGTAGAGATATAACCACTACAGAGGGAGGAGTGGGGAGAGTAGTAGAGATATAACCACTACAGAGGTAGGAGTGGGGAGAGTAGTAGAGATATACCAGTACAGAGGGAGGAGTGGGGAGAGTAGTAGATATATAACCACTACAGAGGGAGGAGTGGGGAGAGTAGTAGAGATATAACCACTACAGAGGGAGGAGTGGGGAGAGTAGTAGAGATATAACCACTACAGAGGGAGGAGTGGGGAGAGTAGTAGAGATATACCAGTACAGAGGGAGGAGTGGGGAGAGTAGTAGAGATATAACCACTACAGAGGGAGGAGTGGGGAGAGTAGTAGAGATATACCACTATAGAGTGGGGAGATTAGTAGATATATACCAGTACAGAGGGAGGAGTGGGGAGAGTAGTAGAGATATAATCACTACAGAGGGAGGAGTGGGGAGAGTAGTAGAGATATACCACTACAGATGGAGGAGTGGGGAGAGTAGTAGAGATATACCAGTACAGAGGGAGGAGTGGGGAGAGTAGTAGAGATATAACCACTACAGAGGGAGGAGTGGGGAGAGTAGTAGAGATATAACCACTACAGAGTGGGAGAGTAGTAGAGATATACCACTATATAGTGGTGAGAGTAGTAGAGATATACCACTACAGAGGGAGGAGTGGGGAGAGTAGTAGAGATATACCACTACAGAGGGAGGAGTGGGGAGAGTAGTAGACATATACCAGTACAGAGTGGTGAGAGTAGTAGAGATATACCACTATAGAGTGGGGAGAGTAGTAGAGAGATACCACTACAGAGGGAGGAGTGGGAGAGTAGTAGACATATACCAGTACAGAGTGGTGAGAGTAGTAGAGATATACCACTATAGAGTGGGGAGAGTAGTAGAGATATACCAGTACAGAGGGAGGAGTGGGAGAGTAGTAGACATATACCAGTACAGAGTGATGAGAGTAGTAGAGATATACCACTATAGAGTGGGGAGAGTAGTAGAGATATACCAGTACAGAGGGAGGAGTGGGGAGAGTAGTAGAGATATAACCACTACAGAGGGAGGAGTGGGGAGAGTAGTAGAGATATAACCACTACAGAGGTAGGAGTGGGGAGAGTAGTAGAGATATACCAGTACAGAGGGAGGAGTGGGGAGAGTAGTAGAGATATAACCACTACAGAGGGAGGAGTGGGGAGAGTAGTAGAGATATAACCACTACAGAGGGAGGAGTGGGGAGAGTAGTAGAGATATAACCACTACAGAGGGAGGAGTGGGGAGAGTAGTAGAGATATACCACTATAGAGTGGGGAGAGTAGTAGAGATATACCAGTACAGAGGGAGGAGTGGGGAGAGTAGTAGAGATATACCACTATAGAGTGGGGAGAGTAGTAGAGATATACCAGTACAGATGGAGGAGTGGGGAGAGTAGTAGAGATATACCACTATAGAGTGGGGAGAGTAGTAGAGATATACCAGTACAGAGGGAGGAGTGGGGAGAGTAGTAGAGATATACCACTTTAGAGGGGGGAGAGTAGTAGAGATATACCACTATAGAGGGGGGAGAGTAGTAGAGATATAACCACTACAGAGTGGTGAGAGAAGTAGAGAGATACCACTACAGAGTGAGGAGTGCTGAGAGTAGTAGAGATATACCAGTACAGATGGAGGAGTGGGGAGAGTCGTAGAGATATACCACTATAGAGTGGGGAGAGTAGTAGAGATATACCACTACAGATGGAGGAGTGGGGAGAGTAGTAGAGATATAACCACTACAGAGTGGGGAGAGTAGTAGAGATATACCACTATAGAGTGGGGTGAGTAGTAGAGATATAACCACTACAGATGGAGGAGTGGGGAGAGTAGTAGAGATATAACCACTACAGAGGGAGGAGTGGGGAGAGTAGTAGAGATATACCACTATAGAGTGGGGAGAGTAGTAGAGATATACCACTATAGAGTGGGGAGAGTAGTAGAGATATACCAGTACAGAGGGAGGAGTGGTGAGAGTAGTAGAGATATAACCACTACAGAGTGGGGAGAGTAGTAGAGATATACCACTATAGAGTGGGGAGAGTAGTAGAGATATACCACTATTGAGTGGGGAGAGTAGTAGAGATATACCACTACAGATGGAGGAGTGGGGAGAGTAGTAGAGATATACCACTATAGATGGAGGAGTGGGGAGAGTAGTAGAGATATACCACTATAGAGTGGGGAGAGTAGTAGAGATATAACCACTACAGAGTGGTGAGAGTAGTAGAGAGATACCACTACAGAGTGAGGAGTGCTGAGAGTAGTAGAGATATACCAGTACAGATGGAGGAGTGGGGAGAGTCGTAGAGATATACCACTATAGAGTGGGGAGAGTAGTAGAGATATACCACTACAGATGGAGGAGTGGGGAGAGTAGTAGAGATATAACCACTACAGAGTGGGGAGAGTAGTAGAGATATACCAGTACAGAGGGAGGAGTGGGGAGAGTAGTAGAGATATACCACTATAGAGTGGGGAGATTAGTAGAGATATACCACTACAGAGTGGTGAGAGTAGTAGAGATTTAACCACTACAGAGGGAGGAGTGGGGAGAGTAGTAGAGATATAACCACTACAGAGGTAGGAGTGGGGAGAGTAGTAAAGATATACCAGTATAGAGGGAGGAGTGGGGAGAGTAGTAGAGATATAACCACTACAGAGGGAGGAGTGGGGAGAGTAGTAGAGATATAACCACTACAGAGGTAGGAGTGGGGAGAGTAGTAGAGATATACCAGTACAGAGGGAGGAGTGGGGAGAGTAGTAGAGATATAACCACTACAGAGGGAGGAGTGGGGAGAGTAGTAGAGATATAACCACTACAGAGGGAGGAGTGGGGAGAGTAGTAGAGATATAACCACTACAGAGGGAGGAGTGGGGAGAGTAGTAGAGATATACCAGTACAGAGGGAGGAGTGGGGAGAGTAGTAGAGATATAACCACTACAGAGGGAGGAGTGGGGAGAGTAGTAGAGATATACCACTATAGAGTGGGGAGATTAGTAGATATATACCAGTACAGAGGGAGGAGTGGGGAGAGTAGTAGAGATATAATCACTACAGAGGGAGGAGTGGGGAGAGTAGTAGAGATATACCACTACAGATGGAGGAGTGGGGAGAGTAGTAGAGATATACCAGTACAGAGGGAGGAGTGGGGAGAGTAGTAGAGATATAACCACTACAGAGGGAGGAGTGGGGAGAGTAGTAGAGATATAACCACTACAGAGTGGGGAGAGTAGTAGAGATATACCACTATAGAGTGGTGAGAGTAGTAGAGATATACCACTACAGAGGGAGGAGTGGGGAGAGTAGTAGAGATATACCACTATAGAGTGGGGAGAGTAGTAGAGATATACCACTACAGATGGAGGAGTGGGGAGAGTAGTAGAGATATACCAGTACAGATGGAAGAGTGGGGAGAGTAGTAGAGATATACCACTATAGATGGAGGAGTGGGGAGAGTAGTAGAGATATACCACTATAGAGTGGGGAGAGTAGTAGAGATATACCACTATAGAGTGGGGAGAGTAGTAGAGATATACCAGTACAGATGGAGGAGTGGGGAGAGTAGTAGAGATATACCACTATAGATGGAGGAGTGGGGAGAGTAGTAGAGATATACCACTATAGAGTGGGGAGAGTAGTAGAGATATAACCACTACAGAGTGGTGAGAGTAGTAGAGAGATACCACTACAGAGTGAGGAGTGCTGAGAGTAGTAGAGATATACCAGTACAGATGGAGGAGTGGGGAGAGTCGTAGAGATATACCACTATAGAGTGGGGAGAGTAGTAGAGATATACCACTACAGATGGAGGAGTGGGGAGAGTAGTAGAGATATAACCACTACAGAGTGGGGAGAGTAGTAGAGATATACCAGTACAGAGGGAGGAGTGGGGAGAGTAGTAGAGATATACCACTATAGAGTGGGGAGAGTAGTAGAGATATACCACTACAGAGTGGTGAGAGTAGTAGAGATTTAACCACTACAGAGGGAGGAGTGGGGAGAGTAGTAGAGATATAACCACTACAGAGGTAGGAGTGGGGAGAGTAGTAGAGATATACCAGTACAGAGGGAGGAGTGGGGAGAGTAGTAGAGATATAACCACTACAGAGGGAGGAGTGGGGAGAGTAGTAGAGATATAACCACTACAGAGGGAGGAGTGGGGAGAGTAGTAGAGATATACCAGTACAGAGGGAGGAGTGGGGAGAGTAGTAGAGATATAACCACTACAGAGGGAGGAGTGGGGAGAGTAGTAGAGATATACCACTATAGAGTGGGGAGATTAGTAGATATATACCAGTACAGAGGGAGGAGTGGGGAGAGTAGTAGAGATATAATCACTACAGAGGGAGGAGTGGGGAGAGTAGTAGAGATATACCACTACAGATGGAGGAGTGGGGAGAGTAGTAGAGATATACCAGTACAGAGGGAGGAGTGGGGAGAGTAGTAGAGATATAACCACTACAGAGGGAGGAGTGGGGAGAGTAGTAGAGATATAACCACTACAGAGTGGGGAGAGTAGTAGAGATATACCACTATATAGTGGTGAGAGTAGTAGAGATATACCACTACAGAGGGAGGAGTGGGGAGAGTAGTAGAGATATACCACTACAGAGGGAGGAGTGGGGAGAGTAGTAGACATATACCAGTACAGAGTGGTGAGAGTAGTAGAGATATACCACTATAGAGTGGGGAGAGTAGTAGAGAGATACCACTACAGAGGGAGGAGTGGGGAGAGTAGTAGACATATACCAGTACAGAGTGGTGAGAGTAGTAGAGATATACCACTATAGAGTGGGAGAGTAGTAGAGATATACCAGTACAGAGGGAGGAGTGGGGAGAGTAGTAGACATATACCAGTACAGAGTGATGAGAGTAGTAGAGATATACCACTATAGAGTGGGGAGAGTAGTAGAGATATACCAGTACAGAGGGAGGAGTGGGGAGAGTAGTAGAGATATAACCACTACAGAGGGAGGAGTGGGGAGAGTAGTAGAGATATAACCACTACAGAGGTAGGAGTGGGGAGAGTAGTAGAGATATACCAGTACAGAGGGAGGAGTGGGAGAGTAGTAGAGATATAACCACTACAGAGGGAGGAGTGGGGAGAGTAGTAGAGATATAACCACTACAGAGGGAGGAGTGGGGAGAGTAGTAGAGATATAACCACTACAGAGGGAGGAGTGGGGAGAGTAGTAGAGATATACCACTATAGAGTGGGGAGAGTAGTAGAGATATACCAGTACAGAGGAGGAGTGGGGGAGAGTAGTAGAGATATACCACTATAGAGTGGGGAGAGTAGTAGAGATATACCAGTACAGATGGAGGAGTGGGGAGAGTAGTAGAGATATACCACTATAGAGTGGGGAGAGTAGTAGAGATATACCAGTACAGAGGGAGGAGTGGGGAGAGTAGTAGAGATATACCACTTTAGAGGGGGGAGAGTAGTAGAGATATACCACTATAGAGGGGGGAGAGTAGTAGAGATATACCACTATAGAGTGGGGAGAGTAGTAGAGATATACCAGTACAGATGGAGGAGTGGGGAGAGTAGTAGAGATATACCACTATAGAGTGGGGTGAGTAGTAGAGATATAACCACTACAGATGGAGGAGTGGGGAGAGTAGTAGAGATATAACCACTACAGAGGGAGGAGTGGGGAGAGTAGTAGAGATATACCACTATAGAGTGGGGAGAGTAGTAGAGATATACCACTATAGAGTGGGGAGAGTAGTAGAGATATACCAGTACAGAGGGAGGAGTGGTGAGAGTAGTAGAGATATAACCACTACAGAGTGGGGAGAGTAGTAGAGATATACCACTATAGAGTGGGGAGAGTAGTAGAGATATACCACTATTGAGTGGGGAGAGTAGTAGAGATATACCACTACAGATGGAGGAGTGGGGAGAGTAGTAGAGATATACCAGTACAGATGGAGGAGTGGGGAGAGTAGTAGAGATATACCACTATAGATGGAGGAGTGGGGAGAGTAGTAGAGATATACCACTATAGAGTGGGGAGAGTAGTAGAGATATACCACTATAGAGTGGGGAGAGTAGTAGAGATATACCAGTACAGATGGAGGAGTGGGGAGAGTAGTAGAGATATACCACTATAGATGGAGGAGTGGGGAGAGTAGTAGAGATATACCACTATAGAGTGGGGAGAGTAGTAGAGATATACCACTATTGAGTGGGGAGAGTAGTAGAGATATACCACTACAGATGGAGGAGTGGGGAGAGTAGTAGAGATATACCAGTACAGATGGAGGAGTGGGGAGAGTAGTAGAGATATACCACTATAGATGGAGGAGTGGGGAGAGTAGTAGAGATATACCACTATAGAGTGGGGAGAGTAGTAGAGATATACCACTATAGAGTGGGGAGAGTAGTAGAGATATACCAGTACAGATGGAGGAGTGGGGAGAGTAGTAGAGATATACCACTATAGATGGAGGAGTGGGGAGAGTAGTAGAGATATACCACTATAGAGTGGGGAGAGTAGTAGAGATATAACCACTACAGAGTGGTGAGAGTAGTAGAGAGATACCACTACAGAGTGAGGAGTGCTGAGAGTAGTAGAGATATACCAGTACAGATGGAGGAGTGGGGAGAGTCGTAGAGATATACCACTATAGAGTGGGGAGAGTAGTAGAGATATACCACTACAGATGGAGGAGTGGGGAGAGTAGTAGAGATATAACCACTACAGAGTGGGGAGAGTAGTAGAGATATACCAGTACAGAGGAGGAGTGGGGAGAGTAGTAGAGATATACCACTATAGAGTGGGGAGATTAGTAGAGATATACCACTACAGAGTGGTGAGAGTAGTAGAGATTTAACCACTACAGAGGGAGGAGTGGGGAGAGTAGTAGAGATATAACCACTACAGAGGTAGGAGTGGGGAGAGTAGTAGAGATATACCAGTACAGAGGGAGGAGTGGGGAGAGTAGTAGAGATATAACCACTACAGAGGGAGGAGTGGGGAGAGTAGTAGAGATATAACCACTACAGAGGTAGGAGTGGGGAGAGTAGTAGAGATATACCAGTACAGAGGGAGGAGTGGGGAGAGTAGTAGAGATATAACCACTACAGAGGGAGGAGTGGGGAGAGTAGTAGAGATATAACCACTACAGAGGGAGGAGTGGGGAGAGTAGTAGAGATATAACCACTACAGAGGGAGGAGTGGGGAGAGTAGTAGAGATATACCAGTACAGAGGGAGGAGTGGGGAGAGTAGTATAGATATAACCACTACAGAGGGAGGAGTGGGGAGAGTAGTAGAGATATACCACTATAGAGTGGGGAGATTAGTAGATATATACCAGTACAGAGGGAGGAGTGGGGAGAGTAGTAGAGATATAATCACTACAGAGGGAGGAGTGGGGAGAGTAGTAGAGATATACCACTACAGATGGAGGAGTGGGGAGAGTAGTAGAGATATACCAGTACAGAGGGAGGAGTGGGGAGAGTAGTAGAGATATAACCACTACAGAGGGAGGAGTGGGGAGAGTAGTAGAGATATAACCACTACAGAGTGGGGAGAGTAGTAGAGATATACCACTATAGAGTGGTGAGAGTAGTAGAGATATACCACTACAGAGGGAGGAGTAGGGAGAGTAGTAGAGATATACCACTACAGAGGGAGGAGTGGGGAGAGTAGTAGACATATACCAGTACAGAGTGGTGAGAGTAGTAGAGATATACCACTATAGAGTGGGGAGAGTAGTAGAGATATACCAGTACAGAGGGAGGAGTGGGGAGAGTAGTAGACATATACCAGTACAGAGTGATGAGAGTAGTAGAGATATACCACTATAGAGTGGGGAGAGTAGTAGAGATATACCAGTACAGAGGGAGGAGTGGGGAGAGTAGTAGAGATATAACCACTACAGAGGGAGGAGTGGGGAGAGTAGTAGAGATATAACCACTACAGAGGTAGGAGTGGGGAGAGTAGTAGAGATATACCAGTACAGAGGGAGGAGTGGGGAGAGTAGTAGAGATATAACCACTACAGAGGGAGGAGTGGGGAGAGTAGTAGAGATATAACCACTACAGAGGAAGGAGTGGGGAGAGTAGTAGAGATATAACCACTACAGAGGGAGGAGTGGGGAGAGTAGTAGAGATATACCACTATAGAGTGGGGAGAGTAGTAGAGATATACCAGTACAGAGGGAGGAGTGGGGAGAGTAGTAGAGATATACCACTATAGAGTGGGGAGAGTAGTAGAGATATACCAGTACAGATGGAGGAGTGGGGAGAGTAGTAGAGATATACCACTATAGAGTGGGGAGAGTAGTAGAGATATACCAGTACAGAGGGAGGAGTGGGGAGAGTAGTAGAGATATAACCACTACAGAGGGAGGAGTGGGGAGAGTAGTAGAGATATAACCACTACAGAGGGAGGAGTGGGGAGAGTAGTAGAGATATAACCACTACAGAGGGAGGAGTGGGGAGAGTAGTAGAGATATACCAGTACAGAGGGAGGAGTGGGGAGAGTAGTAGAGATATAACCACTACAGAGGGAGGAGTGGGGAGAGTAGTAGAGATATACCACTATAGAGTGGGGAGATTAGTAGATATATACCAGTACAGAGGGAGGAGTGGGGAGAGTAGTAGAGATATAATCACTACAGAGGGAGGAGTGGGGAGAGTAGTATAGATATACCACTACAGATGGAGGAGTGGGGAGAGTAGTAGAGATATACCAGTACAGAGGGAGGAGTGGGGAGAGTAGTAGAGATATAACCACTACAGAGGGAGGAGTGGGGAGAGTAGTAGAGATATAACCACTACAGAGTGGGAGAGTAGTAGAGATATACCACTATAGAGTGGTGAGAGTAGTAGAGATATACCACTACAGAGGGAGGAGTGGGAGAGTAGTAGAGATATACCACTACAGAGGGAGGAGTGGGGAGAGTAGTAGACATATACCAGTACAGAGTGGTGAGAGTAGTAGAGATATACCACTATAGAGTGGGGGAGTAGTAGAGAGATACCACTACAGAGGGAGGAGTGGGGAGAGTAGTAGACATATACCAGTACAGAGTGGTGAGAGTAGTAGAGATATACCACTATAGAGTGGGGAGAGTAGTAGAGATATACCAGTACAGAGGGAGGAGTGGGGAGAGTAGTAGACATATACCAGTACAGAGTGATGAGAGTAGTAGAGATATACCACTATAGAGTGGGGAGAGTAGTAGAGATATACCAGTACAGAGGGAGGAGTGGGGAGAGTAGTAGAGATATAACCACTACAGAGGGAGGAGTGGGGAGAGTAGTAGAGATATAACCACTACAGAGGTAGGAGTGGGGAGAGTAGTAGAGATATACCAGTACAGAGGGAGGAGTGGGGAGAGTAGTAGAGATATAACCACTACAGAGGGAGGAGTGGGGAGAGTAGTAGAGATATAACCACTACAGAGGGAGGAGTGGGTAGAGTAGTAGAGATATAACCACCACAGAGGGAGGAGTGGGGAGAGTAGTAGAGATATACCACTATAGAGTTGGGAGAGTAGTAGAGATATACCAGTACAGAGGGAGGAGTGGGGAGAGTAGTAGAGATATACCACTATAGAGTGGGGAGAGTAGTAGAGATATACCAGTACAGATGGAGGAGTGGGGAGAGTAGTAGAGATATACCACTATAGAGTGGGGAGAGTAGTAGAGATATACCAGTACAGAGGGAGGAGTGGGGAGAGTAGTAGAGATATACCACTTTAGAGGGGGGAGAGTAGTAGAGATATACCACTATAGAGGGGGGAGAGTAGTAGAGATATACCACTATAGAGTGGGGAGAGTAGTAGAGATATACCAGTACAGATGGAGGAGTGGGGAGAGTAGTAGAGATATACCACTATAGAGTGGGGAGAGTAGTAGAGATATAACCACTACAGATGGAGGAGTGGGGAGAGTAGTAGAGATATAACCACTACAGAGGGAGGAGTGGGGAGAGTAGTAGAGATATACCACTATAGAGTGGGGAGAGTAGTAGAGATATACCACTATAGAGTGGGGAGAGTAGTAGAGATATACCAGTACAGAGGGAGGAGTGGTGAGAGTAGTAGAGATATAACCACTACAGAGTGGGGAGAGTAGTAGAGATATACCACTATAGAGTGGTGAGAGTAGTAGAGATATACCACTACAGAGGGAGGAGTGGGGAGAGTAGTAGAGATATACCACTACAGATGGAGGAGTGGGGAGAGTAGTAGACATATACCAGTACAGAGTGGTGAGAGTAGTAGAGATATACCACTATAGAGTGGGGAGAGTAGTAGAGAGATACCACTACAGAGGGAGGAGTGGGGAGAGTAGTAGACATATACCAGTACAGAGTGGTGAGAGTAGTAGAGATATACCAGTACAGAGGGAGGAGTGGGGAGAGTAGTAGACATATACCAGTACAGAGTGGTGAGAGTAGTAGAGATATACCACTATAGAGTGGGGAGAGTAGTAGAGATATACCAGTACAGAGGGAGGAGTGGGGAGAGTAGTAGAGATATAACCACTACAGAGGGAGGAGTGGGGAGAGTAGTAGAGATATAATCACTACAGAAGTAGGAGTGGGGAGAGTAGTAGAGATATACCAGTACAGAGGGAGGAGTGGGGAGAGTAGTAGAGATATAACCACTACAGAGGGAGTAGTGGGGAGAGTAGTAGAGATATAACCACTACAGAGGGAGGAGTGGGGAGAGTAGTAGAGATATAACCACTACAGAAGTAGGAGTGGGGAGAGTAGTAGAGATATACCAGTACAGAGGGAGGAGTGGGGAGAGTAGTAGAGATATAACCACTACAGAGGGAGTAGTGGGGAGAGTAGTAGAGATATAACCACTACAGAGGGAGGAGTGGGGAGAGTAGTAGAGATATACCACTATAGAGTGAGGAGTGGTGAGAGTAGTAGAGATATACCACTACAGAGGGAGGAGTGGGGAGAGTAGTAGAGATATACCACTACAGAGGGAGGAGTGGGGAGAGTAGTAGACATATACCAGTACAGAGTGGTGAGAGTAGTAGAGATATACCACTATAGAGTGGGGAGAGTAGTAGAGAGATACCACTACAGAGGGAGGAGTGGGGAGAGTAGTAGACATATACCAGTACAGAGTGGTGAGAGTAGTAGAGATATACCACTATAGAGTGGGGAGAGTAGTAGAGATATACCAGTACAGAGGGAGGAGTGGGGAGAGTAGTAGACATATACCAGTACAGAGTGATGAGAGTAGTAGAGATATACCACTATAGAGTGGGGAGAGTAGTAGAGATATACCAGTACAGAGGGAGGAGTGGGGAGAGTAGTAGAGATATAACCACTACAGAGGGAGGAGTGGGAGAGTAGTAGAGATATAACCACTACAGAGGTAGGAGTGGGGAGAGTAGTAGAGATATACCAGTACAGAGGGTGGAGTGGGGAGAGTAGTAGAGATATAACCACTACAGAGGGAGGAGTGGGGAGAGTAGTAGAGATATAACCACTACAGAGGGAGGAGTGGGGAGAGTAGTAGAGATATAACCACTACAGAGGGAGGAGTGGGGAGAGTAGTAGAGATATACCACTATAGAGTGGGGAGAGTAGTAGAGATATACCAGTACAGAGGGAGGAGTGGGGAGAGTAGTAGAGATATACCACTATAGAGTGGGGAGAGTAGTAGAGATATACCAGTACAGATGGAGGAGTGGGGAGAGTAGTAGAGATATACCACTATAGAGTGGGGAGAGTAGTAGAGATATACCAGTACAGAGGGAGGAGTGGGGAGAGTAGTAGAGATATACCACTATAGAGTGTGGAGAGTAGTACAGATATACCAGTACAGATGGAGGAGTGGGGAGAGTAGTAGAGATATACCACTATAGAGTGGGGAGAGTAGTAGAGATATAACCACTACAGATGGAGGAGTGGGGAGAGTAGTAGAGATATAACCACTACAGAGGGAGGAGTGGGGAGAGTAGTAGAGATATACCACTATAGAGTGGGGAGAGTAGTAGAGATATACCACTATAGAGTGGGGAGAGTAGTAGAGATATACCAGTACAGAGGGAGGAGTGGTGAGAGTAGTAGAGATATAACCACTACAGAGTGGGGAGAGTAGTAGAGATATACCACTATAGAGTGGTGAGAGTAGTAGAGATATACCACTACAGAGGGAGGAGTGGGGAGAGTAGTAGACATATACCAGTACAGAGTGGTGAGAGTAGTAGAGATATACCACTATAGAGTGGGGAGAGTAGTAGAGAGATACCACTACAGAGGGAGGAGTGGGGAGAGTAGTAGACATATACCAGTACAGAGTGGTGAGAGTAGTAGAGATATACCACTATAGAGTGGGGAGAGTAGTAGAGATATACCAGTACAGAGGGAGGAGTGGGGAGAGTAGTAGAGATATAACCACTACAGAGGGAGGAGTGGGGAGAGTAGTAGAGATATAACCACTACAGAAGTAGGAGTGGGGAGAGTAGTAGAGATATACCAGTACAGAGGGAGGAGTGGGGAGAGTAGTAGAGATATAACCACTACAGAGGGAGTAGTGGGGAGAGTAGTAGAGATATAACCACTACAGAGGGAGGAGTGGGGAGAGTAGTGGAGATATACCACTATAGAGTGAGGAGTGGTGAGAGTAGTAGAGATATACCAGTACAGAGTGAGGAGTGGTGAGAGTAGTAGAGATATACCAGTACAGAGGGAGGAGTGGTGAGAGTAGTAGAGATATAACCACTACAGAGTGGGGAGAGTAGTAGAGATATACCACTATAGAGTGGTGAGAGTAGTAGAGATATACCACTACAGAGGGAGGAGTGGGGAGAGTAGTAGAGATATACCACTACAGAGGAGGAGTGGGGAGAGTAGTAGACATATACCAGTACAGAGTGGTGAGAGTAGTAGAGATATACCACTATAGAGTGGGGAGAGTAGTAGAGAGATACCACTACAGAGGGAGGAGTGGGGAGAGTAGTAGACATATACCAGTACAGAGTGGTGAGAGTAGTAGAGATATACCAGTACAGAGGGAGGAGTGGGGAGAGTAGTAGAGATATACCACTATAGAGTGGGGAGAGTAGTAGAGATATACCAGTACAGAGGGAGGAGTGGGGAGAGTAGTAGAGATATAACCACTACAGAGGGAGGAGTGGGGAGAGTAGTAGAGATATAACCACTACAGAAGTAGGAGTGGGGAGAGTAGTAGAGATATACCAGTACAGAGGGAGGAGTGGGGAGAGTAGTAGAGATATACCAGTACAGATGGAGGAGTGGGGAGAGTAGTAGAGATATACCACTATAGAGTGGGGAGAGTAGTAGAGATATAACCACTACAGATGGAGGAGTGGGGAGAGTAGTAGAGATATAACCACTACAGAGGGAGGAGTGGGGAGAGTAGTAGAGATATACCACTATAGAGTGGGGAGAGTAGTAGAGATATACCACTATAGAGTGGGGAGAGTAGTAGAGATATACCAGTACAGAGGGAGGAGTGGTGAGAGTAGTAGAGATATAACCACTACAGAGTGGGGAGAGTAGTAGAGATATACCACTATAGAGTGGTGAGAGTAGTAGAGATATACCACTACAGAGGGAGGAGTGGGGAGAGTAGTAGACATATACCAGTACAGAGTGGTGAGAGTAGTAGAGATATACCACTATAGAGTGGGGAGAGTAGTAGAGAGATACCACTACAGAGGGAGGAGTGGGGAGAGTAGTAGACATATACCAGTACAGAGTGGTGAGAGTAGTAGAGATATACCACTATAGAGTGGGGAGAGTAGTAGAGATATACCAGTACAGAGGAGGAGTGGGGAGAGTAGTAGAGATATAACCACTACAGAGGGAGGAGTGGGGAGAGTAGTAGAGATATAACCACTACAGAAGTAGGAGTGGGGAGAGTAGTAGAGATATACCAGTACAGAGGGAGGAGTGGGAGAGTAGTAGAGATATAACCACTACAGAGGGAGTAGTGGGGAGAGTAGTAGAGATATAACCACTACAGAGGGAGGAGTGGGGAGAGTAGTGGAGATATACCACTATAGAGTGAGGAGTGGTGAGAGTAGTAGAGATATACCAGTACAGAGTGAGGAGTGGTGAGAGTAGTAGAGATATACCAGTACAGAGGGAGGAGTGGTGAGAGTAGTAGAGATATAACCACTACAGAGTGGGGAGAGTAGTAGAGATATACCACTATAGAGTGGTGAGAGTAGTAGAGATATACCACTACAGAGGGAGGAGTGGGGAGAGTAGTAGAGATATACCACTACAGAGGGAGGAGTGGGGAGAGTAGTAGACATATACCAGTACAGAGTGGTGAGAGTAGTAGAGATATACCAGTACAGAGGGAGGAGTGGGGAGAGTAGTAGAGATATACCACTATAGAGTGGGGAGAGTAGTAGAGAGATACCACTACAGAGGGAGGAGTGGGGAGAGTAGTAGACATATACCAGTACAGAGTGGTGAGAGTAGTAGAGATATACCAGTACAGAGGGAGGAGTGGGGAGAGTAGTAGAGATATACCACTATAGAGTGGGGAGAGTAGTAGAGATATACCAGTACAGAGGGAGGAGTGGGGAGAGTAGTAGAGATATAACCACTACAGAGGGAGGAGTGGGGAGAGTAGTAGAGATATAACCACTACAGAAGTAGGAGTGGGGAGAGTAGTAGATATATACCAGTACAGAGGGAGGAGTGGGGAGAGTAGTAGAGATATAACCACTACAGAGGGAGTAGTGGGGAGAGTAGTAGAGATATAACCACTACAGAGGGAGGAGTGGGGAGAGTAGTAGAGATATACCACTATAGAGTGAGGAGTGGTGAGAGTAGTAGAGATATACCAGTACAGAGTGAGGAGTGGTGAGAGTAGTAGAGATATACCAGTACAGAGGGAGGAGTGGTGAGAGTAGTAGAGATATAACCACTACAGAGTGGGGAGAGTAGTAGAGATATACCACTATAGAGTGGTTAGAGTAGTAGAGATATACCACTACAGAGGGAGGAGTGGGGAGAGTAGTAGAGATATACCACTACAGAGGGAGGAGTGGGGAGAGTAGTAGACATATACCAGTACAGAGTGGTGAGAGTAGTAGAGATATACCACTATAGAGTGGGGAGAGTAGTAGAGAGATACCACTACAGAGGGAGGAGTGGGGAGAGTAGTAGACATATACCAGTACAGAGTGGTGAGAGTAGTAGAGATATACCAGTACAGAGGGAGGAGTGGGGAGAGTAGTAGACATATACCAGTACAGAGTGGTGAGAGTAGTAGAGATATACCACTATAGAGTGGGGAGAGTAGTAGAGATATACCAGTACAGAGGGAGGAGTGGGGAGAGTAGTAGAGATATAACCACTACAGAGGGAGGAGTGGGGAGAGTAGTAGAGATATAACCACTACAGAAGTAGGAGTGGGGAGAGTAGTAGAGATATACCAGTACAGAGGGAGGAGTGGGGAGAGTAGTAGAGATATAACCACTACAGAGGGAGTAGTGGGGAGAGTAGTAGAGATATAACCACTACAGAGGGAGGAGTGGGGAGAGTAGTAGAGATATAACCACTACAGAGGGAGGAGTGGGGAGAGTAGTAGAGATATACCACTATAGAGTGGGGAGAGTAGTAGAGATATACCAGTACAGAGGGAGGAGTGGGAGAGTAGTAGAGATATACCACTATAGAGTGGGGAGAGTAGTAGAGATATACCAGTACAGATGGAGGAGTGGGAGAGTAGTAGAGATATACCACTATAGAGTGGGGAGAGTAGTAGAGATATACCAGTACAGAGGAGGAGTGGGGAGAGTAGTAGAGATATACCACTATAGGGGGGAGAGTAGTAGAGATATACCACTATAGAGGGGGGAGAGTAGTAGAGATATACCACTATAGAGTGGGGAGAGTAGTAGAGATATACCAGTACAGATGGAGGAGTGGGGAGAGTAGTAGAGATATACCACTATAGAGTGGGGAGAGTAGTAGAGATATAACCACTACAGAGGGAGGAGTGGGGAGAGTAGTAGAGATATACCACTATATAGTGGGGAGAGTAGTAGAGATATACCAGTACAGAGGGAGGAGTGGGGAGAGTAGTAGAGATATAACCACTACAGAGGGAGGAGTGGGGAGAGTAGTAGAGATATACCACTATAGAGTGGGGAGAGTAGTAGAGATATACCAGTACAGAGGGAGGAGTGGGGAGAGTAGTAGAGATATACCACTATAGAGTGGGGAGAGTAGTAGAGATATACCAGTACAGATGGAGGAGGGGGGAGAGTAGTAGAGATATACCACTATAGAGTGGGGAGAGTAGTAGAGATATAACAGTACAGAGGGAGGAGTGGGGAGAGTAGTAGAGATATACCACTATAGAGGGGGGAGAGTAGTAGAGATATACCACTATAGAGGGGGGAGAGTAGTAGAGATATACCACTATAGAGTGGGGAGAGTAGTAGAGATATACCAGTACAGATGGAGGAGTGGGGAGAGTAGTAGAGATATACCACTATAGAGTGGGGAGAGTAGTAGAGATATAACCACTACAGAGGGAGGAGTGGGGAGAGTAGTAGAGATATAACCACTACAGAGGGAGGAGTGGGGAGAGTAGTAGAGATATACCACTATAGAGTGGGGAGAGTAGTAGAGATATACCACTATAGAGTGGGGAGAGTAGTAGAGATATACCAGTACAGAGGGAGGAGTGGGGAGAGTAGTAGAGATATAACCACTACAGAGGGAGGAGTGGTGAGAGTAGTAGAGATATACCACTATAGAGTGAGGAGTGGTGAGAGTAGTAGAGATATACCAGTACAGAGTGAGGAGTGGTGAGAGTAGTAGAGATATACCAGTACAGAGGGAGGAGTGGTGAGAGTAGTAGAGATATACCACTATAGAGTGGGGAGAGTAGTAGAGAGATACCACTACAGAGGGAGGAGTGGGGAGAGTAGTAGAGATATACCACTATAGAGTGGGGAGAGTAGTAGAGATATACCACTATTGAGTGGGGAGAGTAGTAGAGATATACCACTACAGATGGAGGAGTGGGGAGAGTAGTAGAGATATACCAGTACAGATGGAGGAGTGGGGAGAGTAGTAGAGATATACCACTACAGAGGAGGAGTGGGGAGAGTAGTAGAGATATACCACTATAGAGTGGGGAGAGTAGTAGAGATATACCAGTACAGATGGAGGAGTGGGGAGAGTAGTAGAGATATACCACTATAGATGGAGGAGTGGGGAGAGTAGTAGAGATATACCACTATAGAGTGGGAGAGTAGTAGAGATATAACCACTACAGAGTGGTGAGAGTAGTAGAGAGATACCACTACAGAGTGAGGAGTGGTGAGAGTAGTAGAGATATACCAGTACAGATGGAGGAGTGGGGAGAGTCAGTAGAGATATACCACTATAGAGTGGGGAGAGTAGTAGAGATATACCACTACAGATGGAGGAGTGGGGAGAGTAGTAGAGATATACCACTATAGAGTGGGGAGAGTAGTAGAGATATACCAGTACAGAGGAGGAGTGGGGAGAGTAGTAGAGATATACCACTATAGAGGGGGGAGAGTAGTAGAGATTTAACCACTACAGAGGGAGGAGTGGGGAGAGTAGTAGAGATATAACCACTACAGAGGGAGGAGTGGGGAGAGTAGTAGAGATATACCACTATAGAGTGGGGAGAGTAGTAGAGATATACCACTATAGAGTGGGGAGAGTAGTAGAGATATACCAGTACAGAGGGAGGAGTGGGGAGAGTAGTAGAGATATAACCACTACAGAGGGAGGAGTGGTGAGAGTAGTAGAGATATACCACTATAGAGTGAGGAGTGGTGAGAGTAGTAGAGATATACCAGTACAGAGTGAGGAGTGGTGAGAGTAGTAGAGATATACCAGTACAGAGGAGGAGTGGTGAGAGTAGTAGAGATATACCACTATAGAGTGGGGAGAGTAGTAGAGAGATACCACTACAGAGGGAGGAGTGGGGAGAGTAGTAGAGATATACCACTATAGAGTGGGGAGAGTAGTAGAGATATACCACTATTGAGTGGGAGAGTAGTAGAGATATACCACTACAGATGGAGGAGTGGGGAGAGTAGTAGAGATATACCAGTACAGATGGAGGAGTGGGGAGAGTAGTAGAGATATACCACTACAGAGGGAGGAGTGGGGAGAGTAGTAGAGATATACCACTATAGAGTGGGGAGAGTAGTAGAGATATACCAGTACAGATGGAGGAGTGGGGAGAGTAGTAGAGATATACCACTATAGATGGAGGAGTGGGGAGAGTAGTAGAGATATACCACTATAGAGTGGGGAGAGTAGTAGAGATATAACCACTACAGAGTGGTGAGAGTAGTAGAGAGATACCACTACAGAGTGGGGAGAGTAGTAGATATATACCAGTACAGAGGGAGGAGTGGGGAGAGTAGTAGAGATATAACCACTACAGAGGGAGGAGTGGGGAGAGTAGTAGAGATATACCACTATAGAGTGGGGAGAGTAGTAGATATATACCAGTACAGAGGGAGAATTGGGGAGAGTAGTAGAGATATAATCACTACAGAGGGAGGAGTGGGGAGAGTAGTAGAGATATACCACTACAGATCGAGGAGTGGGGAGAGTAGTAGAGATATACCAGTACAGAGGGAGGAGTGGGGAGAGTAGTAGAGATATAACCACTACAGAGGGAGGAGTGGGGAGAGTAGTAGAGATATACCACTACAGAGGGAGGAGAGTAGTAGAGATATAACCACTACAGAGTGGTGAGAGTAGTAGAGATATACCAGTACAGAGGGAGGAGTGGGGAGAGTAGTAGAGATATAACCACTACAGAGGGAGTAGTGGGGAGAGAAGTAGAGATATAACCACTACAGAGGGAGGAGTGGGGAGAGTAGTGGAGATATACCACTATAGAGTGAGGAGTGGTGAGAGTAGTAGAGATATACCAGTACAGAGTGAGGAGTGGGGAGAGTAGTAGAGATATACCACTATAGAGTGGGGAGAGTAGTAGAGATATACCACTATTGAGTGGGGAGAGTAGTAGAGATATACCACTACAGATGGAGGAGTGGGGAGAGTAGTAGAGATATAACCACTACAGAGGGAGTAGTGGGGAGAGAAGTAGAGATATAACCACTACAGAGGGAGGAGTGGGGAGAGTAGTGGAGATATACCACTATAGAGTGAGGAGTGGTGAGAGTAGTAGAGATATACCAGTACAGAGTGAGGAGTGGGGAGAGTAGTAGAGATATACCACTATAGATGGAGGAGTGGGGAGAGTAGTAGAGATATACCACTATAGAGTGGGGAGAGTAGTAGAGATATAACCACTACAGAGTGGTGAGAGTAGTAGAGAGATACCACTACAGAGTGAGGAGTGGTGAGAGTAGTAGAGATATACCAGTACAGATGGAGGAGTGGGGAGAGTCGTAGAGATATACCACTATAGAGTGGGGAGAGTAGTAGAGATATACCACTACAGATGGAGGAGTGGGGAGAGTAGTAGAGATATACCACTATAGAGTGGGGAGAGTAGTAGAGATATACCAGTACAGAGGGAGGAGTGGGGAGAGTAGTAGAGATATACCACTATAGAGGGGGGAGAGTAGTAGAGATTTAACCACTACAGAGGGAGGAGTGGGGAGAGTAGTAGAGATATAACCACTACAGAGGGAGGAGTGGGGAGAGTAGTAGAGATATACCACTATAGAGTGGGGAGAGTAGTAGAGATATACCACTATAGAGTGGGGAGAGTAGTAGAGATATACCAGTACAGAGGGAGGAGTGGGGAGAGTAGTAGAGATATAACCACTACAGAGGGAGGAGTGGTGAGAGTAGTAGAGATATACCACTATAGAGTGAGGAGTGGTGAGAGTAGTAGAGATATACCAGTACAGAGTGAGGAGTGGTGAGAGTAGTAGAGATATACCAGTACAGAGGGAGGAGTGGTGAGAGTAGTAGAGATATACCACTATAGAGTGGGAGAGTAGTAGAGAGATACCACTACAGAGGAGGAGTGGGGAGAGTAGTAGAGATATACCACTATAGAGTGGGGAGAGTAGTAGAGATATACCACTATTGAGTGGGGAGAGTAGTAGAGATATACCACTACAGATGGAGGAGTGGGAGAGTAGTAGAGATATACCAGTACAGATGGAGGAGTGGGGAGAGTAGTAGAGATATACCACTACAGAGGGAGGAGTGGGGAGAGTAGTAGAGATATACCACTATAGAGTGGGAGAGTAGTAGAGATATACCAGTACAGATGGAGGAGTGGGGAGAGTAGTAGAGATATACCACTATAGATGGAGGAGTGGGAGAGTAGTAGAGATATACCACTATAGAGTGGGAGAGTAGTAGAGATATAACCACTACAGAGTGGTGAGTAGTAGAGAGATACCACTACAGAGTGAGGGTGGTGAGAGTAGTAGAGATATACCAGTACAGATGGAGGAGTGGGGAGAGTCGTAGAGATATACCACTATAGAGTGGGGAGAGTAGTAGAGATATACCACTACAGATGGAGGAGTGGGGAGAGTAGTAGAGATATACCACTATAGAGTGGGAGAGTAGTAGAGATATACCAGTACAGAGGAGGAGTGGGGAGAGTAGTAGAGATATACCACTATAGAGTGGTGAGAGTAGTAGAGATTTAACCACTACAGAGGGAGGAGTGGGGAGAGTAGTAGAGATATAACCACTACAGAGGGAGGAGTGGGGAGAGTAGTAGAGATATACCACTATAGAGTGGGGAGAGTAGTAGAGATATACCAGTACAGATGGAGGAGTGGGGGGAGAGTAGTAGAGATATACCACTATAGATGGAGGAGTGGGAGAGTAGTAGAGATATACCACTATAGAGTGGGGAGAGTAGTAGAGATATACCAGTACAGATGGAGGAGTGGGGAGAGTAGTAGAGATATACCACTATAGATGGAGGAGTGGGGAGAGTAGTAGAGATATACCACTATAGAGTGGGGAGAGTAGTAGAGATATAACCACTACAGAGTGGTGAGAGTAGTAGAGAGATACCACTACAGAGTGAGGAGTGGTGAGAGTAGTAGAGATATACCAGTACAGATGGAGGAGTGGGGAGAGTCGTAGAGATATACCACTACAGATGGAGGAGTGGGGAGAGTAGTAGAGATATACCACTATAGAGTGGGGAGAGTAGTAGAGATATACCAGTACAGAGGGAGGAGTGGGGAGAGTAGTAGAGATATACCACTATAGAGTGGTGAGAGTAGTAGAGATTTAACCACTACAGAGGGAGGAGTGGGGAGAGTAGTAGAGATATAACCACTACAGAGGGAGGAGTGGGGAGAGTAGTAGAGATATACCACTACAGAGGGAGGAGTGGGGAGAGTAGTAGAGATATACCACTATAGAGTGGGGAGAGTAGTAGATATATACCAGTACAGAGGGAGGAGTGGGGAGAGTAGTAGAGATATAACCACTACAGAGGGAGGAGTGGGGAGAGTAGTAGAGATATACCACTATAGAGTGGGGAGAGTAGTAGATATATACCAGTACAGAGGGAGAATTGGGGAGAGTAGTAGAGATATAATCACTACAGAGGGAGGAGTGGGGAGAGTAGTAGAGATATACCACTACAGATCGAGGAGTGGGGAGAGTAGTAGAGATATACCAGTACAGAGGGAGGAGTGGGGAGAGTAGTAGAGATATAACCACTACAGAGGGAGGAGTGGGGAGAGTAGTAGAGATATACCACTACAGAGGGAGGAGAGTAGTAGAGATATAACCACTACAGAGTGGTGAGAGTAGTAGAGATATACCAGTACAGAGGGAGGAGTGGGGAGAGTAGTAGAGATATAACCACTACAGAGGGAGTAGTGGGGAGAGAAGTAGAGATATAACCACTACAGAGGGAGGAGTGGGGAGAGTAGTGGAGATATACCACTATAGAGTGAGGAGTGGTGAGAGTAGTAGAGATATACCAGTACAGAGTGAGGAGTGGGGAGAGTAGTAGAGATATACCACTATAGAGTGGGGAGAGTGGTGAGAGTAGTAGAGATATAACCACTACAGAGTGGGGAGAGTAGTAGAGATATACCACTATAGAGTGGTGAGAGTAGTAGAGATATACCACTACAGAGGGAGGAGTGGGGAGAGTAGTAGAGATATACCACTACAGAGGGAGGAGTGGGGAGAGTAGTAGACATATACCAGTACAGAGTGGTGAGAGTAGTAGAGATATACCACTATAGAGTGGGGAGAGTAGTAGAGAGATACCACTACAGAGGGAGGAGTGGGGAGAGTAGTAGACATATACCAGTACAGAGTGGTGAGAGTAGTAGAGATATACCAGTACAGAGGGAGGAGTGGGGAGAGTAGTAGAGATATACCACTATAGAGTGGGGAGAGTAGTAGAGATATACCAGTACAGAGGGAGGAGTGGGGAGAGTAGTAGAGATATAACCACTACAGAGGGAGGAGTGGGGAGAGTAGTAGAGATATAACCACTACAGAAGTAGGAGTGGGGAGAGTAGTAGAGATATACCAGTACAGAGGGAGGAGTGGGGAGAGTAGTAGAGATATAACCACTACAGAGGGAGTAGTGGGGAGAGTAGTAGAGATATAACCACTACAGAGGGAGGAGTGGGGAGAGTAGTAGAGATATACCACTATAGAGTGAGGAGTGGTGAGAGTAGTAGAGATATACCAGTACAGAGTGAGGAGTGGTGAGAGTAGTAGAGATATACCAGTACAGAGGGAGGAGTGGTGAGAGTAGTAGAGATATAACCACTACAGAGTGGGGAGAGTAGTAGAGATATACCACTATAGAGTGGTTAGAGTAGTAGAGATATACCACTACAGAGGGAGGAGTGGGGAGAGTAGTAGAGATATACCACTACAGAGGGAGGAGTGGGGAGAGTAGTAGACATATACCAGTACAGAGTGGTGAGAGTAGTAGAGATATACCACTATAGAGTGGGGAGAGTAGTAGAGAGATACCACTACAGAGGGAGGAGTGGGGAGAGTAGTAGACATATACCAGTACAGAGTGGTGAGAGTAGTAGAGATATACCAGTACAGAGGGAGGAGTGGGGAGAGTAGTAGACATATACCAGTACAGAGTGGTGAGTAGTAGAGATATACCACTATAGAGTGGGAGAGTAGTAGAGATATACCAGTACAGAGGGAGGAGTGGGGAGAGTAGTAGAGATATAACCACTACAGAGGGAGGAGTGGGGAGAGTAGTAGAGATATAACCACTACAGAAGTAGGAGTGGGGAGAGTAGTAGAGATATACCAGTACAGAGGGAGGAGTGGGGAGAGTAGTAGAGATATAACCACTACAGAGGGAGTAGTGGGGAGAGTAGTAGAGATATAACCACTACAGAGGGAGGAGTGGGGAGAGTAGTAGAGATATAACCACTACAGAGGGAGGAGTGGGGAGAGTAGTAGAGATATACCACTATAGAGTGGGGAGAGTAGTAGAGATATACCAGTACAGAGGGAGGAGTGGGGAGAGTAGTAGAGATATACCACTATAGAGTGGGGAGAGTAGTAGAGATATACCAGTACAGATGGAGAGTGGGGAGAGTAGTAGAGATATACCACTATAGAGTGGGAGAGTAGTAGAGATATACCAGTACAGAGGAGGAGTGGGGAGAGTAGTAGAGATATACCACTATAGAGGGGGAGAGTAGTAGAGATATACCACTATAGAGGGGAGAGTAGTAGAGATATACCACTATAGAGTGGGGAGAGTAGTAGAGATATACCAGTACAGATGGAGGAGTGGGGAGAGTAGTAGAGATATACCACTATAGAGTGGGGAGAGTAGTATAGATATAACCACTACAGAGGGAGGAGTGGGGAGAGTAGTAGAGATATACCACTATAGAGTGGGAGAGTAGTAGAGATATACCAGTACAGAGGAGGAGTGGGGAGAGTAGTAGAGATATAACCACTACAGAGGGAGGAGTGGGGAGAGTAGTAGAGATATACCACTATAGAGTGGGAGAGTAGTAGAGATATACCAGTACAGAGGGAGGAGTGGGGAGAGTAGTAGAGATATACCACTATAGAGTGGGGAGAGTAGTAGAGATATACCAGTACAGATGGGGGGAGAGTAGTAGAGATATACCACTATAGAGTGGGAGAGTAGTAGAGATATAACAGTACAGAGGGAGGAGGAGGGGAGAGTAGTAGAGATATACCACTATAGAGGGAGTAGTAGAGATATACCACTATAGAGGGGAGAGTAGTAGAGATATACCACTATAGAGTGGGGAGAGTAGTAGAGATATACCAGTACAGATGGAGGAGTGGGGAGAGTAGTAGAGATATACCACTATAGAGTGGGGAGAGTAGTAGAGATGTAACCACTACAGAGGGAGGAGTGGGGAGAGTAGTAGAGATATAACCACTACAGAGGGAGGAGTGGGGAGAGTAGTAGAGATATACCACTATAGAGTGGGGAGAGTAGTAGAGATATACCACTATAGAGTGGGGAGAGTAGTAGAGATATACCAGTACAGAGGGAGGAGTGGGGAGAGTAGTAGAGATATAACCACTACAGAGGGAGGAGTGGTGAGAGTAGTAGAGATATACCACTATAGAGTGAGGAGTAGAGTAGTAGAGATATACCAGTACAGAGTGAGGAGTGGTGAGTAGTAGAGATATACCAGTACAGAGGAGGAGTGGTGAGAGTAGTAGAGATATACCACTATAGAGTGGGGAGAGTAGTAGAGATACCACTACAGAGGAGGAGTGGGGAGAGTAGTAGAGATATACCACTATAGAGTGGGGAGAGTAGTAGAGATATACCACTATTGAGTGGGAGGAGATATACCACTACAGATGGAGGAGTGGGGAGAGAGTAGAGATATACCAGTACAGATGGAGGAGTGGGGAGAGTAGTAGAGATATACCACTACAGAGGGAGGAGTGGGGAGAGTAGTAGAGATATACCACTATAGAGTGGGGAGAGTAGTAGAGATATACCAGTACAGATGGAGGAGTGGGGAGAGTAGTAGAGATATACCACTATAGATGGAGGAGTGGGGAGAGTAGTAGAGATATACCACTATAGAGTGGGGAGAGTAGTAGAGATATACCAGTACAGAGTGGTGAGAGTAGTAGAGATATACCACTATAGAGTGGGGAGAGTAGTAGAGAGATACCACTACAGAGGGAGGAGTGGGGAGAGTAGTAGACATATACCAGTACAGAGTGGTGAGAGTAGTAGAGATATACCAGTACAGAGGGAGGAGTGGGGAGAGTAGTAGACATATACCAGTACAGAGTGGTGAGAGTAGTAGAGATATACCACTATAGAGTGGGGAGAGTAGTAGAGATATACCAGTACAGAGGGGAGGAGTGGGGAGAGTAGTAGAGATATAACCACTACAGAGGAGGAGTGGGGAGAGTAGTAGAGATATAACCACTACAGAAGTAGGAGTGGGGAGAGTAGTAGAGATATACCAGTACAGAGGGAGGAGTGGGGAGAGTAGTAGAGATATAACCACTACAGAGGAGTAGTGGGGAGAGTAGTAGAGATATAACCACTACAGAGGGAGGAGTGGGGAGAGTAGTAGAGATATAACCACTACAGAGGGAGGAGTGGGAGAGTAGTAGAGATATACCACTATAGAGTGGGGAGAGTAGTAGAGATATACCAGTACAGAGGAGGAGTGGGGAGAGTAGTAGAGATATACCACTATAGAGTGGGGAGAGTAGTAGAGATATACCAGTACAGATGGAGGAGTGGGAGAGTAGTAGAGATATACCACTATAGAGAGTAGTAGAGATATACCAGTACAGAGGGAGGAGTGGGAGAGTAGTAGAGATATACCACTATAGAGGGGAGAGTAGTAGAGATATACCACTATAGGGAGAGTAGTAGAGATATACCACTATAGAGTGGGGAGAGTAGTAGAGATATACCAGTACAGATGGAGGAGTGGGGAGAGTAGTAGAGATATACCACTATAGAGTGGGGAGAGTAGTATAGATATAACCACTACAGAGGGAGGAGTGGGGAGAGTAGTAGAGATATACCACTATAGAGTGGGGAGAGTAGTAGAGATATACCAGTACAGAGGAGGAGTGGGGAGAGTAGTAGAGATATAACCACTACAGAGGGAGGAGTGGGGAGTAGGAGGAGTGGGGAGAGTAGTAGAGATATACCAGTACAGAGGGAGGAGTGGGGAGAGTAGTAGAGATATACCACTATAGAGTGGGGAGAGTAGTAGAGATATACCAGTACAGATGGAGGAGGGGAGAGTAGTAGAGATATACCACTATAGAGTGGGGAGAGTAGTAGTAGAGATATAACAGTACAGAGGAGGAGTGGGGAGAGTAGTAGAGATATACCACTATAGAGGGGGGAGAGTAGTAGAGATATACCACTATAGAGGGGGAGAGTAGTAGAGATATACCACTATAGAGTGGGGGAGAGTAGTAGAGATATACCAGTACAGATGGAGGAGTGGGGGAGAGTAGTAGAGATATACCACTATAGAGTGGGGAGAGTAGTAGAGATGTAACCACTACAGAGGGAGGAGTGGGGGAGAGTAGTAGAGATATAACCACTACAGAGGGAGGAGTGGGGAGAGTAGTAGAGATATACCACTATAGAGTGGGAGAGTAGTAGAGATATACCACTATAGAGTGGGGAGAGTAGTAGAGATATACCAGTACAGAGGGAGGAGTGGGGAGAGTAGTAGAGATATAACCACTACAGAGGAGGAGTGGTGAGAGTAGTAGAGATATACCACTATAGAGTGAGGAGTGGTGAGAGTAGTAGAGATATACCAGTACAGAGTGAGGAGTGGTGAGAGTAGTAGAGATATACCAGTACAGAGGAGGAGTGGTGAGAGTAGTAGAGATATACCACTATAGAGTGGGAGAGTAGTAGAGAGATACCACTACAGAGGAGGAGTGGGGAGAGTAGTAGAGATATACCACTATAGAGTGGGGAGAGTAGTAGAGATATACCACTATTGAGTGGGGAGAGTAGTAGAGATATACCACTACAGATGGAGGAGTGGGAGAGTAGTAGAGATATACCAGTACAGATGGAGGAGTGGGGAGAGTAGTAGAGATATACCACTACAGAGGGAGGAGTGGGGAGAGTAGTAGAGATATACCACTATAGAGTGGGGAGAGTAGTAGAGATATACCAGTACAGATGGAGGAGTGGGGAGAGTAGTAGAGATATACCACTATAGATGGAGGAGTGGGGAGAGTAGTAGAGATATACCACTATAGAGTGGGGAGAGTAGTAGAGATATACCACTATAGAGTGGGGAGAGTAGTAGAGATATACCAGTACAGATGGAGGAGTGGGGAGAGTAGTAGAGATATACCACTATAGATGGAGGAGTGGGGAGAGTAGTAGAGATATACCACTATAGAGTGGGGAGAGTAGTAGAGATATAACCACTACAGAGTGGTGAGAGTAGTAGAGAGATACCACTACAGAGTGAGGAGTGGTGAGAGTAGTAGAGATATACCAGTACAGATGGAGGAGTGGGGAGAGTCGTAGAGATATACCACTATAGAGTGGGGAGAGTAGTAGAGATATACCACTACAGATGGAGGAGTGGGGAGAGTAGTAGAGATATACCACTATAGAGTGGGGAGAGTAGTAGAGATATACCAGTACAGAGGGAGGAGTGGGGAGAGTAGTAGAGATATACCACTATAGAGTGGGGAGAGTAGTAGAGAGATACCACTACAGAGGGAGGAGTGGGGAGAGTAGTAGAGATATACCACTATAGAGTGGGGAGAGTAGTAGAGATATACCACTATTGAGTGGGGAGAGTAGTAGAGATATACCACTACAGATGGAGGAGTGGGGAGAGTAGTAGAGATATACCAGTACAGATGGAGGAGTGGGGAGAGTAGTAGAGATATACCACTACAGAGGGAGGAGTGGGGAGAGTAGTAGAGATATACCACTATAGAGTGGGGAGAGTAGTAGAGATATACCAGTACAGATGGAGGAGTGGGGAGAGTAGTAGAGATATACCACTATAGATGGAGGAGTGGGGAGAGTAGTAGAGATATACCACTATAGAGTGGGGAGAGTAGTAGAGATATACCACTATAGAGTGGGAGAGTAGTAGAGATATACCAGTACAGATGGAGGAGTGGGGAGAGTAGTAGAGATATACCACTATAGATGGAGGAGTGGGGAGAGTAGTAGAGATATACCACTATAGAGTGGGGAGAGTAGTAGAGATATAACCACTACAGAGTGGTGAGAGTAGTAGAGAGATACCACTACAGAGTGAGGAGTGGTGAGAGTAGTAGAGATATACCAGTACAGATGGAGGAGTGGGGAGAGTCGTAGAGATATACCACTATAGAGTGGGGAGAGTAGTAGAGATATACCACTACAGATGGAGGAGTGGGGAGAGTAGTAGAGATATACCACTATAGAGTGGGGAGAGTAGTAGAGATATACCAGTACAGAGGGAGGAGTGGGGAGAGTAGTAGAGATATACCACTATAGAGTGGTGAGAGTAGTAGAGATTTAACCACTACAGAGGGAGGAGTGGGGAGAGTAGTAGAGATATAACCACTACAGAGGGAGGAGTGGGGAGAGTAGTAGAGATATACCACTACAGAGGGAGGAGTGGGGAGAGTAGTAGAGATATACCACTATAGAGTGGGGAGAGTAGTAGATATATACCAGTACAGAGGGAGGAGTGGGGAGAGTAGTAGAGATATAACCACTACAGAGGGAGGAGTGGGGAGAGTAGTAGAGATATACCACTATAGAGTGGGGAGAGTAGTAGATATATACCAGTACAGAGGGAGAAGTGGGGAGAGTAGTAGAGATATAATCACTACAGAGGGAGGAGTGGGGAGAGTAGTAGAGATATACCACTACAGATGGAGGAGTGGGGAGAGTAGTAGAGATATACCAGTACAGAGGGAGGAGTGGGGAGAGTAGTAGAGATATAACCACTACAGAGGGAGGAGTGGGGAGAGTAGTAGAGATATACCACTACAGAGGGAGGAGAGTAGTAGAGATATAACCACTACAGAGTGGTGAGAGTAGTAGAGATATACCAGTACAGAGGGAGGAGTGGGGAGAGTAGTAGAGATATAACCACTACAGAGGGAGTAGTGGGGAGAGTAGTAGAGATATAACCACTACAGAGGGAGGAGTGGGGAGAGTAGTGGAGATATACAACTATAGAGTGAGGAGTGGTGAGAGTAGTAGAGATATACCAGTACAGAGTGAGGAGTGGTGAGAGTAGTAGAGATATACCAGTACAGAGGAGGAGTGGTGAGAGTAGTAGAGATATAACCACTACAGAGTGGGAGAGTAGTAGAGATATACCACTATAGAGTGGTGAGAGTAGTAGAGATATACCACTACAGAGGGAGGAGTGGGGAGAGTAGTAGAGATATACCACTACAGAGGGAGGAGTGGGGAGAGTAGTAGACATATACCAGTACAGAGTGGTGAGAGTAGTAGAGATATACCACTATAGAGTGGGGAGAGTAGTAGAGATATACCAGTACAGAGGGAGGAGTGGGGAGAGTAGTAGAGATATACCACTATAGAGTGGGGAGAGTAGTAGAGATATACCAGTACAGAGGGAGGAGTGGGGAGAGTAGTAGAGATATAACCACTACAGAGGGAGGAGTGGGGAGAGTAGTAGAGATATAACCACTACAGAAGTAGGAGTGGGGAGAGTAGTAGAGATATACCAGTACAGAGGGAGGAGTGGGGAGAGTAGTAGAGATATAACCACTACAGAGGGAGTAGTGGGGAGAGTAGTAGAGATATAACCACTATAGAGTGAGGAGTGGTGAGAGTAGTAGAGATATACCAGTACAGAGTGAGGAGTGGTGAGAGTAGTAGAGATATACCAGTACAGAGGGAGGAGTGGTGAGAGTAGTAGAGATATAACCACTACAGAGTGGGGAGAGTAGTAGAGATATACCACTATAGAGTGGTTAGAGTAGTAGAGATATACCACTACAGAGGGAGGAGTGGGGAGAGTAGTAGAGATATACCACTACAGAGGGAGGAGTGGGGAGAGTAGTAGACATATACCAGTACAGAGTGGTGAGAGTAGTAGAGATATACCACTATAGAGTGGGGAGAGTAGTAGAGATATACCAGTACAGAGGGAGGAGTGGGGAGAGTAGTAGACATATACCAGTACAGAGTGGTGAGAGTAGTAGAGATATACCACTATAGAGTGGGGAGAGTAGTAGAGATATACCAGTACAGAGGAGGAGTGGGGAGAGTAGTAGAGATATAACCACTACAGAGGGAGGAGTGGGGAGAGTAGTAGAGATATAACCACTACAGAAGTAGGAGTGGGGAGAGTAGTAGAGATATACCAGTACAGAGGGAGGAGTGGGGAGAGTAGTAGAGATATAACCACTACAGAGGGAGTAGTGGGGAGAGTAGTAGAGATATAACCACTACAGAGGGAGGAGTGGGGAGAGTAGTAGAGATATAACCACTACAGAGGGAGGAGTGGGGAGAGTAGTAGAGATATACCACTATAGAGTGGGGAGAGTAGTAGAGATATACCAGTACAGAGGGAGGAGTGGGGAGAGTAGTAGAGATATACCACTATAGAGTGGGGAGAGTAGTAGAGATATACCAGTACAGATGGAGGAGTGGGGAGAGTAGTAGAGATATACCACTATAGAGTGGGGAGAGTAGTAGAGATATACCAGTACAGAGGGAGGAGTGGGGAGAGTAGTAGAGATATACCACTATAGAGGGGGGAGAGTAGTAGAGATATACCACTATAGAGGGGGGAGAGTAGTAGAGATATACCACTATAGAGTGGGGAGAGTAGTAGAGATATACCAGTACAGATGGAGGAGTGGGGAGAGTAGTAGAGATATACCACTATAGAGTGGGGAGAGTAGTAGAGATATAACCACTACAGAGGGAGGAGTGGGGAGAGTAGTAGAGATATACCACTATAGAGTGGGGAGAGTAGTAGAGATATACCAGTACAGAGGAGGAGTGGGGAGAGTAGTAGAGATATAACCACTACAGAGGGAGGAGGAGGGGAGAGTAGTAGAGATATACCACTATAGAGTGGGGAGAGTAGTAGAGATATACCAGTACAGAGGGAGGAGTGGGGAGAGTAGTAGAGATATACCACTATAGAGTGGGGAGAGTAGTAGAGATATACCAGTACAGATGGAGGAGGGGGGAGAGTAGTAGAGATATACCACTATAGAGTGGGGAGAGTAGTAGAGATATAACAGTACAGAGGGAGGAGTGGGGAGAGTAGTAGAGATATACCACTATAGAGGGGGGAGAGTAGTAGAGATATACCACTATAGAGGGGGGAGAGTAGTAGAGATATACCACTATAGAGTGGGGAGAGTAGTAGAGATATAATCACTACAGAGGGAGGAGTGGGGAGAGTAGTAGAGATATACCACTACAGATGGAGGAGTGGGGAGAGTAGTAGAGATATACCAGTACAGAGGGAGGAGTGGGGAGAGTAGTAGAGATATAACCACTACAGAGGGAGGAGTGGGGAGAGTAGTAGAGATATACCACTACAGAGGGAGGAGAGTAGTAGAGATATAACCACTACAGAGTGGTGAGAGTAGTAGAGATATACCAGTACAGAGGGAGGAGTGGGGAGAGTAGTAGAGATATAACCACTACAGAGGGAGTAGTGGGGAGAGTAGTAGAGATATAACCACTACAGAGGGAGGAGTGGGGAGAGTAGTGGAGATATACCACTATAGAGTGAGGAGTGGTGAGAGTAGTAGAGATATACCAGTACAGAGTGAGGAGTGGTGAGAGTAGTAGAGATATACCAGTACAGAGGGAGGAGTGGTGAGAGTAGTAGAGATATAACCACTACAGAGTGGGGAGAGTAGTAGAGATATACCACTATAGAGTGGTGAGAGTAGTAGAGATATACCACTACAGAGGGAGGAGTGGGGAGAGTAGTAGAGATATACCACTACAGAGGGAGGAGTGGGGAGAGTAGTAGACATATACCAGTACAGAGTGGTGAGAGTAGTAGAGATATACCACTATAGAGTGGGGAGAGTAGTAGAGATATACCAGTACAGAGGGAGGAGTGGGGAGAGTAGTAGAGATATACCACTATAGAGTGGGGAGAGTAGTAGAGATATACCAGTACAGAGGGAGGAGTGGGGAGAGTAGTAGAGATATAACCACTACAGAGGGAGGAGTGGGGAGAGTAGTAGAGATATAACCACTACAGAAGTAGGAGTGGGGAGAGTAGTAGAGATATACCAGTACAGAGGGAGGAGTGGGGAGAGTAGTAGAGATATAACCACTACAGAGGGAGTAGTGGGGAGAGTAGTAGAGATATAACCACTACAGAGGGAGGAGTGGGGAGAGTAGTAGAGATATACCACTATAGAGTGAGGAGTGGTGAGAGTAGTAGAGATATACCAGTACAGAGTGAGGAGTGGTGAGAGTAGTAGAGATATACCAGTACAGAGGGAGGACTGGTGAGAGTAGTAGAGATATAACCACTACAGAGTGGGGAGAGTAGTAGAGATATACCACTATAGAGTGGTTAGAGTAGTAGAGATATACCACTACAGAGGGAGGAGTGGGGAGAGTAGTAGAGATATACCACTACAGAGGGAGGAGTGGGGAGAGTAGTAGACATATACCAGTACAGAGTGGTGAGAGTAGTAGAGATATACCACTATAGAGTGGGGAGAGTAGTAGAGATATACCAGTACAGAGGGAGGAGTGGGGAGAGTAGTAGACATATACCAGTACAGAGTGGTGAGAGTAGTAGAGATATACCACTATAGAGTGGGGAGAGTAGTAGAGATATACCAGTACAGAGGGAGGAGTGGGGAGAGTAGTAGAGATATAACCACTACAGAGGGAGGAGTGGGGAGAGTAGTAGAGATATAACCACTACAGAAGTAGGAGTGGGGAGAGTAGTAGAGATATACCAGTACAGAGGGAGGAGTGGGGAGAGTAGTAGAGATATAACCACTACAGAGGGAGTAGTGGGGAGAGTAGTAGAGATATAACCACTACAGAGGGAGGAGTGGGGAGAGTAGTAGAGATATAACCACTACAGAGGGAGGAGTGGGGAGAGTAGTAGAGATATACCACTATAGAGTGGGGAGAGTAGTAGAGATATACCAGTACAGAGGGAGGAGTGGGGAGAGTAGTAGAGATATACCACTATAGAGTGGGGAGAGTAGTAGAGATATACCAGTACAGATGGAGGAGTGGGGAGAGTAGTAGAGATATACCACTATAGAGTGGGGAGAGTAGTAGAGATATACCAGTACAGAGGGAGGAGTGGGGAGAGTAGTAGAGATATACCACTATAGAGGGGGGAGAGTAGTAGAGATATACCACTATAGAGGGGGGAGAGTAGTAGAGATATACCACTATAGAGTGGGGAGAGTAGTAGAGATATACCAGTACAGATGGAGGAGTGGGGAGAGTAGTAGAGATATACCACTATAGAGTGGGGAGAGTAGTAGAGATATAACCACTACAGAGGGAGGAGTGGGGAGAGTAGTAGAGATATACCACTATAGAGTGGGGAGAGTAGTAGAGATATACCAGTACAGAGGGAGGAGTGGGGAGAGTAGTAGAGATATAACCACTACAGAGGGAGGAGTGGGGAGAGTAGTAGAGATATACCACTATAGAGTGGGGAGAGTAGTAGAGATATACCAGTACAGAGGGAGGAGTGGGGAGAGTAGTAGAGATATACCACTATAGAGTGGGGAGAGTAGTAGAGATATACCAGTACAGATGGAGGAGGGGGGAGAGTAGTAGAGATATACCACTATAGAGTGGGGAGAGTAGTAGAGATATAACAGTACAGAGGGAGGAGTGGGGAGAGTAGTAGAGATATACCACTATAGAGGGGGGAGAGTAGTAGAGATATACCACTATAGAGGGGGGAGAGTAGTAGAGATATACCACTATAGAGTGGGGAGAGTAGTAGAGATATACCAGTACAGATGGAGGAGTGGGGAGAGTAGTAGAGATATACCACTATAGAGTGGGGAGAGTAGTAGAGATATAACCACTACAGAGGGAGGAGTGGGGAGAGTAGTAGAGATATAACCACTACAGAGGGAGGAGTGGGGAGAGTAGTAGAGATATACCACTATAGAGTGGGGAGAGTAGTAGAGATATACCACTATAGAGTGGGGAGAGTAGTAGAGATATACCAGTACAGAGGGAGGAGTGGGGAGAGTAGTAGAGATATAACCACTACAGAGGGAGGAGTGGTGAGAGTAGTAGAGATATACCACTATAGAGTGAGGAGTGGTGAGAGTAGTAGAGATATACCAGTACAGAGTGAGGAGTGGTGAGAGTAGTAGAGATATACCAGTACAGAGGGAGGAGTGGTGAGAGTAGTAGAGATATACCACTATAGAGTGGGGAGAGTAGTAGAGAGATACCACTACAGAGGGAGGAGTGGGGAGAGTAGTAGAGATATACCACTATAGAGTGGGGAGAGTAGTAGAGATATACCACTATTGAGTGGGGAGAGTAGTAGAGATATACCACTACAGATGGAGGAGTGGGGAGAGTAGTAGAGATATACCAGTACAGATGGAGGAGTGGGGAGAGTAGTAGAGATATACCACTACAGAGGGAGGAGTGGGGAGAGTAGTAGAGATATACCACTATAGAGTGGGGAGAGTAGTAGAGATATACCAGTACAGATGGAGGAGTGGGGAGAGTAGTAGAGATATACCACTATAGATGGAGGAGTGGGGAGAGTAGTAGAGATATACCACTATAGAGTGGGGAGAGTAGTAGAGATATACCACTATAGAGTGGGGAGAGTAGTAGAGATATACCAGTACAGATGGAGGAGTGGGGAGAGTAGTAGAGATATACCACTATAGATGGAGGAGTGGGGAGAGTAGTAGAGATATACCACTATAGAGTGGGGAGAGTAGTAGAGATATAACCACTACAGAGTGGTGAGAGTAGTAGAGAGATACCACTACAGAGTGAGGAGTGGTGAGAGTAGTAGAGATATACCAGTACAGATGGAGGAGTGGGGAGAGTCGTAGAGATATACCACTATAGAGTGGGGAGAGTAGTAGAGATATACCACTACAGATGGAGGAGTGGGGAGAGTAGTAGAGATATACCACTATAGAGTGGGGAGAGTAGTAGAGATATACCAGTACAGAGGGAGGAGTGGGGAGAGTAGTAGAGATATACCACTATAGAGTGGTGAGAGTAGTAGAGATTTAACCACTACAGAGGGAGGAGTGGGGAGAGTAGTAGAGATATAACCACTACAGAGGGAGGAGTGGGGAGAGTAGTAGAGATATACCACTATAGAGTGGGGAGAGTAGTAGAGATATACCAGTACAGATGGAGGAGTGGGGAGAGTAGTAGAGATATACCACTATAGATGGAGGAGTGGGGAGAGTAGTAGAGATATACCACTATAGAGTGGGGAGAGTAGTAGAGATATACCACTATAGAGTGGGGAGAGTAGTAGAGATATACCAGTACAGATGGAGGAGTGGGGAGAGTAGTAGAGATATACCACTATAGATGGAGGAGTGGGGAGAGTAGTAGAGATATACCACTATAGAGTGGGGAGAGTAGTAGAGATATAACCACTACAGAGTGGTGAGAGTAGTAGAGAGATACCACTACAGAGTGAGGAGTGGTGAGAGTAGTAGAGATATACCAGTACAGATGGAGGAGTGGGGAGAGTCGTAGAGATATACCACTATAGAGTGGGGAGAGTAGTAGAGATATACCACTACAGATGGAGGAGTGGGGAGAGTAGTAGAGATATACCACTATAGAGTGGGGAGAGTAGTAGAGATATACCAGTACAGAGGGAGGAGTGGGGAGAGTAGTAGAGATATACCACTATAGAGTGGTGAGAGTAGTAGAGATTTAACCACTACAGAGGGAGGAGTGGGGAGAGTAGTAGAGATATAACCACTACAGAGGGAGGAGTGGGGAGAGTAGTAGAGATATACCACTATAGAGTGGGGAGAGTAGTAGAGATATACCAGTACAGATGGAGGAGTGGGGAGAGTAGTAGAGATATACCACTATAGATGGAGGAGTGGGGAGAGTAGTAGAGATATACCACTATAGAGTGGGGAGAGTAGTAGAGATATAACCACTACAGAGTGGTGAGAGTAGTAGAGAGATACCACTACAGAGTGAGGAGTGGTGAGAGTAGTAGAGATATACCAGTACAGATGGAGGAGTGGGGAGAGTCGTAGAGATATACCACTATAGAGTGGGGAGAGTAGTAGAGATATACCACTACAGATGGAGGAGTGGGGAGAGTAGTAGAGATATACCACTATAGAGTGGGGAGAGTAGTAGAGATATACCAGTACAGAGGGAGGAGTGGGGAGAGTAGTAGAGATATACCACTATAGAGTGGTGAGAGTAGTAGAGATTTAACCACTACAGAGGGAGGAGTGGGGAGAGTAGTAGAGATATAACCACTACAGAGGGAGGAGTGGGGAGAGTAGTAGAGATATACCACTACAGAGGGAGGAGTGGGGAGAGTAATAGAGATATACCACTATAGAGTGGGGAGAGTAGTAGATATATACCAGTACAGAGGGAGGAGTGGGGAGAGTAGTAGAGATATAACCACTACAGAGGGAGGAGTGGGGAGAGTAGTAGAGATATACCACTACAGATGGAGGAGTGGTGAGAGTAGTAGAGATATACCAGTACAGAGGGAGGAGTGGTGAGAGTAGTAGAGATATACCAGTACAGAGGGAGGAGTTTATTTATTTTATTTATTTTATTTCACCTTTATTTAACCAGGTAGGCTAGTTGAGAACAAGTTCTCATTTGCAACTGCGACCTGGCCAAGATAAAGCATAGCAGTGTGAACAGACAACACAGAGTTACACATGGAGTAAACAATTAACAAGTCAATAACACAGTAGAAAAAAAGGGGGGGAGTCTATATACAATGTGTGCAAAAGGCATGAGGTAGGCGAATAATTACAATTTTGCAGATTAACACTGGAGTGATAAATGATCAGATGGTCATGTACAGGTAGAGATATTGGTGTGCAAAAGAGCAGAAAAGTAAATAAATAAAAACAGTATGGGGATGAGGTAGGTGAAAATGGGTGGGCTATTTACCAATAGACTATGTACAGCTGCAGCGATCGGTTAGCTGCTCAGATAGCTGATGTTTGAAGTTGGTGAGGGAGATAAAAGTCTCCAACTTCAGCGATTTTGCAATTGTTCCAGTCACAGGCAGCAGAGTACTGGAACGAAAGGCGGCCGAATGAGGTGTTGGCTTTAGGGATGATCAATGAGATACACCTGCTGGAGCGCGTGCTACGGATGGGTGTTGCCATCGTGACCAGTGAACTGAGATAAGGCGGAGCTTTACCTAGCATGGACTTGTAGATGACCTGGAGCCAGTGGGTCTGGCGACGAATATGTAGCGAGGGCCAGCCGACTAGAGCATACAAGTCGCAGTGGTGGGTGGTATAAGGTGCTTTAGTGACAAAACGGATGGCACTGTGATAGACTGCATCCAGTTTGCTGAGTAGAGTGTTGGAAGCCATTTTGTAGATGACATCGCCGAAGTCGAGGATCGGTAGGATAGTCAGTTTTACTAGGGTAAGCTTGGCGGCGTGAGTGAAGGAGGCTTTGTTGCGGAATAGAAAGCCGACTCTTGATTTGATTTTCGATTGGAGATGTTTGATATGAGTCTGGAAGGAGAGTTTGCAGTCTAGCCAGACACCTAGGTACTTATAGATGTCCACATATTCAAGGTCGGAACCATCCAGGGTGGTGATGCTAGTCAGGCATGCGGGTGCAGGCAGCGATCGGTTGAAAAGCATGCATTTGGTTTTACTAGCGTTTAAGAACAGTTGGAGACCACGGAAGGAGTGCTGTATGGCATTGAAGCTCGTTTGGAGGTTAGATAGCACAGTGTCCAATGACGGGCCGAAAGTATATAGAATGGTGTCGTCTGCGTAGAGGTGGATCAGGGAATCACCCGCAGCAAGAGCAACATCATTGATATATACAGAGAAAAGAGTCATTTAACATTTACATTTAAGTCATTTAGCAGACGCTCTTATCCAGAGCGACTTACAAATTGGTGCTTTCACCTTATGACATCCAGTGGAACAGCCACTTTACAATAGTGCATCTAGGTCTTTTAAGGGGGGGGGGGAGAAGGATTACTTTATCCTATCCTAGGTATTCCTTAAAGAGGTGGGGTTTCAGGTGTCTCCGGAAGGTGGTGATTGACTCCGCTGTCCTGGCGTCGTGAGGGAGTTTGTTCCACCATTGGGGGGCCAGAGCAGCGAACAGTTTTGACTGGGCTGAGCGGGAACTGTACTTCCTCAGTGGTAGGGAGGCGAGCAGGCCAGAGGTGGATGAACGCAGTGCCCTTGTTTGGGTGTAGGGCCTGATCAGAGCCTGGAGGTACTGAGGTGCCGTTCCCCTCACAGCTCCGTAGGCAAGCACCATGGTCTTGTAGCGGATGCGAGCTTCAACTGGAAGCCAGTGGAGAGAGCGGAGGAGCGGGGTGACGTGAGAGAACTTGGGAAGGTTGAACACCAGACGGGCTGCGGCGTTCTGGATGAGTTGTAGGGTGTTTAATGGCACAGGCAGGGAGCCCAGCCAACAGCGAGTTGCAGTAATCCAGACGGGAGATGACAAGTGCCTGGATTAGGACCTGCGCCGCTTCCTGTGTGAGGCAGGGTCATACTCTGCGGATGTTGTAGAGCATGAACCTACAGGAACGGGCCACCGCCTTGATGTTATTTGAGAACGACAGGGTGTTGTCCAGGATCACGCCAAGGTTCTTAGCGCTCTGGGAGGAGGACACAATGGAGTTGTCAACCGTGATGGCGAGATCATGGAACGGGCAGTCCTTCCCGGGAGGAAGAGCAGCTCCGTCTTGCCGAGGTTCAGCTTGAGGTGATGATCCGTCATCCACACTGATATGTCTGCCAGACATGCAGAGATGCGATTCGCCACCTGGTCGTCAGAAGGGGGAAAGGAGAAGATTAATTGTGTGTCGTCTGCATAGCAATGATAGGAGAGACCATGTGAGGTTATGACAGAGCCAAGTGACTTGGTGTATAGCGAGAATAGGAGAGGGCCTAGAACAGAGCCCTGGGGGACACCAGTGGTGAGAGCACGTGGTGAGGAGACGGATTCTCGCCACGCCACCTGGTAGGAGCGACCTGTCAGGTAGGACGCAATCCAAGCGTGGGCCGCGCCGGAGATGCCCAACTCGGAGAGGGTGGAGAGGAGGATCTGATGGTTCACAGTATCGAAGGCAGCCGATAGGTCTAGAAGGATGAGAGCAGAGGAGAGAGAGTTAGCTTTAGCAGTGCGGAGCGCCTCCGTGATACAGAGAAGAGCAGTCTCAGTTGAATGACTAGTCTTGAAACCTGACTGATTTGGATCAAGAAGGTCATTCTGAGAGAGATAGCGGGAGAGCTGGCCAAGGACGGCACGTTCAAGAGTTTTGGAGAGAAAAGAAAGAAGGGATACTGGTCTGTAGTTGTTGACATCGGAGGGATCGAGTGTAGGTTTTTTCAGAAGGGGTGCAACTCTCGCTCTCTTGAAGACGGGAGGGACGTAGCCAGCGGTCAGGGATGAGTTGATGAGCGAGGTGAGGTAAGGGAGAAGGTCACCGGAGATGGTCTGGAGAAGAGAGGAGGGATAGGGTCAAGCGGGCAGGTTGTTGGGCGGCCGGCCGTCACAAGACGCGAGATGTCATCTGGAGAGAGAGGGAGAAAGAGGTCAGAGCACAGGGTAGGGCAGTGTGAGCAGAACCAGCGGTGTCGTTTGACTTAGCAAACGAGGATCGGATGTCGTCGACCTTCTTTTCAAAATGGTTGACGAAGTCATCTGCAGAGAGGGAGGAGGGGGGGGAGGGGGAGGAGGATTCAAGAGGGAGGAGAAGGTGGCAAAGAGCTTCCTAGGGTTAGAGGCAGATGCTTGGAATTTAGAGTGGTAGAAAGTGGCTTTAGCAGCAGAGACAGAGGAGGAAAATGTAGAGAGGAGGGAGTGAAAGGATGCCAGGTCCGCAGGGGAGGCGAGTTTTCCTCCATTTCCGCTCGGCTGCCCGGAGCCCTGTTCCCGAGAATTGAACCCTGTGGCACCCCCATAGAGACTGCCAGAGGACCGGACAGCATGCCCTCCGATTTGACACACTGAACTCTGTCTGCAAAGTAATTGGTGAACCAGGCAAGGCAGTCATCCGAAAAACCGAGGCTCCTGAGTCTGCCGATAAGAATATGGTGATTGACAGAGTCGAAGGCCTTGGCAAGGTCAATGAAGACGGCTGCACAGTACTGTCTTTTATCGATGGCGGTTATGATATCGTTTAGTACCTTGAGTGTGGCTGAGGTGAACCCGTGACCGGCTCGGAGACCAGATTGCACAGCGGAGAATGTACGGTGGGATTCGAGATGGTCAGTGACCTGTTTGTTGACTTGGCTTTCAAAGACCTTAGATAGGCAGGGCAGGATGGATATAGGTCTGTAATAGTTTGGGTCCAGGGTGTCTCCCCCTTTGAAGAGGGGGATGACTGCGGCAGCTTTCCAATCCTTGGGGATCTCGGACGATATGAAAGAGAGGTTGAACAGGCTGGTAATAGGGGTTGCGACAATGGCGGCGGATAGTTTCAGAAATAGAGGGTCCAGATTGTCAAGCCCAGCTGATTTGTACGGGTCCAGGTTTTGGAGCTCTTTCAGAACATCTGCTATCTGGATTTGGGTAAAGGAGAACCTGGAGAGGCTTGGGCGAGGAGCTGCGGGGGCGGAGCTGTTGGCCGAGGTTGGAGAAGCCAGGCGGAAGGCATGGCCAGCCGTTGAGAAATGCTTATTGAAGTTTTCGATAATCATGGATTTATCGGTGGTGACCGTGTTACCTAGCCTCAGTGCAGTGGGCAGCTGGGAGGAGGTGCTCTTGTTCTCCATGGACTTCACAGTGTCCCAGAACTTTTTGGAGTTGGAGCTACAGGATGCAAACTTCTGCCTGAAGAAGCTGGCCTTAGCTTTCCTGACTGACTGCGTGTATTGGTTCCTGACTTCCCTGAACAGTTGCATATCGCGGGGACTGTTCGATGCTATTGCAGTCCGCCACAGGATGTTTTTGTGCTGGTCGAGGGCAGTCAGGTCTGGAGTGAACCAAGGGCTGTATCTGTTCTTGGTTCTGCATTTTTTGAACGGAGCATGCTTATCTAAAATGGAGAGGAAGTTGCTTTTAAAGAATGACCAGGCATCCTCAACTGACGGGATGAGGTCAATGTCCTTCCAGGATACCCGGGCCAGGTCGATTAGGAAGGCCTGCTCACAGAAGTGTTTTAGGGAGCGTTTGACAGTGATGAGGGGTGGTCGTTTGACTGCGGTTCCGTAGCGGATACAGGCAATGAGGCAGTGATCGCTGAGATCCTGGTTGAAGACAGCGGAGGTGTATTTGGAGGGCCAGTTGGTCAGGATGACGTCTATGAGGGTGCCCTTGTTTACAGAGTTAGGGTTGTATCTGGTGGGTTCCTTGATGATTTGTGTGAGATTGAGGGCATCTAGCTTAGATTGTAGGACTGCCGGGGTGTTAAGCATATCCCAGTTTAGGTCACCTAACAGAACAAACTCTGAAGCTAGATGGGGGGCGATCAATTCACAAATGGTGTCCAGTGCACAGCTGGGAGCTGAGGGGGGTTGGTAGCAGGCGGCAACAGTGAGAGACTTATTTCTGGAGAGAGTCATTTTCAAAATTAGTAGTTCGAACTGTTTGGGTATGGACCTGGAAAGTATGACATTACTTTGCAGGCTATCTCTGCAGTAGACTGCAACTCCTCCCCCTTTGGCAGTTCTATCTTGACGGAAGATGTTATAGTTGGGTATGGAAGAGTAGTAGAGATATACCACTACAGATGGAGGAGTGGGGAGAGTAGTAGAGATATACCAGTACAGATGGAGGAGTGGGGAGAGTAGTAGAGATATACCAGTACAGAGGGAGGAGTGGGGAGAGTAGTAGAGATATACCACTACAGATGGAGAAGTGGGGAGAGTAGTAGAGATATACCAGTACAGATGGAGGAGTGGGGAGAGTAGTAGAGATATACCAGTACAGAGGGAGGAGTGGGGAGAGTAGTAGAGATATAACCACTACAGAGTGAGGAGTGGGGAGAGTAGTAGAGATATACCACTACAGATGGAGGAGTGGGGAGAGTAGTAGAGATATAACCACTACAGAGGGAGGAGTGGGGAGAGTAGTAGAGATATAACCACTACAGAGGGAGGAGTGGGGAGAGTAGTAGAGATATAACCACTACAGAGTGGTGAGAGTAGTAGAGATATAACCACTACAGAGGGAGGAGTGGGGAGAGTAGTAGAGATATAACCACTACAGAGTGGGGAGAGTAGTAGAGATATAACCACTACAGAGGGAGGAGTGGGGAGAGTAGTAGAGATATAACCACTACAGAGTGGGGAGAGTAGTAGAGATATAACCACTACAGAGGGAGGAGTGGGGAGAATAGTAGAGATATACCAGTACAGAGGGAGGAGTGGGGAGAGTAGTAGAGATATAACCACTACAGATGGAGGAGTGGGGAGAGTAGTAGAGATATACCAGTACAGAGGGAGGAGTGGGGAGAGTAGTAGAGATATGCCACTACAGATGGAGGAGTGGGGAGAGTAGTAGAGATATAACCACTACAGAGGGAGGAGTGGGGAGAGTAGTAGAGATATACCACTACAGAGGGAGGAGTGGGGAGAGTAGTAGAGATATACCACTACAGATGGAGGAGTGGGGAGAGTAGTAGAGATATACCAGTAGAGATGGAGGAGTGGGGAGAGTAGTAGAGATATAACCACTACAGAGGGAGGAGTGGCGAGAGTAGTAGAGATATACCAGTACAGATGGAGGAGTGGGGAGAGTAGTAGAGATATACCACTACAGAGGGAGGAGTGGGGAGAGTAGTAGAGATATGCCACTACAGATGGAGGAGTGGGGAGAGTAGTAGAGATATAACCACTACAGAGGGAGGAGTGGGGAGAGTAGTAGAGATATACCACTACAGATGGAGGAGTGGGGAGAGTAGTAGAGATATACCACTACAGATGGAGGAGTGGGGAGAGTAGTAGAGATATACCACTACAGAGGGAGGAGTGGGGAGAGTAGTAGAGATATAACCACTACAGAGTGAGGAGTGGGGAGAGTAGTAGAGATATACCACTACAGATGGAGGAGTGGGGAGTGTAGTAGAGATATACCACTACAGATGGAGGTGTGGGGAGAGTAGTAGAGATATAACCACTACAGATGGAGGTGTGGGGAGAGTAGTAGAGATATACCAGTACAGATGGAGGAGTGGGGAGAGTAGTAGAGATATACCAGTACAGAGGGAGGAGTGGGGAGAGTAGTAGAGATATAACCACTACAGAGTGAGGAGTGGGGAGAGTAGTAGAGATATACCAGTACAGATGGAGGAGTGGGGAGAGTAGTAGAGATATACCACTACAGATGGAGGAGTGGGGAGAGTAGTAGAGATATAACCACTACAGATGGAGGAGTGGGGAGAGTAGTAGAGATATAACCACTACAGATGGAGGAGTGGGGAGAGTAGTAGAGATATAACCACTACAGAGGGAGGAGTATATGGGAAATAGAGGTCTTGGTGGCAGCTGCAGAGAGGTATATGGGAAATAGAGGTGGTGGTGGCAGCTGCAGAGAGGTATTTGGGAAATAGAGGTGGTGGTGGCAGCTGCAGAGAGGTATATGGGAAATAGAGGTCTTGGTGGCAGTTGCAGAGAGGTATATGGGAAATAGAGGTCTTGGTGGCAGCTGCAGAGAGGTATATGGGAAATAGAGGTGGTGGTGGCAGCTGCAGAGAGGTATATGGGAAATAGAGGTCTTGGTGGCAGCTGCAGAGAGGTATATGGGAAATAGAGGTCTTGGTGGCAGTTGCAGAGAGGTATATGGGAAATAGAGGTCTTGGTGGCAGTTGCAGAGAGGTATTTGGGAAATAGAGGTGGTGGTGGCAGCTGCAGAGATGTATATGGGAAATAGAGGTCTTGGTGGCAGCTGCAGAGAGGTATATGGGAAATAGAGGTCTTGGTGGCAGTTGCAGAGAGGTATTTGGGTGTGTGAGACTTGACGTCAGAAGAGTTACTGGATGTGGTGGTGTCCCATCCTTTCAGGATGATGGACTGAGGTTGGAATAAATACATTTAATTAGTGGACTAGGGTGGTGTTCATTTTATTTGATATCATTTAGAAATTAGTGAGTGTAGTGTTAGACGGTAGGGTATTTATTTACTACATTTTTTTTTTCAAGCAAAGTATAAGGGAGTTGTGCTCCAGTAGGTGGCGGTAATGCAACAAATTGGATGCCAACCGCTGTTAAAACCCATAGAAGAAGTACACACGCCTATATACAGAACGGGACGGAGAGCACGGCCAGCGGTAGGAGCGCATTGGGTTTTGTCTGTGTTGTGTTTATATTTTATACCCCGTTTATCAGAACGGAAAATAAAACTACAGACAGCCCGTTTGGGCCTACAAATTTGTTTTAAACCGGCATTTTGATTGGCGTTCCGTTTGGCTCATACGATTGAAGGGGATCGAGGGCTCGTGCCTTTCCCCCTCAAGGTTCCAGAGAGGCGCGTGGAAAAGCCCTGTGCAGAGAAAGAAGGGGGATCATAGCGTATGTATGTAGCCTAAATGCATACATGCCGGGGTCTTCGACTGTGTGGTTTTAAAAACGGAGACGGGTGTGTTTATTTTGTCGGCAAACGGCAATGAGTGGCAATGAGATCGCGTTGCTGGTGAGCCAGTGCTTTGATGAATAATTTACGGTCTTGTGGTCCGAAAGGGAGCGAACCACAGCCACTGCCGTTTGTAAACCTCTGACGACTTCGGAGAGGGCCCTTATGGTGGACTAGAAAGAGCCGACAAAACGGGTCTGAAACGGGACGAGGTATTTTGACATTGTCGGTAAATTCTTAGGGGCGGTGAGAAGGGGTGATGGTGTGTTGGAGGAGGAGAGAAGGAGCTTTGGGCACCTTGCGGAGGATCATATACAAACTCTGTTTTCGGATTATTCTCAAACCCCGCCACTTCTAAACCACAACAAACAAATCAAAACTAATCTCAGTCAACTCTAAATTACTATTTTCGACATGCGCCCATTAAAATAGTCCATCCAAGAAACAATAGAATAGGTGTATGTAAAGTTGACTATCATTGTAATGAATGGTGAGTAGTCGGTAGTTCTAAAGCTTCATCCAAGTGTAGAGATTGAATCATTGTGAACTGAAATGAATATTGCACATTTGATTTTCTATAGGAGAATCTTTAAAAATCATGCGATACAGAATTTTAAAAGGGCGTTTCTCTCGGCCTGCATCTGCATATCTGGCGTCAGTTGAGGGTTATGTTTAGGAGAGAACACTTACAGGCCTATCTTATGTGGACCATTTTGACAAATGTTTACTTAAAAAAAAAAAAAAAAACATATCTACCTCAAACCTCTGCCTGTTTTCCACAGAACACGACTGGAGAAACAAACAAATGTTTACTAAATGAATACCTCCGTCTCACTAATACCTTGTAGGTTCTTTATAAAGTGTAGCCTTATTTAAAACGCCTTCGATGGCTTCGTTCTCAGACTCCGACTTGCAGACCTGTCTTCTCTGCAAGGAGCTCTGTGGCTCCTCCTCCGCTACCATCTCTTGCAACTCCTCCACTTCCTCTTCCTCCTCTCACTCGTCCTCCTCCTCCTCCCGGCGCCTCCATGTCCTCCCCTGCCTGCACACCTTCTGCAGACAGTGTCTGGAGGGCCAGCGCAGCCCTGGGGACCCTCTCAAACTCAGCTGCCCCACCTGCAATCAGAAGGTCTCCTTCTCCGAGGTCGGATTGGACTCTCTCCCTTCCTCCAACTTCCTCTTGAGTAACCTTCTGGACGCGGAGCAGCTCCAACTCGGCCAAAATAAGAACGGTCACCGGGGGGTCGGCGGGTGCTCCGTACCCAGGTTCCACCGCGCCCACAGCGTGCTCCATCCGAACCGTCTGGGAGGGCCCCAGTGCAGCTCCTGTGGCGAGGGGAACCCGGCCAGCTTCCACTGCCTGGACTGCCAGGAGTACCTTTGTGATAACTGCGTCCGAGCCCATCAGAGGGTCCGGTTGACCAAGGACCACTTCATGGAGAGCCTGCAGCATACAAGCCGAGGCATGGCCAGCCCCATCGCAGGTAGAGGCAGGGGGGTTGGGGGAGGTGTAGGGTTGTCCCTGACCCAGCCCTTCCAGTCCAAATCCTCCCTGCTGCCTTTGTTCCAGGATAGGATGAGCTTCTGTCAGCACCATGACAACAAGGTAGGGACACGGGAATGAAATGATACACACACACACACACCCCCACATATATACACACACACACCCACATATATATATATACACACACACGCACACACACCCCAACATATATATACACACGCACACTCGCTCAAATGACTATGAGGTCTGGTCCTTTTTGGCACAGGAGGTATTGCCTTCACTCTCTGGATCCACAGGGTTTCTGGTTGGAGTACCACTACGCTACACTGGCTGCCGCTATGGGTTCAATCCTTACAGCTGCTCTTCATATGGCCATAGTTCTTCTACTGTATACTGGACATTGACCCTTTCGCATTCACTCTGTGTAAACACACACACACACACCAGCTATGTCAAACAACCCCCCCCCGTAGCATGGGGCTCTGGCGCGTAGCATGGGGCTCTGGCGCGTAGCATGGGGCTCTGGCGCGTAGCATGGGGCTCTGGCGCGTAGCATGGGGCTCTGGCGCGTAGCATGGGGCTCTGGCGCGTAGCATGGGGCTCTGGCGTGTAGCATGGGGCTCTGGCGCGTAGCATGGGGCTCTGGAGCGTAGCATGGGGCTCTGGAGCGTAGCATGGGGCTCTGGAGCGTAGCATGGGGCTCTGGCGCGTAGCATGGGGCTCTGGCGCGTAGCATGGGGCTCTGGCGCGTAGCATGGGGCTCTGGCGCGTAGCATGGGGCTCTGGAGCGTAGCATGGGGCATGGGGCTCTGGCGCGTAGCATGGGGCTCTGGAGCGTAGCATGGGGCTCTGGAGCGTAGCATGGGGCTCTGGAGCGTAGCATGGGGCTCTGGCGCGTAGCATGGGGCTCTGGAGCGTAGCATGGGGCTCTGGCGCGTAGCATATGGCCCCTGCCTCACCCCTCTCACCCTGCAGGGGTTGGTTTGAGGGGGTGGTGTTGAGGCAGGGGTTGGTTTGAGGGGGTGGTGTTGAGGCAGGGATTGGGTGGTGGGGAGTGGTGTCGAGGTTGGGTTGGGGGTGCTGCGGTGTTGGTTGGGGGGGCGGAGTCGAGGCAGAGGTTGGGTTGTGGGGGTGGTGTAGAGTGTTGGTTGGTATTCAAGCAGGGTTGGTGAGTCTGTAAAACGAGGAATGCGAGTTGTTTGGAAATGGGAGTGTGTGTTAGAGAGAGACACACACACACACACACACACAATGTGTGTAGCCTACTCCCCTCTTGGAAGTATTGGATTGGGGGTGGGGATGTTGGGGGTGGGGGGGGACTGCTGTGTGTCTAGAATCCATTGTGGACATTGTATCCAGTTTTACACCCGTTTCCACAACGCACAAGTCACTCTCATTGTTGCTCTTTGTCACACACATCCTCCAACCTTTGTCCATGTAAAAGGAGAGAGCCAAGAGACCCGTTCCCTTGTCTACTGGTTGAACACTATCTTCTGCTTGTGGTTGTTAGGCCGAAACCAGTCGTGAAAACACACGCAGGGAAATTGAGAGGGGGAAGGGGTTTGCCTCTTAATCAACAATAACTGGTCATCTCACTCGAACGCAGTGGAAGTGTAGACCCATTGGTCACTCGAGCGCAGTGGAAGTGTAGACCCATTGGTCACTCGAGCGCAGTGGAAGTGTAGACCCATTGGTCACTCGAGCGCAGTGGAAGTGTAGACCCATTGGTCACTCGAGCGCAGCAGTGGAAGTGTAGACCCATTGGTCACTCGAGCGCAGTGGAAGTGTAGACCCATTGGTCACTCGAGTGCAGTGGAAGTGTAGACCCATTGGTCACTCGAGCGCAGTGGAAGTGTAGACCCATTGGTCACTCGAGCGCAGCAGTGGAAGTGTAGACCCATTGGTCACCCGTTTTGGAATACCTGATTGTTAAATGCCGACCCTACTACCTCCCCGTTCCACCTCGGGACAAGAAAAATGACAAGCTGGCACAACTGTACGAGGCTATAAACAAGCAGGAAAATGTACATCTGGACATTGTTTTGTCTGGTTACTGGTGACTTTAATTCTGAGCCATTAAGACACATGATGCCCAACTTTCATCAACACGTCTCACCTCGCCACTAGGGGTGATACAATCCTACACCGCTGTTATTCTACCCACAAGCAAGCATTACAAGGCCCTCTCTCGTCCCCCTTTCGACAATTCACATCATGACGCCGTACTTTAGCTTCCTGTTTACAAGCAGAAGCTCAACAGGGAAGTACCCACCCGTGACTCGCTCCGTTGAGAAGTGGTCACCAGAATCAGAGATTATGCTACAGGACTGATTTTGCTAGCACTGATTGCAATATGTTTCGGGACTCTGCCGATTCAGGACATCGATCAGCTAACCACCTGTGTCACCGGCTTCATTAGGAAATCTCCACGGTGACGTCGTCTTCACGGTGACGGTTCACTGCTTCCCCAGTAAAAAGCCCTGGGTCAACGCTGAGATTGGAGCTAAACTAAAGGACGGTGTTACCACACAGGGCGATCAGACAAGCATGATGCTACAGCCGAGGACAGGAACGAGTACAAGAAGTCCCATTATGACCTCCGCAGAGTCATCAAATGAGCAAAAGGACAATATAGGAATGAGGTGGGAATCCTATTACACAGGCTCCAATGCCCGCCCAATGTGGCAGGGGGCTACAGTCTGTTCTGGATTTCAAAGGAAAACCCAGCCGTGATCTGCCCAACGATGCCTCTCGACCACACAATATTTTTTTTATAGCTTTACATATTTATTTTGGGATCTACCCCTGTAATCTTCATTTGCCTGATGAGTTCCCTCTCCTCGATTACCTTCTGACCTTTGTCGAAAGGAGACGAGAGAGGATGCAGAAGTTGAGCCAATCCAATTGAGAAAAGGCCCTGATCAGAGAGACATCGGAAAGGAGAGCCTTATCTGACACACACGGACAGTCAGTTTGTGAGGCCTTAGGAGGAAACTTGACCCAGGGCTGAGACCGATACAGCAAAGGAAGGAATTCTCGTAACTAAATTTTGGCCTCCTCAAGTTTCTCCCTGTACACTGACACACACTCGGGCACACACACACACACACACACACACATCTGGGATTCCCTAGCTCTCTGCAGCTCTGTGTTTCTCATCAGCAGTATGTTGAAGACGGTAGTTATGAAGGTGATGGAGTAGCTGTTGACTGTCCATACACCTCATGGAATATACCTTTTGTCTGGTCTGGGCTTTGCAGACACACACACACACACACACACATTTCTATTTCTTCCTGCATCTCCCATCTGTGGGCACTTATCCTACGAAGATTTGTGTGTGTTTGTGTTTCTGAGCGGCCAGCAGAGTTTGATTATGTGAAGTCTGTCTTCCAGGGTATTAATTCACAACATGTGCCTCACAATTTGGAGAACTGCCCCAATGTTTCCTCAGTGTCTCCCTCATGGTGTGTCAGGGCAGCTTTGATGTTGATCTGTCTGCTGTATTGATAGAGAGACATTTTGTGGAGTCTGACCGATTTTAGTTTTTTTTTTTAACAGTTCACCGATTTTTATTATCGGTTATTATGGACAAACTCAACCGATATTCAATAAATATAATGGGAAAGAAGGGAATCATGCTGATCAGAACACTTGCTGCCATTTCATGTCATTATTGTCACAATTTATAAAATCAACATTTGAAGCATAGTTATTGGACAATTGCTGTTTTGGATGGACATCTAGGACGATTCAGCGTGGAATAATGACACTTTCATTATCAGTTAGTACATATTGGTCGGGCTCTAGACGTTGGTCATGTTTCCCGCTGTCTCCTCTGACCGTACACGCTGTCTCCTCTGACCGTACACGCTGTCTCCTCTGACCGTACACGCTGTCTCCTCTGACCGTACACGCTGTCTCCTCTGACCGTACGCTGTCTCCTCTGACCCCACACGCTGTCTCCTCTGACCGTACGCTGTCTCCTCTGACCGTACACGCTGTCTCCTCTGACCGTACGCTGTCTCCTCTGACCGTACACGCTGTCTCCTCTGACCGTACACGCTGTCTCCTCTGACCGCACGCTGTCTCCTCTGACCGTACGCTGTCTCCTCTGACCGTACGCTGTCTCCTCTGACCCCACACGCTGTCTCCTCTGACCGTACGCTGTCTCCTCTGACCGTACGCTGTCTCCTCTGACCTCACGCTGTCTCCCCTGACCGTACGCTGTCTCCCCTGACCGCACGCTGTCTCCTCTGACCGCACGCTGTCTCCTCTGACCGTACGCTGTCTCCTCTGACCGTACGCTGTCTCCTCTGACCGTACGCTGTCTCCTCTGACCGCACGCTGTCTCCTCTGACCGCACGCTGTCTCCTCTGACCGTATTCTGTTTAATTATAACAATTGTGTGTGTGTGTGTACACTATGATACTCTTCCCACACCCAAGGCATGCACTCATGTGGAAGTGTCAGCTTCCCTGTGTAAGCAGGACACTTGCATGTGTAAGCAGGACACTTGCCTGTGTAAGCAGGACACTTGCCTGTGTAAGCAGGACACTTCCATGTACGGGTCTCTCTCTTTAGGTTGACATACTGGTGTGTGTCAGGTCTCATGGCGTCCCTGAGATGGAGGATAATTGCCTGACCCTCGAATTTAGATATACATACACACACACACACACACACACACACTTAGCGTGCATGTCAGACCAGCAAAACAAAATACCTACCAGCTGCTTCACTACTCTTTCACACACCCCTCTCCTTCCTTCCCTCCTTTCTTCTCTTATCTCCATTGATCTTTTTCTCCTCCCCTCTCTCTTTCTCCCCATTTTCTCCTGTCTTGGTCTTGTTCTCCTGTCTTGGTCTTGCTTTCCTGTCTTGTTCGCCTGTCTTGTTCTCCTGTCTTTGTCTTGTTCTCCTGTCTTGGTCTCCTGTCTTGGTCTTGGTCTCCTGTCTTGGTCTTGGTCTCCTGTCTTGTTCTCCTGTCTTGGTCTTGTTCTCCTGTCTTGGTCTCCTATCTTGTTCTTGGTCTCCTGTCTTGGTCTCCTGTCTTGGTCTTGGTCTTGTTCTCCTGTCTTGGTCTTGTTCTCCTGTCTTGGTCTCCTGTCTTGGTCTTGTTCTCCTGTCTTGGTCTCCTGTCTTGGTCTTGGTCTCCTGTCTTGGTCTCCTATCTTGTTCTTGGTCTCCTGTCTTGGTCTTGTTCTCCTGTCTTGGTCTTGTTCTCCTGTCTTGGTCTTGGTCTCCTGTCTTGGTCTCCTGTCTTGGTCTCCTGTCTTGGTCTTGTTCTTGGTCTCCTGTCTTGGTCTTGGTCTCCTGTCTTGGTCTTGTTCTCCTGTCTTGGTCTTGTTCTCCTGTCTTGGTCTTGTTCTCCTGTCTTGGTCTTGTTCTCCTGTCTTGGTCTCCTGTCTTGGTCTTGGTCTTGTTCTCCTGTCTTGGTCTTGTTCTCCTGTCTTGGTCTCCTGTCTTGGTCTTGGTCTCCTGTCTTGGTCTCCTATCTTGTTCTTGGTCTCCTGTCTTGGTCTTGTTCTCCTGTCTTGGTCTTGGTCTCCTGTCTTGGTCTTGGTCTCCTGTCTTGGTCTCCTGTCTTGGTCTTGTTCTCCTGTCTTGGTCTCCTGTCTTGGTCTTGTTCTCCTGTCTTGGTCTCCTGTCTTGGTCTTGTTCTCCTGTCTTGGTCTCCTGTCTTGGTCTTGGTCTCCTGTCTTGGTCTCCTGTCTTGGTCTTGTTCTCCTGTCTTGGTCTTGTTCTCCTGTCTTGGTCTTGGTCTCCTGTCTTGGTCTCCTGTCTTGGTCTTGTTCTCCTGTCTTGGTCTCCTATCTTGTTCTTGGTCTCCTGTCTTGGTCTTGTTCTCCTGTCTTGGTCTTGTTCTCCTGTCTTGGTCTTGGTCTCCTGTCTTGGTCTCCTGTCTTGGTCTTGTTCTCCTGTCTTGGTCTCCTGTCTTGGTCTTGGTCTCCTGTCTTGGTCTCCTATCTTGTTCTTGGTCTCCTGTCTTGGTCTTGTTCTCCTGTCTTGGTCTTGTTCTCCTGTCTTGGTCTTGGTCTCCTGTCTTGGTCTCCTGTCTTGGTCTTGTTCTCCTGTCTTGGTCTCCTATCTTGGTCTTGTTCTCCTGTCTTGGTCTCCTATCTTGGTCCTGTTCTCCTGTCTTGGTCTTGTTCTCCTGTCTTGGTCTTGTTCTCCTGTCTTGGTCTTGGTCTCCTGTCTTGGTCTTGTTCTCCTGTCTTGGTCTCCTGTCTTGGTCTCCTATCTTGTTCTTGGTCTCCTGTCTTGTTCTTGTTCTCCTGTCTTGTTCTTGTTCTCCTGTCTTGGTCTTGTTCGCCTGTCTTGGTCTTGGTCTTGGTCTCCTGTCTTGGTCTTGGTCTCCTGTCTTGTTCTTGGTCTTGTTGTCCTGTCTTGGTCTCCTGTCTTGGTCTCCTGTCTTGGTCTTGGTCTCCTGTCTTGGTCTTGGTCTCCTGTCTTGTTCTCCTGTCTTGGTCTTGTTCTCCTGTCTTGGTCTTGTTCTCGGTCTCCTGTCTTGTTCTTGGTCTCCTGTCTTGTTCTCCTGTCTTGTTCTTGGTCTCCTGTCTTGGTCTTGGTCTCCTGTCTTGGTCTCCTATCTTGTTCTTGGTCTCCTGTCTTGGTCTTGTTGTCCTGTCTTGGTCTTGTTGTCCTGTCTTGGTCTCCTATCTTGTTCTTGGTCTCCTGTCTTGGTCTTGGTCTCCTGTCTTGGTCTTGGTCTCCTGTCTTGGTCTCCTATCTTGTTCTTGGTCTCCTGTCTCGGTCTTGGTCTCCTGTCTTGGTCTCCTATCTTGTTCTTGTTCTCCTGTCTTGGTCTTGTTCTCCTGTCTTGGTCTTGGTCTCCTGTCTTGGTCTCCTATCTTGTTCTTGGTCTCCTATCTTGTTCTTGGTCTTGTTGTCCTGTCTTGGTCTTGTTGTCCTGTCTTGGTCTTTGTCTTGTTCTCCTGTCTTTGTCTTGTTCTCCTGTCTTGGTCTTGTTCTCCTGTCTTGTTCTCCTTCAATCTCAAATTGGATCTATTTACTTTCTCTTTCCTACTCCTCGTATTTCTCTTATTTTCCTCGTCCTCTCGTCCCCCTCTTGTTTTCCACTCCAACCCTCCATCACCTGCTGCCTGGCTGAAGAGGCCAGCCTACTGTTGTAACCGGCCAATCATATTGCTCACTGCCAGCCGCCGCCCCCGTCTGTCGTATGTGGACCAGTTTACATCAGCGTTTGTGTGTGGCAGCAAGCCAACGGGAGTTCCCTAATGAAAGGGAGGAATTGTAACGGTTGGATTGTCAGGATTGGAATGGGGGCAGGCTCTCTTTCTCTCCTTCTCCCATATATTATTCTCTCTAATCGGGAAAGCCCAGATAAGACCTTGATAAGGGCCGAGCAGGAAGCTATGCATCTGTGTATGACAGCCCGATCAGGGTATGGGTCATAGAGCATCAGTGATCCCTTCTCCTCTGGCTCCTGCTTCTAAAGCTGTTAGAATGGTACGTGCCCCGTCACACCAGAGCCATATAGTCAGATTCCCTCTCTATACCCTCATCCCTCCCTCTCTATACCCTCATACCTCTCTATACCCTCATCCCTCTTTCTCCTCTCCTCCCTCTCTATACCCTCATCTTTCCCTCCCTCCCTCTCCCTTCTCTCCTCCCTCTCTCTATTCCCTCCCTCCCTCTCCTCCTTCTCTATTCCCTCCCTCCCTCTCCTCCTTCTCTATTCCCCCCTCCCTCTCCTCCTTCTCTATTTTCCTCCCTCCCCTTCTCCTCTCCTCCCTCTCTATATCCTCATTCCTCCCCTTCTCCTCTCCCCTCCCTCTCTATACCCTCATCCCTCCCTCCCTCCCCTCTTCTCCCTCCCCTTCTCCTCTTCTCCCTCTCTATATCCTCGTTCCTCCCCTTCTCCTCTCCTCCCTCTCTATACCCTCATCCCTCCCCTCCCTCCCTCTCCCCTCCCCTTCTCCTCTCCTCCCTCTCTATACCCTCATCCCTCCCTCCCTCCCCCTCTCCTCCCTCCCCTTCTCCTCTCCTCCCTCTCTATACCCTCGTTCCTCCCCTTCTCTTCTATACGCTATCTAGAGGAACTAGATCTTGTTGTTGACCCTTCTCTCCTCCCTCTCTATATCCTCGTTCCTCCCCTTCTCTTCTATACGCTATCTAGAGGAACTAGATCTTGTTGTTGACCCTGCTGGGCTGAACCATGTAAACAAAGTGGTAGAATTTCCTTAGTGTGTGTGTGTGTGTGTGTGTGTGTGTGTGTGTGTGTGTGTGTGTGTGTGTGTGTGTGTGTGTGTGTGTGTGTGTGTGTGTGTGTGTGTGTGTGTGTGTGTGTGTGTGACAGACCGAGAGGGACAGTTTGAAACGATCTCAACACCTTCTCACAATGAACTGTCTTGACAAGTCCTCGGTGTCAGCCCTAGCGATATGGAAACACCATTCCCCCCCAAAATAACACTAAGGGCTACTTTAACATAATCGTTGGTGACCATAAGTCAACTATTCTTAGCCCTTGGGGACAAATGGCAGTATTTGGCGCTAGCCTTTGTGTCTACCTGGCTGTTAGTCACTGTTTCATGCAATCTGGCATTAAGGAGTACACCACATCAGTCACTGGCTTCATCAATAAGTTAATCGATGACTTCGTCCCCACAGTGACTGTGCGTACATACCAGAAGCCATGGATTACAGGCAACATCCGCACATTGACTCTGTACCGTAACACCCTGTATATAGCCTCCACATTGACTCTGTACCGGTACCCCCTGTATATAGCCTCCACATTGACTCTACCGGTACCCCCTGTATATAGCCTCCACATTGACTCTGTACTGGTACCCCCTGTATATAGCCTCCACATTGACTCGGTACCGTAACACCCTGTATATAGCCTCCACATTGATTCTGTACCGGTACCCCCTGTATATAGCCTCCACATTGACTCTGTACCGGTACCCCCTGTATATAGCCTCCACATTGACTCTGTACCGGTACCCCCTGTATATAGCCTCCACATTGACGCTGTACCGGTACCCCCTGTATTTATCCTCCACATTGACTCTGTACCGGTACCCCCTGTATATAGCCTCCACATTGACTCTGTACCGTAACACCCTGTATATAGCCTCCACATTGACTCTGTACCGGTACCCCCTGTATATAGCCTCCACATTGACTCTGTACCGGTACCCCCTGTATATAGCCTCCACATTGACTCTGTACCGTAACACCCTGTATATAGCCTCCACATTGACTCTGTACCGGTACCCCTGTATATAGCCTCCACATTGACTCTGTACTGGTACCCCTGTATATAGCCTCCACATTGACTCTGTACTGGTACCCCCTGTATATAGCCTCCACATTGACTCTGTACTGGTACCCCCTGTATATAGCCTCCACATTGACTCTGTACCGGTACCCCCTGTATATAGCCTCCACATTGACTCTGTACCGGTACACCCTGTATATAGCCTCCACATTGATTCTGTACCGGTACACCCTGTATATAGCCTCCACATTGATTCTGTACCGGTACACCCTGTATATAGCCTCCACATTGACTCTGTACTGGTACCCCCTGTATATAGCCTCCACATTGACTCTGTACCGGTACACCCTGTATATAGCCTCCACATTGACTCTGTACCGGTACCCCCTGTAGATAGCCTCCACATTGACTCTGTACCGGTACCCCCTGTATATAGCCTCCACATTGACTCTGTACCGGTACCCCATGTATATAGCCTCCACATTGACTCTGTACTGGTACCCCCTGTATATAGTCTCCACATTGACTCTGTACCGGTACCCCCTGTATATAGCCTCCACATTGACTCTGTACTGGTACCCCCTGTATATAGCCTCCACATTGACTCTGTACTGGTACCCCCTGTATATAGCCTCCACATTGACTCTGTACTGGTACCCCCTGTATATAGCCCTGCTATTGTTATTTTACTGCTGGTCTTTAATCATTTGTTATTCTTATCTCTTACCTAAAAAAAACAATTTTATTAAAACGCTTTATTAAAATGTTTAAGGGCTTGTAAGTAAGAATTTCAATGTAATGTCTACAACCGTTGTATTTGAATGTGACAAATATAATTTGATCTGTCAGGGTATGGAAATATCTGCTTTTGTGGGGCTTGGTAACATATATTATATTATTATAGAGAAGGACTCCATGTGAACAATAATGGCGGTTCCACACAAATGTTTATTTTTAATTTTTATTATATACAGTGTTTCCCAAGGCAGCAGTTCCCCCTCCACTATATCCCTGTTGCTACAAGGAATGTAAACTCTGATTCCAAAATACCCTCACAATACTATTGCTAACCCTAGTAGTAACGTCCGGTGCACTAATCAAATACAATAACTCTTTTTTTTTTATGGGTGTGGTTGAGCGGGTGTGACATCCATCCCCTTCCCAGAAGGCCCCCAGGATCCCCAGTCCACACCCCATTTCACACATCATACAGGTTTTCCTTTCTCTGGTGTGTGTGGATGCATTTGCATAGGTTTATGTGTAGTGTAACTGCTTTTGGGTGTGTCTGTATGTGGGATCAATTGTTCTCTTCTCCTGTTATTGGCAGTTGTAACTTCTGAGTTTGTTTTACCGTCACACACCAGTCGTACCACCTAGAATAGGGATCAACAACTAGATTCAGCCCCAAACAGTTATAATTGTTGACAAAATATAGTCATTTCAGACCTTGCTTACATGTGTATACGATCACATACAGTATCTCTCTATAGATGGGATTACTTTGGGAAATATTTCCTAAAATTACTTTAGTCCCAAAAAAAACACAACTTGCTCAGAAAACCACCAGTTTGGGAACCCTGATCTAGGAGTTGCACCATGTAGGAGTTGCACCATGTAGGAGTTGCACCATGTAGGAGTTGCACCATCACGCGGCATGTAGGAGTTGCTGTAGCGATGGGTAATTGAAATTTCACTATTCAAAGAAGGGCAATTCCATGGTAACAGAATTATGCTGAGATTTTACAATGTAAGCCCAGCAAACTGTTTATTTCACATTTTAACAAACCATTACACTCAATGTATATTTACGCAGTTAAAAAAAACAACGAATTTGCTGGGAGCAACTGTACAGAAGCATCCAAACAGTTTTTCCAGTAAATTATTTAGTAAAATATTCTGTGTAAATTGTTGAAAGTAGTCCTTGTGCGTAGAGGTCTATAGTTTGTTCCTTTTGAAATCAGTTTTGTATAGCTTCTCTTATTTATTTTGAAACGGTAATTTGTCATTTTTACGCCATAATGCTAGCTAACCTTCCTGGGGTCCACCTCCAATTAACAAGACATTACAAACAACAACAAATTGACTTCACAAACGTTCAACACAGACAATTAAAATACCTGACAGGAAACACATTTAACATTCAGTTGATGCTTTCTATTTCCTGTCCAGTCATATGGTCTATCACATTAGATGTTCTTTCTATTTCCTGTCCAGTCATATGGTCTATCACATTAGATGTTCTTTCTACTTCCTGTCCAGTCATATGGTCAATCACATTAGATGTTCTTTCTACTTCCTGTCCAGTCATATGGTCTATCACATTAGATGTTCTTTCTATTTCCTGTCCAGTCATATGGTCTATCACATTAGATGTTCTTTTATTTTTTTTGTGAAGGTGGATTTACGTTTAGCCTGAGAAATATGGATTGATAAAGAGTTCCATTCAGTTGTGGCTCTATATAAAACAGTAGATTTAAGGCGATTTTTGTCCTTGGCTTTGGGTTGTCTTCGCCTGTCTGATTTGGTGGTTATGCGTGTTCTGGTAAAGCTTTATTGGGACCTGGGAGCTGAACACAGGGAGCTGGTCTTAGCTTTATGGTCGAGGGTGACACAGCCTGCGTGGAGGGGTCATAAACAGTTATAAAGCAGCTATAATGGCTGCAGATGCACAGTGGTTGTGATCAGGAGTGGATTGGGGTGGTGGTGTCATGACTTTTTGTTGGTTAATCATTTTTCCCTAAAGTCCTCGTCTGGTTTTAGAATGTCCGGTGTGGATTTGACCCCTTTACCTTGGTAGTACACCTATGTCGTCTGTTTTTCTCTCTCTCTCTCTCCAGAGAGAGCCGTGTGTGGTGTGTTTGACTGGTTTAACGATTCATTGTAGCAGCTGACACATGATAGTGGTGGTGAAGTCTCTATAGTAAGTAGCAGCTGACACATGATAGTGGTGGTGAAGTCTCTATAGTAAGTAGCAGCTGACACATGATAGTGGTGGTGAAGTCTCTATATTAAGTAGCAGCTGACACATGATAGTGGTGGTGAAGTCTCTATAGTAAGTACAGTCTCTATAGTAAGTTCTCCTCTCCTCCCTCTCTATACCCTCATCCCTCCCTCCCTCCCCCTCTCCTCCCTCTCTCCCTCCCCTTCTCCTCTCCTCCCTCTCTATACCCTCATCCCTCCCTCTCCTCCCTCTCTCCCTCCCCTTCTCCTCTCCTCCCTCTCTATACCCTCGTTCCTCCCCTTCTCTTCTATACGCTATCTAGAGGAACTAGATCTTGTTGTTGACCCTTCTCCTCTCCTCCCTCTCTATATCCTCGTTCGTCCCCTTCTCTTCTATACGCTGTCTAGAGGAACTAGATCTTGTTGTTGACCCTTCTCCTCTCCTCCCTCTATAGCCTCGTTCCTCCCCTTCTCTTCTATATGCTATCTAGAGGAACTAGATCTTGTTGTTGACCCTGCTGGGCTGAACCATGTAAACAAAGTGGTAGAATTTCCTTACAGTGTGTGTGTGTGTGTGTGTGTGCGTGCGTGCGTGCGACAGACCGAGAGGGACAGTTTGAAACGATCTCAACACCTTCTCACAATGAACTGTCTTGACAAGTCCTCGGTGTCAGCCCTAGCGATATGGAAACACCATTCCCCCCCCAAAATAACACTAAGGGCTACTTTAACATAATCGTTGGTGACCATAAGTCAACTATTCTTAGCCCTTGGGGACAAATGGCAGTATTTGGCGCTAGCCTTTGTGTCCACCCGGCTGTTAGTCACTGTTTCATGCAATCTGGCATTAAGGAGTACACCACATCAGTCACTGGCTTCATCAATAAGTTAATCGATGACTTCGTCCCCACAGTGACTGTGCGTACATACCAGAAGCCATGGATTACAGGCAACATCCGCACATTGACTCTGTACCGTAACACCCTGTATATAGCCTCCACATTAACTCTGTACCGGTACCCCCTGTATATATATAGCCTCCACATTGACTCTACCGGTACCCCCTGTATATAGCCTCCACATTGACTCTGTACTGGTACCCCCTGTATATAGCCTCCACATTGACTCGGTACCGTAACACCCTGTATATAGCCTCCACATTGATTCTGTACCGGTACCCCCTGTATATAGCCTCCACATTGACTCTGTACCGGTACCCCCTGTATATAGCCTCCACATTGACTCTGTACCGGTACCCCCTGTATATAGCCTCCACATTGACGCTGTACCGGTACCCCCTGTATATAGCCTCCACATTGACTCTGTACCGTAACACCCTGTATATAGCCTCCACATTGACTCTGTACCGGTACCCCCTGTATATAGCCTCCACATTGACTCTGTACCGGTACCCCCTGTATATAGCCTCCACATTGACTCTGTACCGGTACCCCTGTATATAGCCTCCACATTGACTCCGGTACCCCCTGTATATAGCCTCCACATTGACTCTGTACCGGTACCCCGTGTATATAGCCTCCACATTGACTCTGTACCGGTACACCCTGTATATAGCCTCCACATTGACTCTGTACCGGTACCCCCTGTATATAGTCTCCACATTGACTCTGTACCGTAACACCCTGTATATAGCCTCCACATTGACTCTGTACCGGTACCCCCTGTATATAGCCTCCACATTGACTCTGTACCGGTACCCCCTTTATATAGCCTCCACATTGACTCTGTACCGGTACCCCCTGTATATAGCCTCCACATTGACTCTGTACTGGTACCCCCTGTATATAGCCCTGCTATTGTTATTTTACTGCTGGTCTTTAATCATTTGTTATTCTTATCTCTTACCTAAAAAAAACAATTTTATTAAAACGCTTTATTAAAATGTTTAAGGGCTTGTAAGTAAGAATTTCAATGTAATGTCTACAACCGTTGTATTTGAATGTGACAAATATAATTTGATCTGTCAGGGTATGGAAATATCTGCTTTTGTGGGGCTTGGTAACATATATTATATTATTATAGAGAAGGACTCAATGTGAACAATAATGGCGGTTCCACACAAATGTTTATTTTTAATTTTTATTATATACAGTGTTTCCCAAGGCAGCAGTTCCCCCTCCACTATATCCCTGTTGCTACAAGGAATGTAAACTCTGATTCCAAAATACCCTCACAATACTATTGCTAACCCTAGTAGTAACGTCCGGTGCACTAATCAAATACAATAACTCTTTTTTTTTTTATGGGTGTGGTTGAGCGGGTGTGACATCCATCCCCTTCCCAGAAGGCCCCCAGGATCCCCAGTCCACACCCCATTTCACACATCATACAGGTTTTCCTTTCTCTGGTGTGTGTGGATGCATTTGCATAGGTTTATGTGTAGTGTAACTGCTTTTGGGTGTGTCTGTATGTGGGATCAATTGTTCTCTTCTCCTGTTATTGGCAGTTGTAACTTCTGAGTTTGTTTTACCGTCACACACCAGTCGTACCACCTAGAATAGGGATCAACAACTAGATTCAGCCCCAAACAGTTATAATTGTTGACAAAATATAGTCATTTCAGACCTTGCTTACATGTGTATACGATCACATACAGTATCTCTCTATGGATGGGATTACTTTGGGAAATATTTCCTAAAATTACTTTAGTCCCAAAAAAAACACAACTTGCTCAGAAAACCACCAGTTTGGGAACCCTGATCTAGGAGTTGCACCATCGCACACCATGTAGGAGTTGCACCATGTAGGAGTTGCACCATGTAGGAGTTGCACCATGTAGGAGTTGCACCATGTAGGAGTTGCACCATGTAGGAGTTGCACCATCACGCGGCATGTAGGAGTTGCTGTAGCGATGGGTATTTGAAATTTCACTATTCAAAGAAGGGCAATTCCATGGTAACAGAATTATGCTGAGACTTTACAATGTAAGCCCAGCAAACTGTTGATTTCACATTTTAACAAACCATTACACTCAATGTATATTTACGCAGTTAAAAAAAACAACGAATTTGCTGGGAGCAACTGTACAGAAGCATCCAAACAGTTTTTCCAGTAAATTATTTAGTAAAATATTCTGTGTAAATTGTTGAAAGTAGTCCTTGTGCATAGAGGTCTATAGTTTGTTCCTTTTGAAATCAGTTTTGTATAGCTTCTCTTATTTATTTTGAAACGGTCATTTGTCATTTTTACGCCATAATGCTAGCTAACCTTCCTGGGGTCCACCTCCAATTAACAAGACATTACAAACAACAACAAATTGACTTCACAAACGTTCAACACAGACAATTAAAATACCTGACAGGAAACACATTTAACATTCCAGTTGATGCTTTCTATTTCCTGTCCAGTCATATGGTCTATCACATTAGATGTTCTTTCTATTTCCTGTCCAGTCATATGGTCTATTTCCTGTCCAGTCATATGGTCTATCACATTAGATGTTCTTTCTATTTCCTGTCCAGTCATATGGTCTATCACATTAGATGTTCTTTCTACTTCCTGTCCAGTCATATGGTCAATCACATTAGATGTTCTGTCTATTTCCTGTCCAGTCATATGGTCTATCACATTAGATGTTCTTTTATTTCCTGTCCAGTCATATGGTCTATCACATTAGATGTTCTTTCTATTTCCTGTCCAGTCATATGGTCTATCACATTAGATGTTCTTTCTATTTCCTGTCCAGTCATATGGTCTATCACATTAGATGTTCTTTCTACTTCCTGTCCAGTCATATGGTCTATCACATTAGATGTTCTTTTATTTTTTTTGTGAAGGTGGATTTACGTTTAGCCTGAGAAATATGGATTGATAAAGAGTTCCATTCAGTTGTGGCTCTATATAAAACCGTAGATTTAAGGCGATTTTTGTCCTTGGCTTTGGGTTGTCTTCGCCTGTCTGATTTGGTGGTTATGCGTGTTCTGGTAAAGCTTTATTGGGACCTGGGAGCTGAACACAGGGAGCTGGTCTTAGCTTTATGGTCGAGGGTGACACAGCCTGCGTGGAGGGGTCATAAACAGTTATAAAGCAGCTATAATGGCTGCAGATGCACAGTGGTTGTGATCAGGAGTGGATTGGGGTGGTGGTGTCATGACTTTTTGTTGGTTAATCATTTTTCCCTAAAGTCCTCGTCTGGTTTTAGAATGTCCGGTGTGGATTTGACCCCTTTACCTTGGTAGTACACCTATGTCGTCTGTTTTTCTCTCTCTCTCTCCAGAGAGAGCCGTGTGTGGTGTGTTTGACTGGTTTAACGACTCATTGTAGCAGCTGACACATGATAGTGGTGGTGAAGTCCCTATATTAAGTAGCAGCTGACACATGATAGTGGTGGTGAAGTCTCTATAGTAAGTAGCAGCTGACACATGATAGTGGTGGTGAAGTCTCTATAGTAAGTAGCAGCTGACACATGATAGTGGTGGTGAAGTCTCTATATTAAGTAGCAGCTGACACATGATAGTGGTGGTGAAGTCCCTATATTAAGTAGCAGCTGACACATGATAGTGGTGGTGAAGTCTCTATAGTAAGTAGCAGCTGACACATGATAGTGGTGGTGAAGTCTCTATAGTAAGTAGCAGCTGACACATGATAGTGGTGGTGAAGTCTCTATAGTAAGTAGCAGCTGACACATGATAGTGGTGGTGAAGTCTCTATATTAAGTAGCAGCTGACACATGATAGTGGTGGTGAAGTCCCTATAGTAAGTAGCAGCTGACACATGATAGTGGTGGTGAAGTCTCTATAGTAAGTAGCAGCTGACACATGATAGTGGTGGTGAAGTCTCTATATTAAGTAGCAGCTGACACATGATAGTGGTGGTGAAGTCTCTATAGTAAGTACAGTCTCTATAGTAAGTTCTCCTCTCCTCCCTCTCTATACCCTCATCCCTCCCTCCCTCCCCCTCTCCTCCCCTCTCTCCCTCCCCTTCTCCTCTCCTCCCTCTCTATTACCCTCATCCCTCCCCTCTCCTCCCTCTCTCCCTCCCCTTCTCCTCTCCTCCCTCTCTATACCCTCGTTCCTCCCCTTCTCTTCTATACGCTATCTAGAGGAACTAGATCTTGTTGTTGACCCTTCTCTCCCTCTCTATACCCTCGTTCCTCCCCTTCTCTTCTATACGCTATCTAGAGGAACTAGATCTTGTTGTTGACCCTTCTCCTCTCCTCCCTCTATACCCTCGTTCCTCCCCTTCTCTTCTATATGCTATCTAGAGGAACTAGATCTTGTTGTTGACCCTGCTGGGCTGAACCATGTAAACAAAGTGGTAGAATTTCCTTACAGTGTGTGTGTGTGTGTGTGTGTGTGTGTGTGTGTGTGTGTGCGACAGACCGAGAGGGACAGTTTGAAACGATCTCAACACCTTCTCACAATGAACTGTCTTGACAAGTCCTCGGTGTCAGCCCTAGCGATATGGAAACACCATTCCCCCCCCAAAATAACACTAAGGGCTACTTTAACATAATCGTTGGTGACCATAAGTCAACTATTCTTAGCCCTTGGGGACAAATGGCAGTATTTGGCGCTAGCCTTTGTGTCCACCCGGCTGTTAGTCACTGTTTCATGCAATCTGGCATTAAGGAGTACACCACATCAGTCACTGGCTTCATCAATAAGTTAATCGATGACTTCGTCCCCACAGTGACTGTGCGTACATACCAGAAGCCATGGATTACAGGCAACATCCGCACATTGACTCTGTACCGTAACACCCTGTATATAGCCTCCACATTAACTCTGTACCGGTACCCCCTGTATATAGCCTCCACATTGACTCTACCGGTACCCCCTGTATATAGCCTCCACATTGACTCTGTACTGGTACCCCCTGTATATAGCCTCCACATTGACTCGGTACCGTAACACCCTGTATATAGCCTCCACATTGATTCTGTACCGGTACCCCCTGTATATAGCCTCCACATTGACGCTGTACCCCCTGTATATAGCCTCCACATTGACTCTGTACCGTAACACCCTGTATATAGCCTCCACATTGACTCTGTACCGGTACCCCCTGTATATAGCCTCCACATTGACTCTGTACCGGTACCCCCTGTATATAGCCTCCACATTGACTCTGTACCGGTACCCCCTGTATATAGCCTCCACATTGACTCTGTACCGGTACCCCCTGTATATAGCCTCCACATTGACTCTGTACCGGTACCCCGTGTATATAGCCTCCACATTGACTCTGTACCGGTACACCCTGTATATAGCCTCCACATTGACTCTGTACCGGTACACCCTGTATATAGCCTCCACATTGACTCTGTACCGGTACCCCCTGTATATAGTCTCCACATTGACTCTGTACCGTAACACCCTGTATATAGCCTCCACATTGACTCTGTACCGGTACCCCCTGTATATAGCCTCCACATTGACTCTGTACCGGTACCCCCTTTATATAGCCTCCACATTGACTCTGTACCGGTACCCCCTGTATATAGCCTCCACATTGACTCTGTACTGGTACCCCCTGTATATAGCCCTGCTATTGTTATTTTACTGCTGGTCTTTAATCATTTGTTATTCTTATCTCTTACCTAAAAAAAACAATTTTATTAAAACGCTTTATTAAAATGTTTAAGGGCTTGTAAGTAAGAATTTCAATGTAATGTCTACAACCGTTGTATTTGAATGTGACAAATATAATTTGATCTGTCAGGGTATGGAAATATCTGCTTTTGTGGGGCTTGGTAACATATATTATATTATTATAGAGAAGGACTCAATGTGAACAATAATGGCGGTTCCACACAAATGTTTATTTTTAATTTTTATTATATACAGTGTTTCCCAAGGCAGCAGTTCCCCTCCACTATATCCCTGTTGCTACAAGGAATGTAAACTCTGATTCCAAAATACCCTCACAATACTATTGCTAACCCTAGTAGTAACGTCCGGTGCACTAATCAAATACAATAACTCTTTTTTTTTTTATGGGTGTGGTTGAGCGGGTGTGACATCCATCCCCTTCCCAGAAGGCCCCCAGGATCCCCAGTCCACACCCCATTTCACACATCATACAGGTTTTCCTTTCTCTGGTGTGTGTGGATGCATTTGCATAGGTTTATGTGTAGTGTAACTGCTTTTGGGTGTGTCTGTATGTGGGATCAAGTGTTCTCTTCTCCTGTTATTGGCAGTTGTAACTTCTGAGTTTGTTTTACCGTCACACACCAGTCGTACCACCTAGAATAGGGATCAACAACTAGATTCAGCCCCAAACAGTTATAATTGTTGACAAAATATAGTCATTTCAGACCTTGCTTACATGTGTATACGATCACATACAGTATCTCTCTATGGATGGGATTACTTTGGGAAATATTTCCTAAAATTACTTTAGTCCCAAAAAAACACAACTTGCTCAGAAAACCACCAGTTTGGGAACCCTGATCTAGGAGTTGCACCATCGCACACCATGTAGGAGTTGCACCATTAGGAGTTGCACCATGTAGGAGTTGCACCATGTAGGAGTTGCACCATGTAGGAGTTGCACCATGTAGGAGTTGCACCATCACGCGGCATGTAGGAGTTGCTGTAGCGATGGGTATTTGAAATTTCACTATTCAAAGAAGGGCAATTCCATGGTAACAGAATTATGCTGAGACTTTAAAATGTAAGCCCAGCAAACTGTTGATTTCACATTTTAACAAACCATTACACTCAATGTATATTTACGCAGTTAAAAAAAACAACGAATTTGCTGGGAGCAACTGTACAGAAGCATCCAAACAGTTTTTCCAGTAAATTATTTAGTAAAATATTCTGTGTAAATTGTTGAAAGTAGTCCTTGTGCATAGAGGTCTATAGTTTGTTCCTTTTGAAATCAGTTTTGTATAGCTTCTCTTATTTATTTTGAAACGGTAATTTGTCATTTTTACGCCATAATGCTAGCTAACCTTCCTGGGGTCCACCTCCAATTAACAAGACATTACAAACAACAACAAATTGACTTCACAAACGTTCAACACAGACAATTAAAATACCTGACAGGAAACACATTTAACATTCAGTTGATGCTTTCTATTTCCTGTCCAGTCATATGGTCTATCACATTAGATGTTCTTTCTATTTCCTGTCCAGTCATATGGTCTATTTCCTGTCCAGTCATATGGTCTATCACATTAGATGTTCTTTCTATTTCCTGTCCAGTCATATGGTCTATCACATTAGACTTCCTGTTCTTTCATTAGATTTCTGTCTATTTGTCCAGTCATATGGTCTATCACATTAGATGTTCTTTCTATTTCCTGTCCAGTCATATGGTCTATCACATTAGATGTTCTTTTATTTTTTTTGTGAAGGTGGATTTACGTTTAGCCTGAGAAATATGGATTGATAAAGAGTTCCATTCAGTTGTGGCTCTATATAAAACCGTAGATTTGACACAAGGGGTCATAAACAGTTATAAAGCATTTTGTCCATTGGTTGTGCTTTGGGTTGTCATTTTTCCCTAAAGCCTGTCTGATTTGGTGGTTATCCAGAGAGAGCCGTGTTCTGGTAAAAGCTTTATTGGGACCTGGGAGCTGAACACAGGGAGCTGGTCTTGAAGCTTTATGGTCATGATAGTGGTGGTGAAGGGTGACACAGCCTGCGTGGATAGTGGTGGGGTCATAAACAGTTATAAAGCAGCTATAATGGCTGCAGATGCACAGTGGTTGTGATCAGGCAGTGGATTGGGGTGGTGGTGTCATGACTTTTTGTTGGTTAATCATTTTTCCCTAAAGTCCTCGTCTGGTTTTAGAATGTCCGGTGTGGATTTGAGCCCCTTTACCTTGGTAGTACACCTATGTCGTCTGTTTTTCTCTCTCTGACACATGATAGTGGTGGTGAAGTCTCTATAGTAAGTAGCAGCTGACACATGATAGTGGTGGTGAAGTCCCTATATTAAGTAGCAGCTGACACATGATAGTGGTGTGTTTGACTGGTTTACACATGATAGTGGTGGTGAAGTCTCATTAAGTAGCAGCTGACACATGATAGTGGTGAAGTCTCTATAGTAAGTAGCAGCTGACACATGATAGTGGTGGTGAAGTCTCTATATTAAGTAGCAGCTGACACATGATAGTGGTGGTGAAGTCTCTATAGTAAGTAGCAGCTGACACATGATAGTGGTGGTGAAGTCTCTATAGTAAGTAGCAGCTGACACATGATAGTGGTGGTGAAGTCTCTATCGTCACGTTATACAGCTAGAATATGGGAATATTAACAATCAACTAGAATATGGGAATATTAACGAGCAACTAGAAATTGGAAATATTAACGAGCAACTAGAAATTGGAAATATTAACGAGCAACTAGAATATGGGAATATTAACGAGCAACTAGAATGTGGGAATATTAACGAGCAACGACACTCTTGAAGACTTAGTATTAGTCTCGCAGATGGCTCTTGAAGACTTAGTATTAGTCTCTGGTACAAGCAGTCCTTTTTACATAAACTTCCAGAACTTATCCCTAGAATTAAACAAACTGTATAGGCTTTAGCTAAGTAGGCTAACACGGCTTTGTGACATGTAGGAGAGCTGGTTCGAACCCAGTCATTCACAAGAGCAATACGAAATAGGGAGTGGAAAGACTATCCTTAGAAGGGCTATGACAGGGCTATTCAACTATGTTTTTGTGACACTCCCTTCTACCCTGTCCTGCACGGTCTTTGATCACCATAGAGGGCACATCCATTTTCCAGAGTGTCTTAACTTACAGGAATGGGGTTGTAACTTCTAGCCAAAACGGTGCAAACGCTAGAGCCAAATTCATTGGAAGAAAATACATTCAACAACACGTTGGATTCATAAACCGCCAGAAGTTTGTTTTTCCACAGAGAGAGTTTGATTCTATCTGTTCTCCTCTACCTCTCCTGGTTGGTAAAGTACCAGGATGTTATCTCTGTTTTTCCACAGAGAGAGTTTGATTCTATCTGTTCTCCTCTACCTCTCCTGGTTGGTAAAGTACCAGGATGTTATCTCTGTTTTTCCACAGAGAGAGTTTGATTCTATCTGTTCTCCTCTACCTCTCCTGGTTGGTAAAGTACCAGGATGTTATCTCTGTTTTTCCACAGAGAGAGTTTGATTCTATCTGTTCTCCTCTACCTCTCCTGGCTGGTAAAAGTACCAGAATGTTGTCTCTGGTTTTGAGTCTGAATTTAGAGACCTGAATTTGAAAACTGAATCTGAATGCATCTGAGAAATTGAATATGAAACTTGAAATGATAGTTGGTAAACATGATGCAATTAATGCAATATCTACCATATTAAAATTGAATATATCAATATAGAATTTGAATATTCAATATTCAATTGAATATTTTTTTAACTGAATGAAATATTTATTAAATTCTGTTTCAAATCATGAAATATAAGTTCAGTTTATGAATTCAATTTGTGCATTACAAATCCCAAAATATTTCTTTCAAATTAAATATCCTAATACAATTTTAAAATTATGGAATTTTAAAATAATTTTCTTTTGGCACTAAAATCGCTCCACAATGATGCTTGAGACCCTTGGTCGGAGATGTAAGACTTGCCTTGCTGTCAGACCCTCACCCATCCCACAATCTATACCTCCCCTCCTCCACCAAATGCAGCTGCATTCCATCCCTTTGTTCTACCCCTCCCCTTGGAATTTTGGAGAGGTTGAAGAAGGCGGGGCTAGAAGAGGAGAAGCGCGGGAGGGAGGAGAAAAGAAAGAAAGGGGAGGGGCTTAAAGGAGCAGACAGGAGTGTGCCCATGCCTCATTATATCACGCCTCCCACTGGGACCGTAGCTGTTATCAATGGATTGATTGCTGTCCCCCCCCTCAGCTCTACTCCCATTGGACAACATTGATCCCTGTCGCTCTTAGATTTTATGTTTGCCGCATATTTAATTAGTGTCTTGTTACAACCCGTCACTGTAGAGGAGATTTTGGTCATGCTAATGGTTACGTGTGACTATTAATGAGTCAACATAAACTATTTATATTTCTTATTCATTGAAATGTGATTGTGTTTAGTATTACAGATTGATCAATGCATTTTGTTATGATTAGTTGTTGATGCACACACAAAGAACCGTGTGTGTGTGTGTGTGTGTGTGTGTGCGCGCATTAAGTCCTCTGATGTGGTCTATTGATCCGTAAAGCCCCAGAATGCCCGGTCTCATCTCAATGTCACCCCTCTGAGCCTGAAGAGAACCAGGGGAGGTGTTCAATCAAACATGCGCTGCAGAAATGTACACGTCAACACACCTCATAGTCAATAACAAACCATTCTCCCAATGGGTTCTGATCTTATGTTCTCACCATCACGGTTTACTGGGTTCTGATCTTATATTCTCACCATCACGGTTCACTGTTTACCATATTAAAGCACTTAAACCCTTTTAAATATTATGTTCTAATGTATGTTTGCTTTTTGATCAAGTTTTGACAAGAGGATTGAATGAACTCTCTCTCTCTCGTTTAGGTGTTTCTGTTTTTCTGTGAGACGTGCTCTGTGCCTATCTGTAGGGAGTGTAGTGTGGGCAGACACATGGGCCACAGCTTGGTCTATCTACAGGACGCTGTCCAGGACTCCAGAGACATCACCATCCAGCTACTGGCTGACGCACAGCAAGGAAGACAGGCTGTACAGGTGAGCGTGTCTGTGGTATTTCTTTGACCCACATTACCGGTTCAGATATGTGGAATATTCTGCATATCATCCACACTCTCCTTTAGGCTGCACTGAAGCCTGGGGTTAGAGGTACCCAGCTGGCCCAGGAAGGGGGGGGGGGGGTCAACGGGGAGTAACAGGGAAGGGAGGAGAGGAAGGGGAAAGGTCATCTAGGAATAGAATCTTAGACCCTTCCACCCTTCTCTTTCACACACACACACACACACACACACACAGAGAGAGAGAGGAACATATTGTCTCTATGTAAATGCTTGTAGAGTAAATAGATTCTCTGACTGTCTCTCTAGCAGCGGTGGTCACTAGAAGACGTTACTCACGGGAAAAGCAAAACGTTACTAATAATGTTAAATGATCTATTCAGTCACGGTGTTGATACCCATGTCCTCCCTCACAACCACGCGCTCACTGACAATCAGCTGGCACTGAGAACTCTTACACATAAATAGTATTTTATTCATTCTAGTTCTATGGTTTTTAAGAAAAGCGTTCCTCTTAAGAAACAAAGCCTTTATTGTGATACAGGGTTGTGTTATCGGTAATGGATTCTGAGACATTCACAGTTACATCCACTCCCCATGATCTGTTGAGAATGGTTTTGATACGGATGGGTATGTTGCTGAATGAGATGCTTTGTTACAGTACTTCCTGGAAACCAGAGTTAACAGGAAGTGTGAGATGTTGTGTAATCGCGTGTCTGACCCTGGTCAGGACTCAGCGTGACCCTGAAACATGATCTAGTTCAGCAAGCCAAGGTTATGTTACATCATAACTGTGCACATTGTCACTGTTCAACCACCGCCTAGTCCCTCTATCTCCTGATACAGAACTTGGACGGACACACACACACACACACACACACACACACACACACACACTCTTTCTCTCGGGGCAGGATATTTCCGCCCACTCCACACCCATTATCTCCCATGACCTCCGACCCTGAACTTGTGACCTGCTGGTTGAGTATGCTGCTTTCTGATTGGCCAGTTTGACCTCCTTTGTGTCCCAAGCTGCTGCTGTATTGGCCTGCCACGGACCAGCATCAGCCTTGTTTCACAATAATATGGGCACTAAACAGTTAAATGATGAAACGTCATTAGTTACACATTTGAGCTTACGTTTTGGTGCCAAATCTTTCTCTCTCTCCTATTGCTCTCACGCTATCTTTTTCCTCTCTCCATCTTCCCCCTTGCTCTCTCGCTCTCCATGTCAGTATTGATGAAGCCCCACCCCTCCCTTCCTGCTGTTCTCTCCAGACGTCCCGATTATAACAGACCCTTTAGCGATCTGTCCCAAATGGCCAGCGGGAGAAGGGACCCTGCTGCCCAGGGGGAGGGTCTTCAGCCATGGGTCAGGAGGTCAATGACCTCAGGGGGATTTGGGTGACCTTTGACCCCCCCCCCCCCCCCCCCCCCCCTCTCTGGGTAATGTCACAAAGGATCCCTCCCCCCCCAGGCCCTGTGGGGTCCAGACCACCCTCTAACCACCCAACTCAGAGGGAAACAGAGTGTAACGTAAGTGATAGAAAGGAACGAGAGGGAGAGACATAAATTATTTAATGTGTTAAGTCAACTTAATGCTTTTTGACAATGAAGCCAAACTATGTCCATTAGGTCCCCTTGACATTGACGTTTCTACAAAACTTTTGCAGTTTTCTTAAAATGTCACTGTCCTCTCTTATACAGTGAGAACAACATGGCGGTCAGTGACACTACCTCTAGCTCCTATCTCACACTCTGACTTCAAAGACCACTGCTAAATATGTTGTATTTATTTAAACTTTATTTAACTAGTCTAGTCAGTTATGGACAAATTCTTATTTGACGGCCTACCGGGGGAACTGCCTTGTTCAGGGGCAGAACGACAGATTTTTACCTTCTCAGCTCGAGGATTCGATCCAGCAACCTTTCGGTTACTGACCCAACACTCTAACCACTAGGCTACCTGCCGTCCCTACACTCTAACCACTAGGGTACCTGCCGTCCCTACACTCTAACCACTAGGGTAGCTGCCGTCCCTACACTCTAACCACTAGGCTACCTGCCGTCCCTACACTCTAACCACTAGGCTACCTGCCGTCCCTACACTCTAACCACTAGGGTAACCACTCTAACCACTAGGCTACCTGCCGTCCCTACACTCTAACCACTAGGGTACCTGCCGTCCCTACACTCTAACCACTAGGCTACCTGCCGTCCCTACACTCTAACCACTAGGGTACCTGCCGCCCCTACACTCTAACCACTAGGCTACCTGCCGCCCCTACACTCTAACCACTAGGCTACCTGCCGTCCCTACACTCTAACCACTGGGCTACCTGCCGCCCTACACTCTAACCACTAGGCTACCTGCCGCCCCTACACTCTAACCACTAGGTACCTGCCGTCCCTACACTCTAACCACTAGGGTACCTGCCGTCCCTACACTCTAACCACTAGGCTACCTGCCGCCCTACACTCTAACCACTAGGCTACCTGCCGCCCCTACACTCTAACCACTAGGCTACCTGCCGTCCCTACACTCTAACCACTAGGCTACCTGCCGCCCCAACACTCTAACCACTAGGCTACCTGCCGACCCTACACTCTAACCACTAGGGTACCTGCCGTCCCTACACTCTAACCACTAGGCTACCTGCCGTCCCTACACTCTAACCACTAGGGTACCTGCCGCCCCTACACTCTAACCACTAGGCTACCTGCCGCCCCTACACTCTAACCACTAGGCTACCTGCCGTCCCTACACTCTAACCACTGGGCTACCTGCCGCCCCTACACTCTAACCACTAGGCTACCTGCCGCCCCTACACTCTAACCACTAGGGTACCTGCCGTCCCTACACTCTAACCACTAGGGTACCTGCCGTCCCTACACTCTAACCACTAGGCTACCTGCCGCCCCTACACTCTAACCACTAGGCTACCTGCCGCCCCTACACTCTAACCACTAGGCTACCTGCCGTCCCTACACTCTAACCACTGGGCTACCTGCCGCCCCTACACTCTAACCACTAGGGTACCTGCCGCCCCTACACTCTAACCACTAGGGTACCTGCCGTCCCTACACTCTAACCACTAGGGTACCTGCCGGCCCTACACTCTAACCACTAGGCTACCTGCCGTCCCTACACTCTAACCACTAGGCTACCTGCCGCCCCTACACTCTAACCACTAGGCTACCTGCCGCCCCTACACTCTAACCACTAGGCTACCTGCCGCCCCTACACTCTAACCACTAGGCTACCTGCCGTCCCTAATGTTGAATAAGATGAGTGAAGTGAGGAGTTGGTATCTACCCCTTAATGTTAGGAGGGGTGTGAGGTTGTGTGGTAATCCTCAGATTTCCTGTGTACTGTCTACTTCCTGTATTTTAGTGTGTCATAACAGAGCAGGTGCCTGGTCACATGAGATGGTCATATATCCAGGCCACTTCCTGTTTCATGCATGACGTAGTTGATATTCCTGTGGAGTTGACTATTGGCCACCCAGGAAGTGCTGTGTGATAACTCAAACTCCTGTTTTATTCTGTTACCCTGCTGCACTTTTCATTTTAGCAGTTATTTTAGATTTTGTTTTAAGATATATATTTTTTATCCTTCGTCACATTTTAGTCATTTCATCCTTCGTTAGTTTTAGGTATTATCAGTTGACTAAAAACCTGGACAATTTTAGTCTAGTTTAAGTCAGTCGTTTAGTCACATAAATAGTGCTTTTTTTCCCTTCTCCATTTAAATAATATGTACCTCGTAACTTTCATCATGTGCACAGATAGCCTTGTCCAACAAGGCCTCCTATCCCCTTGTAAACCTTAGCTGGTGACATTTCTATTGTGGTAGATTGTAACCAATGTCAGTCATAATTAGCCATATCACTCTTACCCCCTACAAGGTCCTGAGCCTGCTGGTGTCTGTTCTACCTAGTAATTAATTGCTCCCACCTGGTGTCCCAGGTCTAATTCAGTCCCTGATTAGAGGGCAATCACCCACCTGGTGTCCCAGGTCTAATTCAGTCCCTGATTAGAGGGCAATCACCCACCTGGTGTCCCAGGTCTAATTCAGTCCCTGATTAGAGGGCAATCACCCACCTGGTGTCCCAGGTCTAATTCAGTCCCTGATTAGAGGGCAATCACCCACCTGGTGTCCCAGGTCTAATTCAGTCCCTGATTAGAGGGCAATCACCCACCTGGTGTCCCAGGTCTAAACCAGTCCCTGATTTAGAGGGGAATCACCCACCTGGTGTCCCAGGTCTAAATCAGTCCCTGATTAGAGGGGAATTTAAAGCAGTGGAGCTGGCTTCGAGTTCCCCAGTTGAATTTGAGGGGAAAGAGGTTATTCAGTGCCGTGAAAAGGTATTTGCCCACTTTGTGATTTTCTGTACGTTTGCCTAGTAATTGCACTTGCAATTATCAGATCATTAACAAAAACCTGATATTAGATAAAAGGTACCTGAGTTTAAGTATATATATTTTTTGTTATTTGTAATGTATTTATTTCATTAACAAAGTAATGCAACTTCCAATTTCCCTGTGTGAAAAGTAACTGCCCCCTTACACTCAGTAACTGGTTGTGCCTCCTTCAGCTGCAACGACTCCAACCAACCACTTCCTGTAGTTGTTGATCAGTCTCTCCCGTCGCTGTGGAGGAATTTTGTCCCACTCTTCCATGCATAACTGCTTTAACTCAATGACATTTTGTGTTTTTTTGAGCGTAAACTACTTGTTTCATGTCCTGCCACAAGATTTTAATTCGGATTAGGTCTGGACTTTGACTAGGCCATTCCAAAACTTCAAATATGTTGCCTTTTCGCCATTTTCATGTAGACTTAATTGTGTATTTTGGATCGTTGTCTTGCTGCATGACTCCGCTACACTTCAGCTTCAGCTTCCTGACAGATGGCCTGACATTCTCCTGTACAATTCTCTGACACAGAGCAGAGTTCATGGTTCATGGCAAGTCGTCCAGGTCCTGAGGCAGCAAAGCATCCCCAAACCATCACACTACCACCACCATGCTTGACCGTTGGTATGAGGTTCATAATGTGGAATGCAGTGTTTGGTTTTCACCAGACATTATGGGACCCATCTCATCCAAAAAGTTGACTCAAGTTTGCCAAAAAAGCATTTGAATGATCGTCAAGACTCTTGGATGGACAGATGAGTCAAAAGTAGAACGTTTTTGGAGGGTCCCATTATGTCTGGCGAAAACCAAACAGGAAGCATGAATTCTCCTCTGTTATCAAAGAATTCTACAGGAGAATTTCAGACCATCCGTCTGTGAACTGAAGAGTATCTGGGTCACGCAGCAAGACCATGATCCAAAACACACAATCAAGTCTACATGAATTTTTTTTAAAAGCAACACGTTTTGGAAAGGCCTAGTCAAAGTCCAGAGCTAATCCTAATTAAGATGTTGTGGCAGGATTTGAAACAAGCAGTTCTGTATGGAAGAGTGGGCCAAAATTCCTTCACAGCGATATGAGAGACTGATTGAAACTACAGGAAGTGTTTGGTTGGAGTCGTTGCAGCTAAAGGTGGCAGAACCAGTTACTGAGTGTAAGGGGGCAATTACTTTTTCACACAGGGGCATTGGGTGGTGCATAATGTTGTTTAAGGAATAAGTATGTCATTGCTGTGTTATTTGTTCACTCAGGTTCCCTTTATCTAACATTAGGTTTTGCTTGAAGATCTGACTTACATTTAGTATAACAAAATATGCAAAAGTAGAGCAAATTAGAAAGGGGGATCATACTTTTTCACAGCCCTGTACAGCTTGGCTACAGGTTAAACAACCGATCTTATCTTCTCATCGTAACCGTTGGAACAGGGTAAATAAGTGATTTCCTTGAAAGGGGGCAGAATCTGAGCTTTCCCTGCAAAATGGAGCTTCTGATGTGATCAGCGCAAAAAAATGTGCCTATATGAAAGCAAAGTTGATCAAATACCTTATTGGTTGGTACAATTGTTTCCTGGCTGGCTGTGCATCAGTTCAAAAGAGACACCAGGGATTGAAATGACCGCCTAAACTGTGTGTTTGGAAGGAGCCTGTAGAACTGAAAGACGTTATTGGCCAATGAGTGGATTGATTGCATTAGATATTCTGCAGACGGCATGGACAAAACAGATGTCCATTTATTAGTGTCGCGTGGACTTTTCGTCTCGTTACATTTTCATCAACTAAAGTCATTTGTAATAGTTTTTTTTTTTTTTTTTTTTTTTTTTCCCCAGGCGTCTCGTTATTAGTTTTTGTCTGGAAAAATAGTTAAAATATTTTGTCATAGCTGGGTAGAAGTGTTTATGTGGGTGTTTTTTAACCTGGTTAGTTATTTTTAATCTGAGAATGGCGAGGGTCCAGTGGTATAGTAGGTTTTGACCCTATACCCCATAATTGGTCCTGTATCCTAGAGATCAAGGTGGTGTGTGTTATTTCTAACCCTAATATCCCCTGTTCTAGTTGAGTATGGAGAAGATCCAGGCCATAGCAGAGCAGGTAGACATCAAGGCCAAGGTGGTTCAGACAGAGGTGAAGAACGTGGTCCTCAGACACCTGAAAGCTTTGGAGGACAGAGAGAGTCAGCTACTCTGGAAGGTACGCTTTTCTTCATCTGTGTTTGTCTGTCTGTCTGTCTCTTTCTGTCTGTCTGTCTGTCTGTCTGTCTGTCTGTCTGTCGTCTGTCTGTCGTCTGTCTGTCGTCTGTCTGTCTTCTGTCTGTCTTCTGTCTGTCTGTCTTCTGTCTGTCTGTCTTCTGTCTGTCTGTCTTCTGTCTGTCTGTCTGTCTTCTGTCTGTCTTCTGTCTGTCTGTCTTCTGTCTGTCTCTTTCTGTCTGTCTGTCTTCTGTCTGTCTGTCTTCTGTCTGTCTTCTGTCTGTCTGTCTTCTGTCTGTCTCTTTCTGTCTCTCTTTTTCTCTTTCAGTCTCTCTTTTTCTCTTTCAGTCTCTGTCTCTTTCAGTCTCTGTCTCTTTCAGTCTCTCTTTTTCTCTTTCTCTCTCTTTCAGTCTCTTTCTCTCTATCACGCTCTCTCACTCACTCATTATTTACGTGGTTAGAGGGCTCATCCGACAGGTGCTGTCACTGTTTGACTAACATGTTTTGAAGGGAAGGTGTTTTTACAGTAGAGGTGTTCTACATGTTTGTATATACACTTCACTGTGTATGTCCTGATTCTCCCTGTCCGCCCACATGACTTATGCCTTTTCTATTGCTTTGTGTTTGTGTTTATGGGGCGGCAGGGTAGCCTAGTGGTTAGAGCGTTGAACTAGTAACCGGAAGGTTACGAGCTGACAAGGTACAAATCTGTCGTTCTTCCCCTCAACAAGCAGTTAACCCACGGTTCCTAGGCCATCATTGAAAATAAGAATTTGTTCTTAACTGACTTGCCTAGTTAAATAAAGGTAAAATAAATAAAAAATGACTGGGGGTTTAACATGGAGCCAGACAGGCTGGGGGTTTAGCCCTCCCCTTTAACATGGAACCAGACAGGCTGGGGGTTTAGTCCTTCCCTTTAACATGGAACCAGACAAGCTGGGGGTTTAGTCCTTCCCTTTATCATGGAACCAGACAGGCTGGGGGTTTAGTCCTTCCCTTTAACATGGAACCAGACAGGCTGGGGGTTTAGTCCTTCCCTTTAACATGGAACCAGACAGGCTGGGGGGTTTAGTCCTTCCCTTTAACATGGAACCAGACAGGCTGGGGGGTTTAGTCCTTTCCTTTAACATGGAACCAGACAGGCTGGGGGTTTAGTCCTTCCCTTTAACATGGAACCAGACAAGCTGGGGGTTTAGTCCTTCCCTTTATCATGGAACCAGACAGGCTGGGGGTTTAGTCCTTCCCTTTAACATGGAACCAGACAGGCTGGGGGTTTAGTCCTTCCCTTTAACATGGAACCAGACAGGCTGGGGGTTTAGTCCTTCCCTTTAACATGGAACCAGACAGGCTGGGGGTTTAGTCCTTCCCTTTAACATGGAACCAGACAGGCTGGGGGTTTAGTCCTTCCCTTTAACATGGAACCAGACAGGCTGGGGGTTTAGTCCTTCCCTTTAACATGGAACCAGACAGGCTGGGGGGGTTTAGTCCTTCCCTTTAACATGGAACCAGACAGGCTGGGGGTTTAGTCCTCCCCTTTAACATGGAACCAGACAGGCTGGGGGTTTTAGTCCTTCCCTTTAACATGGAACCAGACAGGCTGGGGGTTTAGTCCTCCCCTTTAACATGGAACCAGACAGGCTGGGGGTTTAGTCCTCCCCTTTAACATGGAACCAGACAGGCTGGGGGTTTAGTCGTTCCCTTTAACATGGAACCAGACAGGCTGGGGGTTTAGTCCTTCCCTTTAACATGGAACCAGACAGGCTGGGGGGTTTAGTCCTTCCCTTTAACATGGAACCAGACAGGCTGGGGGGTTTAGTCCTTTCCTTTAACATGGAACCAGACAGGCTGGGGGTTTAGTCCTTCCCTTTAACATGGAACCAGACAGGCTGGGGGTTTAGTCCTTCCCTTTAACATGGAACCAGACAGGCTGGGGGGTTTAGTCCTTCCCTTTAACATGGAACCAGACAGGCTGGGGGGTTTAGTCCTTCCCTTTATCATGGAACCAGACAGGTTGAACTTTTAAGTGTTGTGTAGTAATGTTAACCCCTAGCTTTTGTTTCACCTCACAACCTTCATCCCCCTGTTGAATGGCCTGTTTTGTCTGTTAGTCACTGCTGTCACTATATGTCCAATATCCCATTGTAACCTGTACACTGATCTACAACAATCTGAGATTTAACAAACTACTGTTTTCACATTGCTGGATTTGCCCATACTTGTACACCCACATGAATGAATCTCTCTCTCCCCCTTCTCCCTCCCTCTCCCAGGTTGAGAAGATCCAACAGCTGAAAGCCAAGTCCCTGTACCTGCAGGTAGAGATGCTGCATCAGAACCTGACCAAGCTGGACAGCACCATCACAGCAGTCACTCAGGTATGTTAAAAGATGCATGTCCTGAGGGGGGGGGCAGGTTTATAAATACTATGTTGAAAGTCATTCATGACTATTGCTAACTATGGCATCCATGTCTCCTCACCTCATAACTTGTCAGGTGCTGGATGAGGGTTGTCACCTGGACGTGCTGCTGGCCAGAGAGCGCATGCTGACCCAGATCCAGGAGCTGAAGTCTCTCAGAGGCCTGCTGCAGCCACAGGAGGACGATCGTTTAATGTTCACCCCTCCAGACCAGGTAAATAACAGCTTCCTGTTCACCACCTCCAGACCAGGTAAATAACAGGTTCCTGTTCACCACCTCCAGACCAGGTAAATAACAGGTTCCTGTTCACCACCTCCAGACCAGGTAAATAACAGCTTCCTGTTCACCACCTCCAGACCAGGTAAATAACAGCTTCCTGTTCACCACCTCCAGACCAGGTAAATAACAGCTTCCTGTTCACCACCTCCAGACCAGGTAAATAACAGGTTCCTGTTCACCACCTCCAGACCAGGTAAATAACAGGTTCCTGTTCACCACCTCCAGACCAGGTAAATAACAGGTTCCTGTTCACCACCTCCAGACCAGGTAAATAACAGCTTCCTGTTCACCACCTCCAGACCAGGTAAATAACAGCTTCCTGTTCACCACCTCCAGACCAGGTAAATAACAGCTTCCTGTTCACCACCTCCAGACCAGGTAAATAACAGGTTCCTGTTCACCACCTCCAGACCAGGTAAATAACAGGTTCCTGTTCACCACCTCCAGACCAGGTAAATAACAGGTTCCTGTTCACCACCTCCAGACCAGGTAAATAACAGGTTCCTGTTCACCACCTCCAGACCAGGTAAATAACAGCTGTTCCTGTTCACAGGTTCCTGTTCACCACCTCCAGACCAGGTAAATAACAGGTTCCTGTTCACCACCTCCAGACCAGGTAAATAACAGGTTCCTGTTCACCACCTCCAGACCAGGTAAATAACAGGTTCCTGTTCACCACCTCCAGACCAGGTAAATAACAGCTTCCTGTTCACCACCTCCAGACCAGGTAAATAACAGGTTCCTGTTCACCACCTCCAGACCAGGTAAATAACAGGTTCCTGTTCACCACCTCCAGACCAGGTAAATAACAGCTTCCAGACCAGGTAAATAACAGCTTCCTGTAAATCACCACCTCCAGACCAGGTAAATAACAGCTTCCTGTTCACCACCTCCAGACCAGGTAAATAACAGGTTCCTGTTCACCACCTCCAGACCAGGTAAATAACAGCTTCCTGTTCACCACCTCCAGACCAGGTAAATAACAGCTTCCTGTTCACCACCTCCAGACCAGGTAAATAACAGGTTCCTGTTCACCACCTCCAGACCAGGTAAATAACAGCTTCCTGTTCACCACCTCCAGACCAGGTAAATAACAGGTTCCTGTTCACCACCTCCAGACCAGGTAAATAACAGGTTCCTGTTCACCACCTCCAGACCAGGTAAATAACAGCTTCCTGTTCACCACCTCCAGACCAGGTAAATAACAGGTTCCTGTTCACCACCTCCAGACCAGGTAAATAACAGGTTCCTGTTCACCACCTCCAGACCAGGTAAATAACAGGTTCCTGTTCACCACCTGTTCCAGACCAGGTAAATAACAGGTTCCTGTTCACCACCTGTTCCAGACCAGGTAAATAACAGGTTCCTGTTCACCACCTCCAGACCAGGTAAATAACAGGTTCCTGTTCACCACCTCCAGACCAGGTAAATAACAGGTTCCTGTTCACCACCTCCAGACCAGGTAAATAACAGCTTCCTGTTCACCACCTCCAGACCAGGTAAATAACAGCTTCCTGTTCACCACCTCCAGACCAGGTAAATAACAGGTTCCTGTTCACCCCGCCAGACCAAGCGAGAGGGGTTAGAGACTCTTGTGGCTCTTTGGATGACTGGAATTATCGACATGTCAGCCAATTTCATAGACATTATATGAATGTTGCGATTTCCACTTGTCCCTAGTTCATGGCATATTTATAGTATTATGGATATTATCTTCACCAGGCCCTGTACATAGCCATCCAGTCCATGGGGTTGATCAGTATTATCTTCACCAGGCCCTGTACATAGCCATCCAGTCCATGGGGTTGATCAGTATTATCTTCACCAGGCCCTGTACATAGCCATCCAGTCCATGGGGTTGATCAGTATTATCTTCACCAGGCCCTGTACACATAGCCATCCAGTCCATGGGGTTGATCAGTATTATCTTCACCAGGCCCTGTACATAGCCATCCAGTCCATGGGGTTGATCAGTATTATCTTCACCAGGCCCTGTACATAGCCATCCAGTCCATGGGGTTGATCAGTATTATCTTCACCAGGCCCTGTACATAGCCATCCAGTCCATGGGGTTGATCAGTAGCGGAGCGTTCGCTCCCGTCACCAAAGCTCACGGCGAGGGCCTAAAGACCGCACTCCGTGGCAAGACCGCCTCCTTCACCGTAATTGGCTACGACCACGACAGGGAGCCCTGTCTCTCGGGCGGTGACGCAGTGTCAGCGGTGGTGATGGCAGCGGCGGATGGTAACCTGTCGGCTGCGGAGGTGTGTGACAACCAGAACGGGTCGTACACGGTCAGCTACTTGCCTAAGACTGAGGGAGAAGATTTGGTGTCAGTTCTGGTCTGTAACCAGCACATCATGGGCAGCCCCTTCAAGGTAAAATGTATAGTATTATAATAAATGTAACAACCAAGTAATATATTTACACTCTAACATATTCTATGCACATCTCTTAAGCAACAACAAACTAATACAACTTGAAAATTGCTGTAGATAGGATGAAATGCTAAGTAGCATTCTCCCTGCCTGTGTTCCAGGTACTGGTGAAGTCTGGGCGACGCTACGGGGCTCTGGGTTCACCAGTGTCTGCGTTTGGCAGTGAGGGGGAGGGTGACGGTCAGCTGTGTCGTCCCTGGGGCATCAGTGTGGATAAAGAGGGATACGTGGTGGTGGCCGACCGCAGTAACAACCGCGTACAGGTGGGTTTCATTCATTTCATGTCGTGGGTTGGTGTCGAACTCAGCCGTTATCCTAAGGAGAAATGGTTTTATGATGCTAGCAAGCTAACTCTTGCTAAATCAGTGTCAGTTTTTTTGCTTTTAACTTGCTAGCTATCTGTCTCTCAGTAGCCCTCTTCTTGAGAGCTGAAGCATAGCGTGTACACTGCCCTAGCTAGCCATCTTTAGAACAGTGAAGCATAGCGTGTACAGTGCCCTAGCTAGCCATCTTTAGAACAGTGAAGCATAGCGTGTACAGGGCCCTAGCTAGCCATCTTTAGAACAGTGAAGCATAGCGTGTACAGTGCCCTAGCTAGCCATCTTTAGAACAGTGAAGCATAGCGTGTACAGGGCCCTAGCTAGCCATCTTTAGAACAGTGAAGCATAGCGTGTACAGGGCCCTAGCTAGCCATCTTTAGAACAGTGAAGCATAGCGTGTACAGGGCCCTAGCTAGCCATCTTTAGAACAGTGACTCTTTAATTATTTCCTTTCTTCTGCGACTACCTCCTACTGTCCAGATCTTCAAGCCGTGCGGGGCCTTCCACCACAAGTTCGGCTCCCTGGGCTCTCGCCCCGGTCAGTTTGATCGTCCAGCGGGCGTGGCGTGCGACAGCCAACAGCAGATCATCGTAACGGACAAAGACAACCACCGTGTGCAGGTGTTCACCTTTGACGGACAGTTTATGCTGAAGTTCGGCGAGAAGGGCACTAAGGTACAAACTCTTTCAAACGTGCGCTCTCTCACGTATAGTACACGTACACACACTCATCAGAGCTGAACTAACAACTATATTCTACTGCACTCTATTGTAGAACGGTCAGTTCAACTACCCCTGGGATGTGGCAGTGAACTCTGCGGGGAAGATCTTGGTCTCTGACACCAGGAACCACCGCGTCCAGCTCTTTGGCCCTGACGGCTCGTTCATCAACAAGTACGGCTTTGAGGGCACCCTGTGGAAACACTTTGACTCGCCGCGGGGTGTCGCCTTTAACCAGGAGGACCACCTGGTCGTCACCGACTTCAACAACCACCGTCTGCTGGTGATTCGGCCAGATTGCCAATCTGCCCGGTTCCTGGGCTCCGAGGGTACCGGTAACGGGAAGTTCCTGCGTCCCCAGGGCATAGCGGTGGACCAGGAGAACCGGATCATCGTTGCGGACTCGAGGAACCACCGTGTGCAGGTGTTCGAGCCCAACGGGAACTTCTTATGCAAATTTGGCACTCATGGCAGTGGCTTCGGACAGATGGACCGCCCCTCCGGTGTTGCTGTGACACCTGACGGAGTCATCGTGGTTGTCGACTTCGGAAACAACCGCATCCTCAAGTTCTAATCGCTTTTCGCTTTCTTTCTTTCTCTCACTCGGTTTTCTCTCCGTTTCTCTGTCAGGAAATTGAAGAGCTAGGAAAAGGATTCAACAAACAGACACAAAGAGGACAGTTTAAAGAGATGCGTTATTACAAATTAAGGGGAAGTGAATTTGTTCCGTTTTTAAATAATTTTTTAGTTTTAGGTTTTAGTTTGTGTAATCAGATTCCTGTGGTATACTGTATGACAAAGGGGACCACGAAGACTAGTTGATAATCAGTAGTGAAAGTAACAAGGAAGAGATCACGATTTCCCTATCTGAATTGCTCTCTCTCAACTCTCATCACGTCGCCTTCTCAGGGATTTTTCTCACTTTTTCTTGAAATATTGAATCGTTTGCTCCGCCACCTACCTCAACCAGTTCTTCATGAATGTACTCACCCTCTCCGAGCAGAGGTCTACTCTAGTCTGTCAAGTTTTACAAAGAAGAAAATGAAAAAAGTCTACCTCAATACTTTTTTTATTTAAAATGAAAAGACGTTTTGACCTGACCTGTAGTGGAGTCTAATGTGTTCAGTGATGTTTAGGGTAGCTTGTTCTGTAGATCTTGGTTTAGCATGTCCCCCTCATCTCTCCATGTGTAGTGTCACTGCAGACCGACGGAATAGAGGTAATGCCAAACCGCTTAGACTGACTCTGTGTTAGTTAGCTCAGGTCACAGTACCAGATGGACCAGAAGAATCTCCTTTTAGCTTGACTGGTTTATTGATCGCAGCGGCGCCGGGAGTCTGACCTGGGACAGATGCAGTTTGATGATTGGTTGAAATCATGAGCTAGTCGTTGTTGTGGGGAGATTCTCTTTTCTGTCCCAAAGTATCCAATTATCAATTGAACATTGTTGATTCCTTTCAGTCGTCAGCAAGCTGGTCTGATTATGAGGAGAAAAATAATGAAAATCAATGTGAAAAAACAAACCGCATTTGTGTACTCTCAAACGGAGGGCCCACCAAAGTATTTTATACGTTTATCAGGAGTTATCAGGATGTATTGGTTGTTGATTAGTAGATTGATTATGAATTCTGTTTGAGTGACATTCGTTGTGAATGATGCGGAAGGATAGCAATGCCTCCAGAAAGCAGGCATCTTGATTGGCTGTCCACAGGAGTGAGAGCCAATCAGAAATCAGAATGATCCTGTGTGGTTGAATTGTGGGGCACTGATTGGCTCTTTGGGGCTAGGATTTAATCCAACCCCCTTCTGACATCACTGCCCCAACCTAGTTATTGACGCCCATTCTGAAATGCCGGAGAGAGAGTGTTCCGGAACATGTGCATGCTAACCAGACCTCGAAAAGATGGAGGTCTAGAGACCAGCTAGTGGAGTCAACCAAAGGTAGAATTTCGGCCAACTGTATGTTTGGCATCGAAAGAACAACAAGTCCCATTGAAGACATTTTGTTGTTTAATAATTTATGTTGGAGGTCTAAAACGCTCACCAGCTGTCACCAAAAAGATATGTTCAAAGCACTGTCAATGGGAAGAAGAAGAATATAAGGCCTACTTTTAGCTTTTAAAATGGAAGTACCTTTCAAGCCTACTTCCTGAGGAGAACGTTGTAGAAAGGTCTGGGGAAAAAAACATATCTCACAGCAACCAAAGAGTATCTTTCCAGGCCACTTTCCATCTCACACCCCTGAGAGGTTCAATCTAGCTCCACCACCCATGCTAACGTGACACTGCTTCATGTCTAGCAACCCTTATTTAGCATTAGCATCTCAAACCATTTAACCATTGAGTGCAAACAGATTCCTGATTTATCACCTGTGGTGGACCTTATTGGAGGGGTTGTAAATCTCCCTTTCTCTTGTGAAGTTAGTCACTTTAGCGTAGTCTAGCCTAGCGGTATGGGCGTTTTATTAGTTGGTTTCTGAGCTTCTTACCTCAGAGGAAAGTGCAGGCCTGCACTTTAAATCCTAATTCACGTAAACTTTCACATCCCATCATTTACCTTAACTGTCAGATACCTCAACATTTTTTATATACTTTCTTATTCCTCAGTTACTTTATGTGCAACTCAATTGTAATACAACCTACCTTAACCAGTTACTGGCTACAGTACCTCAACTCTCAGACCTCATCAACATACAAATGTCATTTTACAAATCTACCTCAACACACCTTTTACCTAACTTTAAATGCCTCATGTTACATACCGTGTGTGTGTGTGTGTGTGTGTGTGTATATCAGTTGAAGTCGGAAGTTTACATACACCTGAGCCAAAAACATTTAAACTCAGTTTTTCACAATTCCTGACATTTAATCCTAGTAAAAAATTCCCTGTCAACATGATGCTGCCACCCCCGTGCTTCACGGTTGGGATGGTGTTCTTAGGCCTTCAAGCCTCCCCCTTTTTCCTCCAAACATAGCGATGGTCATTATGGCCAAAACAGTTCTATTTTTGTTTCATCAGACCAGAGGACATTTCTCCAAAAAGTATGATCTTTGTCCCCATGTGCAGTTGCAAACCGTAGTCTGGCTTTTTTATGGCTGTTTTGGACCAGGGGCTTCTTCCTTGCTGAGCAGCCTTTCAGGTTATGTCGATATAGGACTCGTTTTACTGTGAATATACAGTAGATACTTTTGTACCTGTTTCCTCCAGCCTCTTCACAAGGTCTTTTGCTGTTCTTCTGGGATTGATTTGCACTTTTCACACCAAAGTACATTGATCTCTAGGAGACAGAACGCATCTCCTTCCTGAGCGGTTTGACGGCTGCGTGGTCCCATGGTGTTTATGTCTGAGTACTATTGTTTGTACAGATGAACGTGGTACCTTCAGGCGCTTGTAAATTTCTCCCAATTTCTCTACAATTTTTTTTCTGAGGTCTTGGCTGATTTCTTTTGATTTTCCCATGATGTCAAGCACAGAGGCACTGAGTTTTAATGTAGGCCTTGAAATACATCCACAGGTACGCCTCCAATTGACTCAAATGATGTCAATTAGCCTATCAGAAGCTTCTAAAGCCATTACATAATTTTCTGGGATTTTCCAAGCTGTTGAAAGGCACAGTCAACTTAGTATTTGTAAACTTCTGACCCACTGGAATTGTGACACAGTGAAATAATTTGTCTGTAAACAATTGTTGGAAAAATGACTCTCGTGTCATGCACAAAGTAGATCTCCTAACCGACCTGCCAAAACTATAGTTCAATAACAAGAAATGTGTGGAGTGGTTGAAAAATGAGTTTCAATGACTCCAACCTAAGTGTATGTAAACTTCAACTGTGTGTATGTATATATATATATATTGGCCTACCTCTTCAAATATTTTGACTAGTAACATCTAAACATCAAGTCTCTTGTACTGTATACTTCAGTTTCCAGACCTTTAAGTTTGTACTGTACCTCTTGTACTTGTACGGTACCTTTTAAGTTAGTCTTTATTTGTATTTTTTTTATTTAAACATACCTCGTTACTTTTACCTCAACTTTTACCTCACACTTTAAATCATGTAACATTTACCTGTCACCTGTTGGACCAAAGATCTTAATCCTGGAGGCTCCTTTTCATGTAAAATGACAAGTTACAAATGGCCATCTCTCCACATTGTGTCCATGAGTGGTCTGCTTAGCATTGTGGTGCATTATGCCTTTTAATCCTATGGAGAAACCAAATAGCGAAGATCAGAGCATTGTGCCAAAAAATATATTTGTGGGAGTTTGGTGTCAAAATGGAGTTGGCGTCGGGATGACACTGTCATAGACGGTGAATGTCATTGGACCATTATATCATAGATATTAGTGTTTAGCGAATCAAAGCAGCCAAGGACAGATCCCTGTGCTTTGATTGGATGCACTTATGTGGGTGCATCCACCCCCCCCTCATCCCCTTTTTTTGCGTCACCACAGTAGAGCTGTAACCTGATTGGCCAACAGTGAGAAAGATGGCGACGTCACCGTTAGCTAATTTGAGGCCTTCATCCTACCCCCTTTAGACCGACAAGAATTACCTCTAATATCAGCACAGGTTCTCCTCAGTAAGAACATCTTAGAAGTGTGTACCTAAGAGTTAGCACAATGTTGGTTGGTACTAACTTATTTGAAAACTCACTCTTTGACAATGCAAAAAAGTCTGGTGTGTGTGTAGGAACACATTGCGCGAATAAGATGCTTATTACGAGTTAATAAGCCTGTTTATAGCACGGTAATAAGCCTGTTTATAGCACGGTAATAAGCCTGTTTATTGCACGGTAATAAGCCTGTTTATTGCACGGTAATAAGCCTGTTTATTGCACGGTAATAAGCCTGTTTATTGCACGGTAATAAGCCTGTTTATTGCACGGTAATAAGCCTGTTTATTGCACGGTAATAAGCCTGTTTATTGCACGGTAATAAGCCTGTTTATTGCACGGTAATAAGCCTGTTTATTGCACGGTAATAAGCCTGTTAATAGACCGGAGACATTAGCACATTACAGGCCCCAGACCCTGCTGCTTAGAACCGATACGATCCGTCGACGTGTTTCAGTATTACTATATGGAAAAAGTCTGCAATCTTTTACATTTTAATAAAAAAATGACAAAATTCTATCTTTAAGGTTTTCACTCTTACAGAGGAATGTATTTGAAACTTTTTGTTTTTGTTCCTTTTTTGTTGCATGCTTATTACATTTTTAAAAAATGAAACAACGTCTCACAGATATAGGTGATGTAAACTCGACGGGTTGGTAGCTGAATCTGGGGATGTTTTTTTTATCATGATCATATACCCACAGGTGTGTATGTGTTAGGAGTGCGTTGGATGGATTTATCCTTTTTGACCTTTGCGATTGTATTTCCTGTTCCCAAGAGGCTCTGCAGAGACCAATCGTTACTTGGCCAGCCATGTCTGGAATCTGTACTAGAGTGCAGTTAGTACAACAACTTTTAGAGCCACACAGTTTAATGATCCCTCCACACACACACGATGAAGACTGTTTACACTGTAGACATTTTGTTTTTGCCCTAGTAATGACAACCTCATACTCTCTATCAAAATAAGCTAGGTTTCTTCATTAGAATCGCTTGATTTATTTTAAACCCCCCCCCCCCCCCCCTCACAAAAATATCCAGGAAGTGTGGTGCTGAGTACTTGATTGGTCTCCTGTACTCCTGTTGGGCAGGGTTTTATTGGCCCCTATGTTTCTGTCCACCATTTTGTTTCTGGCATCTCGGAGAGAAGTTGAAACTGCACCAGGTAGAAGTTGTGCAACATGTTAATGATTGTATCTTTTAAAGAAAAAAAGAAAATACGTAACATTTTTAAAAGGAAGAAAAAAAATAGAAACTCAGGTAGTTCTATGTCCCTGTGTCACAGTGAAATGTGTCCCCCATAGTGATGTGGGTGTCACAGTGAAATGTGTCCCCCATAGTGATGCGGGTGTCAGTGAAATGTGTCCCCCATAGTGATGCGGGTGTCACAGTGAAATGTTTACCCCCTAGTGATAATATAGTGAATCTTTCTGTTATGACCTCAGTACGAGTCTCATTGGCCATGTTCCAGGACCCTCTTTCTTTGCAGTTGGGTTGTGACAATCCTGAGATTTCTGCATGTGTGTGTGTGTGTGTGTGGTAAAGACGGGCTGGAACGCGACCAATCTTGTCTGTGTGTCCGTTTTTGCATATTACACGTTAGTTCTCAATCTCAAAAATGGAAACATTTAGCTTTTTGAATGATTTCCTTCAAATGTACTGTTTTATGTTTAATTTTCAGGTTTTATTTTTGTTAAATGTTCCCGTTGTTTGTTTGATAAACACCAAAGGACTCCAGACCACACGACCCTTTTGGAATGTATTTTGTTATTTGTTATTTTGTAAGAAAATGGTTTGCTGGGAGTGATTCTCACTCACACCCTACTCATTGCTAGCAGGATCACAAAACAGAACTGATACTGTACTACCAATCAATCTGCGTCTGGAGAATTACAATGGACACCATGTTGTTACCATTGTTGTTCCATTCCAGTGAGAATGCAATTTAGAATCTTACTATCATGGAGCCTTTGGTGACAAAATGGCCTCTTTTAAAAAAATATAAAAAAATCTGAGTCTGTTTATCAACAGTCACTCTGTAGGCCTATTTCTAAGGCTCTGTTCTGGCCTGTGTGCAGTAGGTGGTGTGTGAGAGTGTGTTTGTGTGCTGCATCGTGTTGTTGTTGAACCCAAATCCACTGAATGTATTCTCCTCTGTCGACGAGGCACGAGGACAGCAGGGACCAGCTGAGTTTAGGAGGGTGCTGCTGGTGTGTGTTTTGTGTTGGTGTACTATCAAATACACACTGAAATTATCTGTAAGGAGTGTGTATGTGTGTATGCACGTGTTTCCCTCCTCTCCTCACACACAGTGGTCGGTGTGGAAGTGCAGTTGTCAGGTCTTCAGTTTAAATAAAGAAGAGACTAATTTACCTGCAGTCTTCTGTTACCTGCTGTCTTCTGTTACCTGCTGTCTTCTGTTGCCTTCCCTCGTCTGTTGCCTGCTGCCTTCTGTGGACTTTACACATTTCCTATGCAGTTTTTTGTTTGTTTACACTTAAATAAACGTATTTCTTTGATTTCGGTCTGGAGTTAATTTTTCTCATCAATTGCAAAGCTATAAAATTATTAATTGAAAATGCTTGATTCTTACATTATTAATATATTGAAAGAATATACAGTACTGCATCTGTTGGGCATCCTAATTCATCCCAAAGGTGTTTGATGGAGTTGAGGTCAGGGCTCTGTGCAGGCCAGTCAAGTTCTTCCACACCGATCTCAACAAACCATTTCTGTATGGACCTCACTTTGTGCATGGGAGCATGCTGAAACAGGAAAGGGCCTTAACCAAACTGTTGCCACAAAGTTGGAAGCACACAATCGTCTAGAATGTCATCGTATGCTGTAGCATTTAGATTGGATCTAAGGGGCCTAGCCCAAACCATGAAAAACAGCCCCAGACAATTATTCCTCCTCCACCAAACTTTATAGTTGACACTATGCATTCGGGCAAGTAGCATTCTTCTGGCATCCGCCAAACCCAGATTTGTCCGTCGGGACTGCCAGATGGTGAAGTGTGATTCATCACTCCAGAGAACGCATTTCCACTGCTCCAGAGTCCAATGGTGGCGTGCTTAACACCACTTCAGCCAAGTTTGGCATTGTGCATGGTGAACTTAGACTTGTGTGCAGCTGCTCGACCACGGAAACCCATTTCACAAAACTTCCGATGAACAGTTCTTGTGCTGACTTTGCTTCCAGAGGCAGTTGGAATTTGGGAGTGCGTTTTGCTTCAGCACTAGGCGATCCCGTTCTGTTAACTTGTGTTGCCTAACACTAGATGTTTCCACTTCACCATAACAGCACTTACAGTTGACCGGGGCTCTAGCAGGGCAGAAAGTTGACCAACTGTTTTGTCCTGTAGGTTGTTAGAAAGGTGGCATCTTAAGACGGTGCCACGTTTTAAAGTCACCGAGCTCTTCAGTAAGGCCTGCCAATGTTTGTCTATGGAGATTGCATGGCTGTGTGCTCGATTTTTATACACCTATCAGCAACGGGTGCGGCTGAAATAGCCGAATCCACTAAGTTGAAGGGGTGTCAACATACTGTGTGTGTGTGTATATACAGTGCCTTGCGAAAGTATTCGGCCCCCTTGAACTTTGCGACCTTTTGTCACATTTCAGGCTTCAAACATAAAGATATAAAACTATTTTTTTGTGAAGAATCAACAACAAGTGGGACACAATCATGAAGTGGAACGACATTTATTGGATATTTCAAACTTTTTTAACAAATCAAAAACTGAAAAATTGGGCGTGCAAAATTATTCAGCCCCCTTAAGTTAATACTTTGTAGCGCCACCTTTTGCTGCGATTACAGCTGTAAGTCGCTTGGGGCATGTCTCTATCAGTTTTGCACATCGAGAGACTGAAATTTTTTCCCATTTCTCCTTGCAAAACAGCTCGAGCTCAGTGAGGTTGGATGGAGAGCATTTGTGAACAGCAGTTTTCAGTTCTTTCAGTTCTTTGTTTATTTTTGAACCATTCCATTGTAGATTTTGCTTTATGTTTTGGATCATTGTCTTGTTGGAAGACAAATCTCCGTCCCAGTCTCAGGTCTTTTGCAGACTCCATCAGGTTTTCTTCCAGAATGGTCCTGTATTTGGCTCCATCCATATTCCCATCAATTTTAACCATCTTCCCTGTCCCTGCTGAAGAAAAGCAGGCCCAACCATGATGCTGCCACCACCATGTTTGACAGTGGGGATGGTGTGTTCAGGGTGATGAGCTGTGTTGCTTTTACGCCAAACATAACGTTTTGCATTGTTGCCAAAAAGTTCAATTTTGGTTTCATCTGACCAGAGCACCTTCTTCCACATGTTTGGTGTGTCTCCCAGGTGGCTTGTGGCAAACTTTAAACAACACTTTTTATGGATATCTTTAAGAAATGGCTTTCTTCTTGCCACTCTTCCATAAAGGCCAGATTTGTGCAATATACGACTGATTGTTGTCCTATGGACAGAGTCTCCCACCTCAGCTGTAGATCTCTGCAGTTCATCCAGAGTGATCATGGGCCTCTTGGCTGCATCTCTGATCAGTCTTCTCCTTGTATAAGCTGAAAGTTTAGAGGGACGGCCAGGTCTTGGTAGATTTGCAGTGGTCTGATACTCCTTCCATTTCAATATTATCGCTTGCACAGTGCTCCTTGGGATGTTTAAAGCTTGGGAAATCTTTTTGTATCCAAATCTGGCTTTAAACTTCTACACAACAGTATCTCGGACCTGCCTGGTGTGTTCCTTGTTCTTCATGATGCTCTCTGCGCTTTTAACAGACCTCTGAGACTATCACAGTGCAGGTGCATTTATACGGAGACTTGATTACACACAGGTGGATTGTATTTATCATCATTAGTCATTTAGGTCAACATTGGATCATTCAGAGATCCTCACTGAACTTCTGGAGAGAGTTTTCTGCACTGAAAGTAAAGGGGCTGAATAATTTTGCACGCCCAATTTTTCAGTTTTTGATTTGTTAAAAAAGTTTGAAATATCCAATAAATGTCGTTCCACTTCATGATTGTGTCCCACTTGTTGTTGATTCTTCACAAAAAAATACAGTTTTATATCTTTATGTTTGAAGCCTGAAATGTGGCAAAAGGTCGCAAAGTTCAAGGGGGCCGAATACTTTCGCAAGGCACTGTGTGTGTATATATATATATATATGAGTGTACATTAACCATTATATAATGGAGCTTTATTACAGACCACATTCTAAGTACGCACTTCATCATACTTGAACAAATGAGTAGATTCGGCATGAAGTGCTACTTGGGTTTCTTTTTTAAATTGAACCTTTATTCAACTAGGCAAGTCAGTTAAGAACAAATTCTCATTTACAATGACGGCCTACCCCGGCCAAACCCTAGTGACGCGGGCCAATTGTGGGACTCCCAATCGTGGCTGGTTATGATACAGCCGGGAATCGAACCAGGGTCTGTAGTGACGTCTCTAGCTCTGAGATGGAGTGCCTTAGACCGCTGCGCTACTCGGACAAGGACAACCCATTCACAGGGGTTGAATAGAGAGAAGGCTTGTGAATTTCTTGGACAGAAATCTTAACCACAATTAAACATTTTCTGTGACGTTCATGTCCCTTCCCTGAGGCACAGAACTGAGGCGAGTGTGCGACTGCACGTCATAAAAAAATCTATTTGTTTTCAGTGTGTTTGAACTCTGGTACCCTCTTCCTTTTGTGCTGGAGGGGACAGAGTGTCATGTGTGCAAGGTCATTAACAGCTATAGTCATATGGTTATGATATATGCAGGCTATGCTTCTAGTCTCATCTCTCTCCCTCTCATCCACCCTCTCTCGCCTCCCTCGCTCTCTCTCTGGCACTGTCATAAATAAAAATAAATGTTTTTCTGTATCCGTATTCAGAAATACCATTGGAGGCTTGAACAGAGTGAATGGAATGGCAACGATGTATTGTATTTGATACCATTCCACCCAATCTGCTCCAGCCATTACTACGAGCCTGGCCTCCCTAATCAAGATACCATGAACCTCTTGTGGCTCGTACATGTCATTGGTTTAGAGTGGTTATTAGGGAAATGAGAACGAAAGGAACATTGGATTACTAGAACTCTTTGATGCTGCAGTGGGGAGGACGCAGTCATCCATCGAACTAGTTGAATGTACATTTTGGTGGGGGGGATGTACTTCTAACCCAGAATGTACACTGACTACAACACGCATACTGGTGTTACTGTGGTGCCCCCTAGTGGAGAAAGGGGACACTACAGGATATGTGATTTACCCATCCTCAACTCAACTAGAGCCAAAACCTGAAATTAGATTTTTTTTTATCTCACAAAAACTCCCATCAACATGGTTGCATGATTCAAAAACAAGTATGCATGCACATCTCAACTTGCCCATCCCTTACCACACATTGATTGTAAATTCTTCAACTCTGGTCCAGGGTTCATTTTAACCTGATGCAGTTTTAATCATCAAGGCCTTCATAATAGTGATCATTATGTTGATCAAGAAGTGTCCTAGTGCTGGGCTGGAACTAAAGCCTGCATACCTTTTTAACTGTTCGGAATAGGTGACCACTTGTTTTCTCACTACCAGCTGTAGTTGAGCACTGGTTTACTCTGTACCAGCTATAGTTGGACTCCCGAGTGGCGCAGCGGTCTAATGCACTGCATCTCAGTGAAAAAGGCATCATTACAGTCCCTGGTTTGAATCCGGGCTGTATCACATCTGGCCGCGATTGGGAGTCCCAAAGGATGGTGCACAATTGGCCCAGCATCGTCCGGGTTTGGCCGTCATTGTAAATAATAATTTGTTGTTAACTTACTTGCCTAGTTAAATAGGTAAAAAAAAAATATATATATTTAAACCTAGACGCAGCTGTCTGGTATCATCACTTGACATGGTAAAACATGAATAAATATATAAATACACCTTATGGAACAGCGTCGGACTGTGAAGAGACACACAGATGATTACTGGTTTTACCAGGGTTGTAAGTGCTGCTGGAACAGCAAGGGGAGCAGCCTGGTCTCATAGACTAGACATAACATAGTAAACGTAATCTGTGACACTCAAATTAGTATGATATGTTACATTTGGTATGGTTACATAAGACAGAAGGTTACCTAAGGCAAAAATGAAAGTAGGGTGGTTGGTCGGGGTGGGTAGCCATATAAGCTTTGCACACTCTTGGCATTCTCTCAACCAGCTTCACCTGGAATGCTTTTCCAACCGTCTTGGAGGAGTTCCCTCATGCTGAGCACTTGTTGGCTTGTTTTCCCTCACTCTGCGGTCTAACTCATCCCAAACCATCTCAATTGGGTTGAGATCATGTGATTGTAGAGGCCAGGTTATCTGATGCCGCATTCCATCACTCTCCTTCTTGGTCAAATAGCCTTTACACCAGTGATGGAAAAAGTACCTATTGTCATACTTGAGTAAAAGTAAAGATGCCTAAATAGAAAATGACTCAAGTGAAAGTCAACCAGTAAAATACTACTTGAGTAAAAATCTAAAAGTATTTGGTTTGAAATATACTTAAGTATCAAAAGTACATGTATAAATTGTTTCAAATTCCTTATTAAGCTAATCTTTTTAATTTATGGATAGCCAGGGACACACTCCAACACTCAGACATAATTTACAAACAAAGAATTTGTAGTCGGTGAGTTCGCCAGATCAGAGGCAGTAGGGATGACCAGGGATGTTCCTTGATTAGTGTGTGAATTAGACCCTTTTCCTGTATGGCTAAGCATTACAAATGTAATGAGTACTTTTCAGGGAAAATGTATGGAGTGAAAAGTACATTTTATTTAGGAATGTAGTGAAGTAAAAGTTGTAAAAATTGAATAGTGAAGTTAAGTACAGATAAGTAATTTTTTGGGGATAAGTAAAAAATACTTTAAAGTACTACTTAAGTACTTTACACAGCTTGGAGGTGTGTTGGGTCATTTGTCCTGTTGAAAAACAAATGATAGCCCCGCTAACCAAACCAAATGGGATGGTGTATCGCTGCAGAATGCTGTAGTAGACATGCTGGTTAAGTGTGCCTTCAACTCTAGATCGATCACTGACAGTGTCACCAGCAAAGCACTCCCAGGTCCTCATGAGAGATCGTTTCATCATAGTGATTGATAGTTTTTGTGACTACACTTGAAGAAACTTTCAAAGTACTTGAAGTTTTCCCGTTAACTGACCTTCATGTCTTAAAGTAATGATGAACTGTCTTTTCTCTTTGCTTATTTGAGCTGTTCTTGCCATAATATGGACTTGGTCTTTTACCAAATAGGGCTCTCTTCAGTATACCACCATCACAACACAACTGATTGGCTCAAATGCATTAAAAAGGGAAGAAAATCTTCAACAAGGCACACCTGTTAATTGAAATGCATTCCTGGTGACTATATCATGAAGCTGGTTGAGAGAATGCCAAGAGTGTGCAAGCTGTCATCAAGGTAAAGAGTGGCTACTTTTAATCATCTCAAATATATATTTTGATTTAACACTTTTTTTTGGTTACTACATGATTCCATATGTGTTATTTCATAGTTTTCATGTATTAACTATTATTCTACAATATAGTAAATATAAAGAAAAACCCTTGAATGAGTAGGTGTGTCCAAACTGGTATTGTGTATATATTCGGCATTTCCACATTTTATTACATTACAGCCTTAATCTATAACTTATTAAATTGTTTTTTCCCCTCCTCAAACTACACACAATACCCAATAATGACAAAGCAAGAACAGGTTTTTAGAAAATGTTACTAATTTATAAAACAGTGATTACAGCATTGAGTCTTATTGGGTATGATGCTACAAGCTTGGCACACCTGTATTTGTGAGAGTTTCCCCATTCTTCTCTGCAGATCTTCTCAAGCGCTGTCAGGATGGATAGGGAGCGTCGTTGCACAGCTATTTTCAGGTCTCTCCAGAGATGTACGATCAGGCTCAAGCCCAGGCTCTGGCTGGGCCACTCAAGGACATTCAGACTCTTGTCCCGAAGCCACTCCTGCATTGTTTTGGCAGTGTGCTTAGGGTCATTGTCCTGTTGGAAGGTGAACCTTCACCCCAGTCTGAGGTCCTGAGCACTCTGGAGCAGGTTTTTATCAAGGATCTCTCTGTACTTTCAAAAAAATATATATATATTTTTTCATTACGGGTTATTGTGTGTTTGATGAGATTGATGAGCGAAGAAAACAATTTAATCAATTTTAGAATACGGCCGTATTGTAACAAAATGTGGAAAAAGTGAAGGGGTCTGAATACTTTCAGAATGGACTGTATGTTCTGCATCTCCCTTGAACCACGAGGTGACATTACTCTCCTGTTTTTACAAATACACCATCCAATACATTCACTGTAATATACATTAAAACATTTTTTTTAATGAAAACACATTGCCCGGTCCACACACATTCCCCCTGTTAGCTAGCAGCTCCTCTCTATAGCTAGCTAGCCTAGCTTTCAAGCTTGTTAGCTACATTGAATTTTCATTTTTTAAATATAGAACCCTGTGACTGATAAACCTTACAAAGAATGTCACACCATGTTTCATAACAAATTGCTGATTGCATAGGAATGGATGTACACAGTCCAGCAAGTAAAAAAAGCTATTCCCTGAATCCCTTTTACTTACCACTTTTCCGTGGTGGTCGGTCGAACCCTCAACTTTCTGGCCCCTTGGCCCTGCAATGACATCGATTTGCTTCAGTGACAAAGTCGATATCCACGTTTTTATAAACACAGGATCGCAAACAGTTGTTGTTATTTGTGGTCGTAAACATGATTTTTGAGTTGATTTTCTGAGGGGGGAGGGTGTGCCTTTTGTTTCACAGGCCCAGGAGAGGGTCATGTGAAAACATGTTTTACGTTGGGGAGGGGGCTGCATATATATATATATATATATATGTGTGTGTTTTTCTTTAGGAAATATTGAGTTGGATGTCTTGCAAGATCACATAGGCCTAATGATTAATGAATAGTTTACATAACAGAGCCGAATATAATAGCATACTGGGCCTTTATTACTGTTACACCAAAAACAACTCCTCAGTCATTTCTTATGAGCTTTTAGGGTGATTAACTTGCTGAAGGTGAATAGTCACATCACTAGGCAGGATGTATGCTTTGATTTGAAACAAAATACAAGAAAGGCTAATAATTTGCCATCTGCTCTAATTCGCTAACGAAACAGTAATTGAAGAAGATCTTTGTCTTGAAGAGGGCACGACAAAACCTATTCCCCTCTCAGGAGACTGAAAAGATTTGGCATGGACCCTCAGATCTTCAAAGGGTTCTACAGCTGCACCATCGAGAGCATCCTGACGGGTTGCATCACTGCCTGGAATGGCAACTGCTCTGCCTCTCGACCGCAAGGCACTACAGAGGGTAGTGCGTACGGCCCAGTGCATCACTGGGGCCAAGCTTCCTGCCATCCAGAACCTCTATATCAGGTGGTGTCAAAGGAAGGCCCTAAAAATGGTCAAACACTCCAGCCACCCTAGTTATAGACTGTTCTCTCTGCTACCGCACGGCAAGCGGTAACGGAGCGCCAAGTCGAGGTCCAAAAGGCTCCTTTAACAGCTTCTACCCCCCCCAAAGCCATAAGAGCTAATCAAAGGGCTACCCAGACCCCTCTTTTACGCTGCTGCTACTCTATGTTTATAATCTATGCATAGACACTTTAACTCTACCTACATGTACATATTAGCTCAATTACCTCAACTAACCCTGTGCCCCTGCACATTGACTCTGTACCACTGGTTTACTCTGTACCAGCTGTAGTTGACCACTAGTTTACTCTGTACCAGCTGTAGTTGACCACTGGTTTACTCTGTACCAGCTGTAGTTGACCACTGGTTTACTCTGTACCACTGGTTTACTCTGTACCAGCTGTAGTTGACCACTGGTTTACTCTGTACCACTGGTTTACTCTGTACTGCTGGTTTACTCTGTACCACTGGTTTACTCTGTACCACTGGTTTACTCTGTACCACTGGTTTACTCTGTACTGCTGGTTTACTCTGTACCAGCTGTAGTTGACCACTGGTTTACTCTGTACCAGCTGTAGTTGACCACTGGTTTACTCTGTACCAACTGTAGTTGACCACTGGTTTACTCTGTACCAGCTGTAGTTGACCACTGGTTTACTCTGTACCAGCTGTAGTTGACCACTGGTTTACTCTGTACCAGCTGTAGTTGACCACTGGTTTACTCTGTACCAGCTGTAGTTGACCACTGGTTTACTCTGTACCACTAGTTTACTCTGTACCACTAGTTTACTCTGTACCAGCTGTAGTTGACCACTGGTTTACTCTGTACCACTGGTTTACTCTGTACCACTGGTTTACTCTGTACCAGCTGTAGTTGACCACTGGTTTACTCTGTACCACTAGTTTACTCTGTACCAGCTGTAGTTGACCACTGGTTTACTCTGTACCAACTGTAGTTGACCACTGGTTTACTCTGTACCAGCTGTAGTTGACCACTGGTTTACTCTGTACCAGCTGCAGTTGACCACTGGTGTAGTTGACCACTGGTTTACTCTGTACCAGCTGTAGTTGACCACTGGTTTACTCTGTACCAGCTGTAGTTGACCACTGGTTTACTCTGTACCACTAGTTTACTCTGTACCAGCTGTAGTTGACCACTGGTTTACTCTGTACCAGCTGTCGTTGACCACTGGTTTACTTTGTACCAGCTGTAGTTGACCACTGGTTTACTTTGTACCAGCTGTAGTTGACCACTGGTTTACTCTGTACCAGCTGTCGTTGACCACTGGTTTACTTTGTACCAGCTGTAGTTGACCACTGGTTTACTTTGTACCAGCTGTAGTTGACCACTGGTTTACTTTGTACCAGCTGTAGTTGACCACTGGTTTACTCTGTACCAGCTGTCGTTGACCACTGGTTTACTTTGTACCAGCTGTAGTTGACCACTGGTTTACTTTGTACCAGCTGTAGTTGACCACTGGTTTACTTTGTACCAGCTGTAGTTGACCACTGGTTTACTCTGTACCAGCTGTAGTTGACCACTGGTTTACTCTGTACCAGCTGTAGTTGACCACTGGTTTACTCTGTACCAGCTGTAGTTGACCACTGGTTTACTCTGTACCAGCTGTAGTTGACCACTGGTTTACTTTGTACCAGCTGTAGTTGACCACTGGTTTACTCTGTACCAGCTGTAGTTGACCACTGGTTTACTCTGTACCAGCTGTAGTTGACCACTGGTTTACTCTGTACCAGCTGTCGTTGACCACTGGTTTACTCTGGGGGGTACCAGCTGTCGTTGACCACTGGTTTACTCTGTACCAGCTGTAGTTGACCACTGGTTTACTCTGTACCAGCTGTAGTTGACCACTGGTTTACTCTGTACCAGCTGTAGTTGCCTCTTTCTACAGCTTGGTGTCAATATTTCCTTATAGTACGTTTAACCAGAGAACCTTTCATACTGTTTTAATGAAGCACAGGAGCAGGCACACGCACGCAGACCAGACAGTGTTTCAGTCACGACTCAAAGCCAGGAGGACGCAATGACCTGGCTAGTGCCTTTTCAGTACACTCACCAATGAATCAAATCAAATGGTATTGGTCACATGCGCCGAATATAACAGGTGTAGACTTAACCATGAAATGCTTATTTACTTGTCCTTTCCAAACAATGCAGAGACAATAAAAAGGCAATAAGGAGACGATATGAGCTGTACCGGTACCGAGTCAATGTGGAGACTATATACAGGGGGTACCGGTACCGAGTCAATGTGGAGACTATATACAGGGGGTACCGGTACCGAGTCAATGTGGAGGCTATATACAGGGGGTACCGGTACCGAGTCAATGTGGAGGCTATATACAGGGGGTACCGGTACCGAGTCAATGTGGAGACTATATACAGGGGGTACCGGTACCGAGTCAATGTGGAGACTATATACAGGGGGTACCGGTACAGAGTCAATGTGGAGACTATATACAGGGGGTACCGGTACAGAGTCAATGTGGAGGCTATATACAGGGGGTACCGGTACAGAGTCAATGTGGAGGCTATATACAGGGGGTACCGGTACCGAGTCAATGTGGAGGCTATATACAGGGGGTACCGGTACCGAGTCAATGTGGAGGCTATATACAGGGGGTACCGGTACCGAGTCAATGTGGAGGCTATATACAGGGGGTACTGGTACCGAGTCAATGTGGAGGCTATATACAGGGGTACCGGTACAGAGTCAATGTGGAGACTATATACAGGGGGTACCGGTACCGAGTCAATGTGGAGGCTATATACAGGGGGTACCGGTACAGAGTCAATGTGGAGGCTATATACAGGGGGTACCGGTACCGAGTCAATGTGGAGGCTATATACAGGGGGTACTGGTACCGAGTCAATGTGGAGGCTATATACAGGGGGTACTGGTACAGAGTCAATGTGGAGGCTATATACAGGGGGTACTGGTACCGAGTCAATGTGGAGACTATATACAGGGGGTACTGGTACAGAGTCAATGTGGAGACTATATACAGGGGGTACCGGTACCGAGTCAATGTGGAGGCTATATACAGGGGGTACCGGTACCGAGTCAATGTGGAGGCTATATACAGGGGGTACCGGTACCGAGTCAATATGGAGGCTATATACAGGGGGTACCGGTACCGAGTCAATGTGGAGGCTATATACAGGGGGTACTGGTACAGAGTCAATGTGGAGGCTATATACAGGGGGTACCGGTACCGAGTCAATATGGAGGCTATATACAGGGGGTACCGGTACCGAGTCAATGTGGAGGCTATATACAGGGGGTACCGGTACCGAGTCAATGTGGAGGCTATATACAGGGGGTACTGGTACCGAGTCAATGTGGAGGCTATATACAGGGGGTACTGGGACAGAGTCAATGTGGAGGCTATATACAGGGGGTACTGGTACCGAGTCAATGTGGAGGCTATATACAGGGGGTACTGGGACAGAGTCAATGTGGAGGCTATATACAGGGGGTACTGGTACCGAGTCAATGTGGAGACTATATACAGGGGGTACCGGTACCGAGTCAATGTGGAGGCTATATACAGGGGGTACAGGTACCGAGTCAATGTGGAGGCTATATACAGGGGGTACCGGTACCGAGTCAATATGGAGGCTATATACAGGGGGTACCGGTACCGAGTCAATGTGGAGGCTATATACAGGGGGTACTGGTACAGAGTCAATGTGGAGGCTATATACAGGGGGTACCGGTACCGAGTCAATATGGAGGCTATATACAGGGGGTACCGGTACCGAGTCAATGTGGAGGCTATATACAGGGGGTACTGGTACCGAGTCAATGTGGAGGCTATATACAGGGGGTACTGGTACCGAGTCAATGTGGAGGCTATATACAGGGGGTACTGGTACAGAGTCAATGTGGAGGCTATATACAGGGGGTACTGGTACCGAGTCAATGTGGAGACTATATACAGGGGGTACTGGTACAGAGTCAATGTGGAGACTATATACAGGGTGTACCGGTACCGAGTCAATGTGGAGGCTATATACAGGGGGTACCGGTACAGAGTCAATGTGGAGACTATATACAGGGTGTACCGGTACCGAGTCAATGTGGAGGCTATATACAGGGGTTACCGGTACCGAGTCAATATGGAGGCTATATACAGGGGGTACTGGTACCGAGTCAATGTGGAGGCTATATACAGGGGGTACTGGTACAGAGTCAATGTGGAGGCTATATACAGGGGGTACTGGTACCGAGTCAATGTGGAGACTATATACAGGGGGTACCGGTACCGAGTCAATGTGGAGGCTATATACAGGGGGTACCGGTACCGAGTCAATGTGGAGGCTATATACAGGGGGTACCGGTACAGGGTCAATGTGGAGACTATATACAGGGGGTACTGGTACCGAGTCAATGTGGAGGCTATATACAGGGGGTACCGGTACAGGGTCAATGTGGAGACTATATACAGGGGGTACCGGTACCGAGTCAATGTGGAGGCTATATACAGGGGGTACCGGTACAGAGTCAATGTGGAGGCTATATACAGGGGGTACTGGTACCGAGTCAATGTGGAGGCTATATACAGGGGGTACTGGTACAGAGTCAATGTGGAGGCTATATACAGGGGGTACTGGTACCGAGTCAATGTGGAGGCTATATACAGGGGGTACTGGTACCGAGTCAATGTGGAGGCTATATACAGGGGGTACCGGTACCGAGTCAATGTGGAGACTATATACAGGGGGTACTGGTACCGAGTCAATGTGGAGGCTATATACAGGGGGTACTGGTACCGAGTCAATGTGGAGGCTATATACAGGGGGTACCGGTACCGAGTCAATGTGGAGGCTATATACAGGGGGTACCGGTACCGAGTCAATGTGGAGGCTCTATACAGGGGGTACCGGTACAGAGTCAATGTGGAGACTATATACAGGGTGTACCGGTACAGAGTCAATGTGGAGACTATATACAGGGTGTACCGGTACAGAGTCAATGTGGAGGCTATATACAGGGGGTACCGGTACCGAGTCAATGTGGAGGCTATATACAGGGGGTACCGGTACCGAGTCAATGTGGAGACTATATACAGGGGGTACAGGTACCGAGTCAATGTGGAGACTATATACAGGGGGTACAGGTACCGAGTCAATGTGGAGGCTATATACAGGGGGTACTGGTACCGAGTCAATGTGGAGACTATATACAGGGGGTACTGGTACCGAGTCAATGTGGAGACTATATACAGGGGGTACCGGTACAGGGTCAATGTGGAGACTATATACAGGGGGTACCGGTACCGAGTCAATGTGGAGGCTATATACAGGGGGTACCGGTACAGAGTCAATGTGGAGGCTATATACAGGGGGTACTGGTACCGAGTCAATGTGGAGGCTATATACAGGGGGTACTGGTACCGAGTCAATGTGGAGACTATATACAGGGGGTACTGGTACCGAGTCAATGTGGAGGCTATATACAGGGGGTACTGGTACCGAGTCAATGTGGAGGCTATATACAGGGGGTACCTGGTACCGAGTCAATGTGGAGACTATATACAGGGGGTACTGGTACCGAGTCAATGTGGAGGCTATATACAGGGGGTACTGGTACCGAGTCAATGTGGAGGCTATATACAGGGGGTACTGGTACCGAGTCAATGTGGAGGCTATATACAGGGGTACGGTACCGAGTCAATGTGGAGGCTATATACAGGGGGTACCGGTACAGAGTCAATGTGGAGACTATATACAGGGGTACCGGTACAGAGTCAATGTGGAGACTATATACAGGGTGTACTGGTACAGAGTCAATGTGGAGGCTATATACAGGGGTACTGGTACCGAGTCAATGTGGAGGCTATATACAGGGGTACTGGTACCGAGTCAATGTGGAGACTATATACAGGGGGTACAGGTACCGAGTCAATGTGGAGACTATATACAGGGGGTACAGGTACCGAGTCAATGTGGAGGCTATATACAGGGGGTACTGGTACCGAGTCAATGTGGAGACTATATACAGGGGGTACTGGTACCGAGTCAATGTGGAGACTATATACAGGGGGTAATGTGGGTACCGAGTCAATGTGGAGACTATATACAGGGGGTACTGGTACCGAGTCAATGTGGAGGCTATATACAGGGGGTACCGGTACAGAGTCAATGTGGAGGCTATATACAGGGGGTACTGGTACCGAGTCAATGTGGAGGCTATATACAGGGGGTACTGGTACCGAGTCAATGTGGAGGCTATATACAGGGGGTACTGGTACCGAGTCAATGTGGAGGCTATATACAGGGGGTACCGGTACAGAGTCAATGTGGAGGCTATATACAGGGGGTACCGGTACAGAGTCAATGTGGAGGCTATATACAGGGGGTACAGGTACCGAGTCAATGTGGAGGCTATATACAGGGGGTACAGGTACCGAGTCAATGTGGAGGCTATATACAGGGGGTACTGGTACCGAGTCAATGTGGAGACTATATACAGGGGGTACCGGTACCGAGTCAATGTGGAGGCTATATACAGGGGGTACCGGTACCGAGTCAATGTGGAGGCTATATACAGGGGGTACAGGTACCGAGTCAATGTGGAGGCTATATACAGGGGGTACCGGTACCGAGTCAATGTGGAGGCTATATACAGGGTGTACAGGTACCGAGTCAATGTGGAGGCTATATACAGGGGGTACTGGTACCGAGTCAATGTGGAGACTATATACAGGGGTACTGGTACCGAGTCAATGTGGAGGCTATATACAGGGGTACGGTACCGAGTCAATGTGGAGGCTATATACAGGGGGTACAGGTACCGAGTCAATGTGGAGGCTATATACAGGGGGTACAGGTACAGAGTCAATGTGGAGGCTATATACAGGGGGTACTGGTACAGAGTCAATGTGGAGACTATATACAGGGGTACCGGTACCGAGTCAATGTGGAGACTATATACAGGGGGTACTATATACAGGGGTACCGAGTCAATGTGGAGACTATATACAGGGGGTACCGGTACCGAGTCAATGTGGAGGCTATATACAGGGGGTACTGGTACCGAGTCAATGTGGAGACTATATACAGGGGGTACCGGTACCGAGTCAATGTGGAGACTATATACAGGGGGTACCAGTACAGAGTCAATGTGGAGGCTATATACAGGGGGTACCGGTACAGAGTCAATGTGGAGACTATATACAGGGGGTACCGGTACCGAGTCAATGTGGAGGCTATATTTTATTTTTATTTTTTTATTTCACCTTTATTTAACCAGGTAGGCTAGTTGAGAACAGGTTCTCATTTGCAACTGCGACCTGGCCAAGATAAAGCATAGCAGAGTGATCAGACAACACAGAGTTACACATGGAGTAAACAATTAACAAGTCAATAACACAGTAGAGAAAAAAAAGGGGGGGGTCTATATACAATGTGTGCAAAAGGCATGAGGAGGTAGGCGAATAATTACAATATTGCAGATTAACACTGGAGTGATAAATGATCAGATGATCATGTACAGGTAGAGATATTTGTGTGCAAAAGAGCAGAAAAGTAAATAAATAAAAACTGTGGGGATGAGGTAGGTGAAAATGGGTGGGCTATTTACCAATAGATTATGTACAGCTGCAGCGATCGGTTAGCTGCTCAGATAGCTGATGTTTGAAGTTGGTGAGGGAGATAAAAGTCTCCAACATCAGCGATTTTGCAGGGGGTATATCGTTCCAGTCACAGGCAGCAGAGTACTGGAAAACGAAAGGCGGCCGAATGAGGTGTTGGCTTTGGGGATGCTCAATGAGATACACCTGCTGGAGCGCGTGCTACGGATGGGTGTTGCCATCGTGACCAGTGAGCTGAGATAAGGCGGAGCTTTGCCTAGCATGGCCTTGTAGATGACCTGGAGCCAGTGGGTCTGGCGACGAATATGTAGCGAGGGCCAGCCGACTAGAGCATACAACTATATACAGGGGTACGTCGCAGTGGTGGGTAGTATAAGGTGCTTTAGTGACAAAACGGATGGCACTGTGATAAACTGCATCCAGTTTGCTGAGAAGAGTGTTGGAAGCCATTTTGTAGATGACATCGCCGAAGTCGAGGATCGGTAGGATAGTCAGTTTTACTAGGGTAAGCTTGGCAGCGTGAGTGAAGGAGGCTTTGTTGCGGAATAGAAAGCCGACTCTTGATTTGATTTTCGATTGGAGATGTTTGATATGGGTCTGGAAGGAGAGTTTGCAGTCTAGCCAGACACCTAGGTACTTATAGGTGTCCACATATTCAAGGTCGGAACCATCCAGTGTGGTGATGCTAGTCGGGCAAGCGGGTGCAGGCAGCGATCGGTTGAAAAGCATGCATTTGGTTTTACTCGCGTTTAAGAGCAGTTGGAGGCCACGGAAGGAGTGTTGTATGGCATTGAAGCTCGATTGGAGGTTAGATAGCACAGTGTCCAGTGACGGGCCAAAAGTGTATAGAATGGTGTCATCTGCGTAGAGGTGGATCAGGGAATCGCCCGCAGCAAGAGCAACATCATTGATATACAGAGAAAAGAGTCGGCCCGAGAATTGAACCCTGTGGCACCCCATAGAGACTGCCAGAGGACCGGACAACATGCCCTCCGATTTGACACACTGAACTCTGTCTGCAAAGTAATTGGTGAACCAGGCAAGGCAGTCATCCGAAAAGCCGAGGCTACTGAGTCTGCCGATAAGAATATGGTGATTGACAGAGTCGAAAGCCTTGGCAAGGTCGATGAAGACGGCTGCACAGTACTGTCTTTTATCGATGGCGGTTATGATGTCGTTTAGTACCTTGAGTGTGGCTGAGGTGCACCCGTGACCGGGGGAAACCAGATTGCATAGCGGAGAAGGTACGGTGGGATTCGAGATGGTCAATGACCTGTTTGTTGACTTGGCTTTGAAGACCTTAGATAGGCAGGGCAGAATGGATATAGGTCTGTAACAGTTTGGGTCCAGGGTGTCTCCCCCTTTGAAGAGGGGATGACTGCGGCAGCTTTCCAATCCTTGGGGATCTCAGACGATATGAGAGAGAGGTTGAACAGGCTGGTAATAGGGGTTGCGACAATGGCGGCGGATAGTTTCAGAAATAGAGGGTCCAGATTGTCAAGCCCAGCTGATTTATACGGGTCCAGGTTTTGCAGCTCTTTCAGAACATCTGCTATCTGGATTTGGGTAAAGGAGAACCTGGAGAGGCTTGGGCGAGGAGCTGCGGGGGGGCCGGAGCTGTTGGCCGAGGTAAGAGTAGCCAGGCGGAAGGCATGGCCAGCCGTTGAGAAATGCTTGTTGAAGTTTTCGATAATCATGGATTTGTCGGTGGTGACTGTGTTCCCTAGCCTCAGTGCAGTGGGCAGCTGGGAGGAGGTGCTCTTGTTCTCCATGGACTTCACAGTGTCCCAGAACTTTTTGGAGTTGGAGCTACAGGATGCAAACTTCTGCCTGAAGAAGCTGGCCTTAGCTTTCCTGACTGACTGCGTGTATTGGTTCCTGACTTCCCTGAACAGTTGCATATCGCGGGGACTGTTCGATGCTATTGCAGTCCGCCACAGGATGTTTTTGTGCTGGTCGAGGGCAGTCAGGTCTGGAGTAAACCAAGGGCTGTATCTGTTCTTAGTTCTGCATTTTTTGAACGGAGCATGCTTATCTAATATGGTGAGGAAGTTACTCTTAAAGAATGACCAGGCATCCTCAACTGACGGGATGAGGTCAATGTCCTTCCAGGATACCCGGGCCAGGTCGATTAGAAAGGCCTGCTCACAGAAGTGTTTTAGGGAGCGTTTGACAGTGATGAGGGGTGGTCGTTTGACTGCGGCACCGTAGCGGATACAGGCAATGAGGCAGTGGTCGCTGAGATCCTGGTTGAAGACAGCGGAGGTGTATTTGGAGGGCCAGTTGGTCAGGATGACGTCTATGAGGGTGCCCTTGCTTACAGAGTTAGGGTTGTACCTGGTGGGTTCCTTGATGATTTGTGTGAGATTGAGGGCATCTAGCTTAGATTGTAGGACTGCCGGGGTGTTAAGCATATCCCAGTTTAGGTCACCTAACAGAACAAACTCAGAAGCTAGATGGGGGCAATCAATTCACAAATGGTGTCCAGGGCACAGCTGGGAGCTGAGGGGGTCGGTAGCAGGCGGCAACAGTGAGAGACTTATTTCTGGAGAGAGTAATTTTCAGAATTAGTAGCTCGAACTGTTTGGGTATGGACCTGGAAAGTATGACATTACTTTGCAGGCTATCTCTGCAGTAGACTGCGACTCCTCCCCTTTGGCAGTTCTATCTTGACGGAAGATGTTATAGTTGGGTATGGAAATCTCTGAATTTTTGGTGGCCTTCCTGAGCCAGGATTCAGACACGGCAAGGACATCAGGGTTAGCAGAGTGTGCTAAAGCAGTGAGTAAAACAAACTTAGGGAGGAGGCTTCTAATGTTGACATGCATGAAACCAAGGCTTTTTCGATCACAGAAGTCAACAAATGAGGGTGCCTGGGGACATGCAGGGCCCGGGTTTACCTCCACATCACCCGCGGAACAGAGAAGGAGTAGTATGAGGGTGCGGCTAAGGGCTATCAAAACTGGTCGCCTAGAGCGTTGGGGACAGAGAATAAGAGGAGCAGGTTTCTGGGCATGGTAGAATATATTCAGGGCATAATGCACAGACAGGGGTATGGTGGGATGCGGGTACGGCGGAGGTAAGCCCAGGCACTGGGTGATGATGAGAGGTTTTATCTCTGGACATGCTGGTTGTAATGGGTGAGGTCACCGCATATGTGGGAGGTGGGACAAAGGAGGTATCAGGGGTGTGAGGAATAGGACTAGGGGCTCCATTGTGAACTAAAACAATGATAACTAACCTGAGCAATAGTATACAAGGCATATTGACATTTGAGAGAGACATACAGCGATGCATACAGTGAACACAGGTGTTGAATTGGGAAAGCTAGCTAAAACAGTGGGTGAGACAACAGCTAATCAGCTAGCGTAACAACAGCAGGTGAGATGGCATTGACTAGGCAACTCGGCCGACAGATAAAACAAACAAGCAGAATGGAGTACCGTGGTAATGGACAGTCCAGCGTGCATCAGCTATGTAGCCAAGTGATCAGAGTCCAGGGGGCAGCGGTGGATGGGGCAGGGGGGCTGGGCTGGCGAGTGTTATCCAGGTTAAGAAAACTAACAATGACTAAATAGCTTGTAGCTAGCTAGCTAGCTGGTTAGCTTCTGGAGGTTCTTGAGTGTGTTCTAAAAATAAAGATAATAGCGATTCACATTGGGTGAGGCAAGTTTCCGGAAGGTATAAACAAATTTTTTTTTTTAATCGGGAAGAGATAGAGTACATATGGGCCACTGCGTTTTTGGGACGCGGCGGGACGGTTAGCAGGCCTGTGCTAACAAGCTAACAGATTAGCAGGCCAGGGTAAACAAGGTAGTAGTTAGCGGACCTGGGCTAAACAAGCTAAACAAATATACAGGGGGTACCGGTACCGAGTCAATGTGGAGGCTATATACAGGGTGTACCGGTACCGAGTCAATGTGGAGGCTATATACAGGGGGTACCGGTACAGAGTCAATGTGGAGGCTAAGTACAGGGGGTACAGGTACCGAGTCAATGTGGAGGCTATATACAGGGGGTACAGGTACCGAGTCAATGTGGAGGCTATATACAGGGGGTACAGGTACCGAGTCAATGTGGAGGCTATATACAGGGGGTACTGGTACCGAGTCAATGTGGAGACTATATATAGGGGGTACCGGTACCGAGTCAATGTGGAGGCTATATACAGGGGGTACCGGTACCGAGTCAATGTGGAGGCTATATACAGGGGGTACAGGTACCGAGTCAATGTGGAGGCTATATACAGGGGGTACTGGTACCGAGTCAATGTGGAGACTATATACAGGGGGTACTGGTACCGAGTCAATGTGGAGACTATATACAGGGGGTACCGGTACCGAGTCAATGTGGAGACTATATACAGGGGGTACCGGTACCGAGTCAATGTGGAGGCTATATACAGGGGGTACAGGTACCGAGTCAATGTGGAGACTATATACAGGGGTACAGGTACCGAATCAATGTGGAGGCTATATACAGGGGGTACCGGTACAGAGTCAATGTGGAGGCTATATACAGGGGGTACCGGTACAGAGTCAATGTGGAGACTATATACAGGGGGTACAGGTACCGAGTCAATGTGGAGGCTATATACAGGGGGTACTGGTACCGAGTCAATGTGGAGACTATATACAGGGGGTACCGGTACCGAGTCAATGTGGAGGCTATATACAGGGGGTACAGGTACAGAGTCAATGTGGAGGCTATATACAGGGGTACCAGGTACAGAGTCAATGTGGAGGCTATATACAGGGGGTACAGGTACAGAGTCAATGTGGAGGCTATATACAGGGGGTACCGGTACCGAGTCAATGTGGAGGCTATATACAGGGGGTACAGGTACCGAGTCAATGTGGAGGCTATATACAGGGGGTACCGGTACCGAGTCAATGTGGAGACTATATACAGGGGGTACAGGTACCGAGTCAATGTGGAGACTATATACAGGGGGTACAGGTACCGAGTCAATGTGGAGGCTATATACAGGGGGTACAGGTACCGAGTCAATGTGGAGGCTATATACAGGGGGTACTGGTACCGAGTCAATGTGGAGGCTATATACAGGGTGTACCGGTACCGAATCAATGTGGAGGCTATATACAGGGGGTACCGGTACAGAGTCAATGTGGAGGCTATATACAGGGGGTACCAGTACAGAGTCAATGTGGAGGCTATATACAGGGGGTACCGGTACAGAGTCAATGTGGAGGCTATATACAGGGGGTACCGGTACAGAGTCAATGTGGAGACTATATACAGGGGGTACCGGTACCGAGTCAATGTGGAGGCTATATACAGGGGTACTGGTACCGAGTCAATGTGGAGGCTATATACAGGGGGTACCGGTACCGAGTCAATGTGGAGGCTATATACAGGGGGTACCAGTACAGAGTCAATGTGGAGACTATATACAGGGGGTACCAGTACAGAGTCAATGTGGAGACTATATACAGGGGGTACCGGTACCGAATCAATGTGGAGGCTATATACAGGGGGTACCGGTACAGAGTCAATGTGGAGGCTATATACAGGGGGTACCAGTACAGAGTCAATGTGGAGGCTATATACAGGGGGTACCGGTACAGAGTCAATGTGGAGGCTATATACAGGGGGTACCGGTACAGAGTCAATGTGGAGGCTATATACAGGGGTACCGGTACAGAGTCAATGTGGAGGCTATATACAGGGGGTACAGGTACAGAGTCAATGTGGAGGCTATATACAGGGGGTACAGGTACCGAGTCAATGTGGAGACTATATACAGGGGGTACCGGTACCGAGTCAATGTGGAGGCTATATACAGGGGGTACAGGTACCGAGTCAATGTGGAGGCTATATACAGGGGGTACAGGTACCGAGTCAATGTGGAGGCTATATACAGGGGGTACCGGTACCGAGTCAATGTGGAGGCTATATACAGGGGGTACAGGTACCGAGTCAATGTGGAGGCTATATACAGGGGGTACTGGTACCGAGTCAATGTGGAGACTATATACAGGGGGTACAGGTACCGAGTCAATGTGGAGGCTATATACAGGGGGTACTGGTACCGAGTCAATGTGGAGGCTATATACAGGGGGTACTGGTACCGAGTCAATGTGGAGGCTATATACAGGGGGTACCAGTACAGAGTCAATGTGGAGGCTATATACAGGGGGTACCGGTACAGAGTCAATGTGGAGACTATATACAGGGGGTACCGGTACAGAGTCAATGTGGAGACTATATACAGGGGTACTGGTACAGAGTCAATGTGGAGGCTATATACAGGGGTACCAGTACAGAGTCAATGTGGAGGCTATCTACAGGGGGTACCAGTACAGAGTCAATGTGGAGGCTATATACAGGGGTGTACCAGTACAGAATCAATGTGGAGGCTATATACAGGGTGTACCGGTACAGAATCAATGTGGAGGCTATATACAGGGGGTACCGGTACAGAGTCAATGTGGAGGCTATATACAGGGGGTACCGGTACAGAGTCAATGTGGAGGCTATATACAGGGGGTACCGGTACAGAGTCAATGTGGAGGCTATATACAGGGGGTACCGGTACAGAGTCAATGTGGAGGCTATATACAGGGGGTACCAGTACAGAGTCAATGTGGAGGCTATATACAGGGGGTACCGGTACAGAGTCAATGTGGAGGCTATATACAGGGGGTACCGGTACAGAGTCAATGTGGAGGCTATATACAGGGGGTACCGGTACAGAGTCAATGTGGAGGCTATATACAGGGGGTACCAGTACAGAGTCAATGTGGAGGCTATGTACAGGGGGTACAATGCTTTATAATGATAATGCCTCCTCAGGTAGGAACGGTGTAGGTAAGGTCAGGTCCCCCTCAGGTAGAAACTCATCTTTTTAAGTGGGAGAACTTGCACAATTGGTGGCTGACTAAATACTTTTTTGCCCCACTGTATTTGGGAAACTATGCCCTGTGCTACATTTAGGTCAAGGACTGTGCCCTTACCCTTCCCCAGGTCATGCTTCCTCTCTGCCCAATCTGAACCCTAGCTTCACATCCACTTCCTTGCTCAACCCTACTCCTAGTTTCAAATGTACTTCCTGACTCCACCCTAACCCTAGCTCATTCTTACAGAGGACACTGAGGGTGAATTGCAACCAACAGCAGAATGTAGCGCTGTGCTCATATTACTACTGGATTTCTTAAAACACTGCTAACAGGAGATTACATGTGTTAAAGCAACCAAAAACCCACAAGACGTTGTTTGTATTTGTATTTATTATGGATCCCAATTAGTTCCTGTCAAGGCAGCAGCTACTCTTCCTGGGGTTTATTATGGATCCCCATTAGTTCCTGCCAAGGCAAGCTACTCTTCCTGGGGTTTATTATGGATCCCCATTAGTTCCTGCCAAGGCAGCAGCTACTCTTCCTTGGTTTTATTATGGATCTCCATTAGTTCCTGCCAAGGCAGCAGCTACTCTTCTTGGGGTTTATTATGGATCCCCATTAGTTCCTTTCAAGGCAGAAGCTACTCTTCTTGGGGTTTATTATGGATCCCCATTAGTTCCTGTCAAGGCAGAAGCTACTCTTCCTGGGGTTTATTATGGATCCCCATTAGTTCCTGTCAAGGCAGAAGCTACTCTTCCTGGGGTTTATTATGGATCCCCATTAGTTCCTGCCAAGGCAGCAGCTAGTCGTTCTGGGGTCAACCAACATTATAGTAGTTATATACAATTTTAATATTTATAAATATGACGTTACATTTTATAACACTTTTCACAACACATTAAGTGTGTTCCCTCAGGCCACTATTCTACTATCACATATCTATAATACAAACTATGTACATGTGTGTACAGTGCATGTCTTATCATGTGTATGTGTATCTGTGTGTGTGTGTGTATCTGTGTATCTGTGTGTGTGTGTGTGTGTATCTGTATCTGTGTGTGCATGTGTATATCTGTGTGCCTCTTCACAGTCCCCGCTGTTCCATAAGGTGTATTTTATCTTTATTCATGTTTTACCGTGTTAAGTGATGTTGATACCAGACAGCTGCTTCTAGGTTTTTATTTAACCTTTATTTAACCAGGCAAGTCAGTTTTAAGAACAAATTCTTATTTACGATGACAGCCTACCAAAAAGGCAAAAGACCTCCTGCGGGGACAGGGATAAAAATAAAATAAAATAAATATATACAGTGCCTTGCGAAAGTATTCGCCCCCTTGAACTTTGCGACCTTTTGCCACATTTCAGGCTTCAAACATAAAGATATAAAACTGTATTTTTTTGTGAAGAATCAACAACAAGTGGGACACAATCATGAAGTGGAACGACATTTATTGGATATTTCAAACTTTTTTAACATTTCAAAAACTGAAAAATTGGGCGTGCAAAATTATTCAGCCCCTTTACTTTCAGTGCAGCAAACTCTCTCCAGAAGTTCAGTGAGGATCTCTGAATGATCCAATGTTGACCTAAATGACTAATGATGATAAATACAATCCACCTGTGTGTAATCAAGTCTCCGTATAAATGCACCTGCACTGTGATAGTCTCAGAGGTCCGTTAAAAGCGCAGAGAGCATCATGAAGAACAAGGAACACACCAGGCAGGTCCGAGATACTGTTGTGAAGAAGTTTAAAGCCAGATTTGGATACAAAAAGATTTCCCAAGCTTTAAACATCCCAAGGAGCACTGTGCAAGCGATAATATTGAAATGGAAGGAGTATCAGACCACTGCAAATCTACCAAGACCTGGCCGTCCCTCTAAACTTTCAGCTCATACAAGGAGAAGACTGATCAGAGATGCAGCCAAGAGGCCCATGATCACTTTGGATGAACTGCAGAGATCTACAGCTGAGGTGGGAGACTCTGTCCATAGGACAACAATCAGTCGTATATTGCACAAATCTGGCCTTTATGGAAGAATGCCATTTCTTAAAGATATCCATAAAAAGTGTTGTTTAAAGTTTGCCACAAGCCACCTGGCAGACACACCAAACATGTGGAAGAAGGTGCTCTGGTCAGATGAAACCAAAATTGAACTTTTTGGCAACAATGCAAAACATTATGTTTGGCGTAAAAGCAACACAGCTGATCACCCTGAACTCACCATCCCCACTGTCAAACTTGGTGGTGGCAGCATCATGGTTTGGGCCTGCTTTTCTTCAGCAGGGACAGGGAAGGATGGAATGGTTCAAAAATAAACATATCCAGGTGTTAGAATGGCCAAGTCAAAGTCCAGACCTGAATCCAATCGAGAATCTGTGGAAAGAACTGAAAACTGCTGTTCACAAATGTTCTCCATCCAACCTCACTGAGCTCGAGCTGTTTTGCAAGGAGGAATGGGAAAAAATGTCAGTCTCTCGATGTGCAAAACTGATAGAGACATACCCCAAGCGACTTACAGCTGTAATCGCAGCAAAAGGTGGTGCTACAAAGTATTAACTTAAGGGGGCTGAATAATTTTGCACGCCCAATTTTTCAGTTTTTGATTTGTTAAGAAAGTTTGAAATATCCAATAAATGTCGTTCCACTTCATGATTGTGTCCCACTTGTTGTTGATTCTTCACAAAAAAATACAGTTTTATCTTTATGTTTGAAGCCTGAAATGTGGCAAAAGGTCGCAAAGTTCAAGGGGGCCGAATACTTGCGCAAGGCATTGTATATAAAACATAAATGTAGGACAAAACACACATCACGACAAGAGAGACACCACTACATAAAGAGAGACCCACCTCTACTTCATCCCCATGATGTAAGGCTGATGAATGTTTAGGTTCTCTACTTCATCCCCGTGATGTAAGGCGGATGAATGTTTAGGTTCTCTACTTCATCCCCATGATGTAAGGCTGATGAATGTTTGGGTTCTCTACTTCATCCCCATGATGTAAGGCTGATGAATGTTTAGGTTCTCTACTTCATCCCCATGATGTAAGGCTGATGAATGTTTAGGTTCTCTACTTCATCCCTGTGATGTAAGGCTGTTGAATGTTTAGGTTCTCTACTTCATCCCCACGATGGGAGGCTGATGAATGTCTAGGTTCTCCCACAAAATGGTGCAGTTTGAGGGCATTTGGCGGAGAGTAATGTGGGCTCTGGAGATGGTGTGAGAAGGTGGGTCTGACCAGGAGTGATGTTGTGGATGTTTGTGTGTAAGTTGTTGTTTGTATTGTAAAAATATATAGAGTACCAGTCAAAATTTTGGACACACCTACTCATTCAAGGTTTTTCTTTATTTTTTAAAACTATTTTCTACATTGTAGAATATTTGGGGAAGACATCAAAACTATGAAATAACACATGTGTAGTAAGCAAAAAAAGTGTTAAACAAATCAATATATATTTTACATTTGAGATTCTTCAAATAGCTACCCTTTGCCTTGACAGCTTTGCACAAGCTTGGCATTCTCTCAACCAGCTTCACCTGGAATGCTTTTCCAAAAATCTTGAAGGAGTTTCCACAAATGCTGAGCACTGCTTATCCTTCACTCTGTGGTCCGACTTATCCCAAACTATCTCAATTTGGTTGAGGTCGGGGGATTCATTTGAGTAAATGTAACTTCTACACTGATGATATTGAGACTTGACATTTCAAATAGGATTGAGCTCCTATTGCTATGTGGGAAATTTTATTTAATAAAAAAAAAAATGGACCAAAAAATAGCATTCATTTAATTAATCTATTGGCATTTTAATTCATTCCAAATTGATGGAATTGGAATAAAATGAGCCCTGACCTGCACAGTTGCTATCTGAGCGGGGGCCCTCACTCTGACCTGCACAGTTCCTACCTGAGGGGGGCCCTCACTCTGACCTGCATGGTTCCAACCTGAGGGCGGCCCTCACTCTGACCTGCATAGTTCCAACCTGAGGGCGGCCCTCACTCTGACCTGCATAGTTCCAACCTGAGGGCGGCCCTCACTCTGACCTGCATAGTTCCAACCTGAGGGCGGCCCTCACTCTGACCTGCATAGTTCCAACCTGAGGGGGGCCCTCACTCTGACCTGCACAGTGCCTACCTGAGAGTGGCCCTCACTCTGACCTGCATAGTTCCAACCTGAGGGGGGCCCTCACTCTGACCTGCATAGTTCCTACCTGAGACGGGCCCTCACTCTGACCTGCATAGTTCCAACCTGAGGGGAACCCTGACCTGCACAGCAGTGGAGACTGCTGAGGGGAACCCTGACCTGAACAGCAGTGGAGACTGCTGAGGGGAGGACGGCACATAATATTGGCTGGAACAAAGTGAACGGAATGCAATTGGTTGTTTTTGAATCCATTCCACAACAGCATTTACCACAAGCTCATCCTTCCCAATTAAGATGCCACCAACCTCCTCACCTCCACCGTTCCTACCTGAGGAGGCATTATCATTATAAAGCATTGTATAATTCTCTTGCTATATCATCTACATTCCATACGACTCATTAGCAAATAGGACATGTTTGTCTGTATTGTTTTTTTTCTTCTCTACTCTAATTCAAAAGTGTGGACTTTCTCCTTTTCTCTACTCATTTTCCAGGCAGTTACAATCTTCCTGGTCCAAACATAATGACTGTACCAGCTTAAAGTTAACAAAGAGGCACATATTCTCATATTCCCCATTATTCATTCATCAGGTATGTTGACTGTTGAATTGTCTGGAGTAGATTGGTCTAAACAGGTGTGTGTGTGTGTGTGTGTGTGTGTGTGTGTGTGTGTGTGTGTGTGTGTGTGTGTGTGTGTGTGTGTGTGTGTGTGACTGCCGTATAACCAGCCAGGTCACACCAGATACACTTCAGTATTCAACGTTTGTCCAGGTACCCAGGACGTCAGGAGATGTCTTCCATACTGTCCACAAGGGGCAACATGAACACGTAATAACACCTAGTAGGCTCACAGCTTCTTGCTAGGGTGTTGTGGATTGGGATAGTGGGTTCAATCCCAATGCTAGGGAAAAAATATCCCAAAATGCAACCCTTACCGTAACCAATCAGAATTGATCCTTCAACTTAATTGTCAAGTTTTTTTTCTGTTTTAACAACCTCAACCCTTACCTAACTCAAATTAAAGCTGACAGTCTGCACTTTCACCTCATAGTCACTGTACCAACCCTTACCTAACTCAAATTAAAGCTGACAGTCTGCACTTTCACCTCATAGTCACTGTACCAACCCTTACCTAACTCAAATTAAAGCTGACAGTCTGCACTTTCACCTCATAGTCACTGTACCAACCCTTACCTAACTCAAATTAAAGCTGACAGTCTGCACTTTCACCTCATAGTCACTGTACCAACCCTTACCTAACTCAAATTAAAGCTGACAGTCTGCACTTTCACCTCATAGTCACTGTACCAACCCTTACCTAACTCAAATTAAAGCTGACAGTCTGCACTTTCACCTCATAGTCACTGTACCAACCCTTACCTAACTCAAATTAAAGCTGACAGTCTGCACTTTCACCTCATAGTCACTGTACCAACCATTACCTAACTCAAATTAAAGCTGACAGTCTGCACTTTCACCTCATAGTCACTGTACCAACCCTTACCTAACTCAAATTAAAGCTGACAGTCTGCACTTTCACCTCATAGTCACTGTACCAACCATTACCTAACTCAAATTAAAGCTGACAGTCTGCACTTTCACCTCATAGTCACTGTACCAACCCTTACCTAACTCAAATTAAAGCTGACAGTCTGCACTTTCACCTCATAGTCACTGTACCAACCCTTACCTAACTCAAATTAAAGCTGACAGTCTGCACTTTCACCTCATAGTCACTGTACCAACCCATACCTAACTCAAATTAAATCTGACAGTCTGCACGTTCACTGCACTGCACGGTCACTGTACCAACCAAACAAGCCACAAATGCCACAACCAAAATCCAACAGTGTGTCTGCGTGGAGAGACTCCTTGATGTATTTATGGAGGAAAGATGTATTCATCCCCGGGACACACCCCATCCCAGGTGTGTCTCATTTCGCTGACGACCCTCCCAGCTCCGCCCACCGAGTCATCTATGACGTCACTAGGGGAATTTTGTTTAACTTAGGCAGGGATTTAATCGAAGGCACGTTGTAAAACGTCCTTGATGTTTGCGAAAACATTCATGGTAAACACTGCAGATGCCGGGTCAAATGTGAATTACCTTCAAAAAATAAAGTACATTACTCTTGTCAACAACGACTTAGATCCTGGCCTTAGATAGACCTACACACACACACACACACACACACACACACACACACACACACACACACACACACACACACACACACACACACACACACACACACACACACACACACACACACACACACACACACACACACACACACACACACACACACACACACACACACACACTCAGGCAATTAATCTGGAGAGGTACTTGGAGATTCCCTCAAGCAGAATAATGAGGCCTGTCTATGTATGTTTCCTGTGTGTACATGCCTGCTTGCGCGCTCCTACGTCTGTTAAACGTCTGACATTATCCCATTACAGGAAGTATTCCAGAGACGAGCAGACGACGTCACACTGCATCGTAGGAATGACTGAGCCACGATCGTGTCTAAGCGTCCATTACGGCATGGTGTGCTGTCTGGCACAAAATGGCTGCTGTTCTTCATCCAGAACATGAAGCTCTAAATGGAGATATCATGAAGCTGTTGTTGATTATCATGACCAGGGAGAAGATAACAAAGTTGGGCACAGATAAGTAGGCAAAAGCCTTTCAAGTACTTTGCATCTCATGTTGAGCACGCACACACACACACACAGACTCCTTCCCAGCTGCTAACAGTAGACATGGGGACAACTTACAGCTTTTCTTTTCCACACTTCTCTTTAACCTAACCCCCCCCCGGATGCAGACGTTGAATGAATATTATATTTTCACTCTTTCCTGTAACCTTTATGACATCATAATGAATTACATGAATCATATCTGATGTATGTAACGTTAGTAGTAAGCCGTGCATATGTCTCCCATATATTCCACAGAGCAGAGACCATTAGGGCTGCATGTGAATTACAACATTTTATGAACGAGAGGATATTCAGCTATTAAAGCAGCACTTCAGGGGATGTAGCGGTTCGTTCCAGAGAGGAAACGGAGCAATCAACTGGGTCAAAGCATCTAGTTTCTCTCCTTTGAAACCAATTACCAGAGTAACTTCTCATTATGTATGACATTTCACAGATTCTTGTCTCTTTTTCCCCTGTCGTAAGGGGTTATGGGCCCAGCTGGTTGGAACATCTGTCGTAAGGGGTTATGGGCCCAGCTGGTTGGAACATCTGTCGTAAGGGGTTATGGGCCCAGCTGGTTGGAACACCTGTCGTAAAGGGGTTATGGGGCCAGCTGGTTGGAACCCCTGTCGTAAGGGGTTATGGGCCCAGCTGGTTGGAACATCTGTCGTAAGGGGTTATGGGCCCAGCTGGTTGGAACATCTGTCGTAAGGGGTTATGGGCCCAGCTGGTTGGAACACCTGTCGTAAAGGGGTTATGGGGCCAGCTGGTTGGAACCCCTGTCGTAAGGGGTTATGGGCCCAGCTGGTTGGAACATCTGTCATAAGGGGTTATGGGGCCAGCTGGTTGGAACACCTGTCGTAAGGGGTTATGGGCCAGCTGGTTGGCCTCTGATCAATCCCCAAGAGGAAATTGAGAAACTCAAAGATGGAGACTTTCCATGACTTACGAAATTGCTTATATATATATATATATATATATATATATAGAGAGAGAGAGAGAGAGAGAGAGAGAGAGAGAGAGAGAGAGAGAGAGAGAGGGTCAGAAGTTTACATACACTCAATTAGTATTTTGTAACATTTTTTTAACTTGGTCAAACGTTTTGGGTGAATTTTGGCCCATTCCTCCTGACAGAGCTGGTGTAACTGAGTCAGGTTTGTAGGCCTCCTCGTGCTTTTTCAGTTCTGCCCACAAATGTTCTATAGGATTGAGGTCAGGGCTTTGTGATGGCCACTCCAATACCTTGACTTTGTTGTGCTTAAGCCATTTTGCCACAACTTTGGAAGTATGCTTGGGGTCATTGTCCATTTGGAAGACCCATTTGCGACCAAGCATTAACTTCCTGACTGATGTCTTGAGATGTTGCTTCAATATATCCACATCATTTTCCTGCCTCATGATGCCATCTATTTTGTGAAGTGCACCAGTCCCTCCTGCAGCAAAGTACCCCACAACATGATGCTGCCACCCCCGTGCTTCATGGTTGGGGTGGTGTTCTTCGGCTTGCAAGCCTCCCCTTTTTTCCTGCAAACATAATGATGGTCATTATGGCCAAACAGTTCTATTTTTGTTTCATCAGACTAGAGGACATTTCTCCAAAAAGTACAATCTTTGTCCCCATGTGCAGTTGCAAACCGTAGTCTGGCTTTTTTATGGCGATTTTGGAGCAGTGGCTTCTACCTTGCTGAGCGGCCTTTCAGGTTATGTCGATATAGGACTCGTTTTACTGTGGATATAGATACTTTTGTACCTGTTTCCTCCAGCATCTTCACAAGGTCCTTTGCTGTTGTTCTGGGATTGATTTGCACATTTCGCACCAAGGTACGTTAACCTCTAGGAGACAGAACGCGTCTCCTTCCTGAGCAGTATGACGGCTGCGTGGTCCCATGGTGTTTATACTAGCGTGCTATTGTTTGTACAGATGAACATGGTACCTTCAGACATTTGGAAATTGCTCCCAAGGATGAACCAGACTTGTGGAGGTCTACAATTGAAGGTATGCCTTTTAAATACATCCACAGGTACACCTCCAGACAACAAAGTCAAGGTATTGGAGTGGCCATCACAAAGCCCTGACCTCAATCCTATAGAAAATCTGTGGGCAGAACTGAGAAAGCGCGTGTGAGCAAGGATGCCTACAACCCTAACTCAAACCTAACTCACCAGCTTTGTGATTTTATTGTATTTCATCAATAAATTTCAGATTTTGTTCAATGATTCCACTGTCTCTCTACTAGTCCTTTTACAGTGATGTATTTACTCATAGTACCATAATGAAACATGTATCACATATTTTGTACTACTATATTTAATGATTGTACGAACAACTACACAGTGAAACTATCGGTCTCTTGTGTCTGGGTGATCTAAATGAATGTTACTATGGTATTTCATGATAAATGAGTTATTTGAACCAATGATTCTGCAAGTGCAAGGTTTCTTTAAAGATATGAATGCACAATGCAATGTTTTGAACATTGGACAGCTTGTGTTACAAGCGATGATCGTTTTGAGTATTGTGTCTAGAGTTTTGAGAAATGACCACGAGGTTCTGAAATTAGTGCCAAAGTGATTGTAAAAAAAACTGTAATAATTGGAATATAAATGTAATTACAATGAATAGTAATGTATGTGAGAATAAGCTTTGACTAGCTGTCTAAACTGCCTGGGAAAAAAATGGAACCATTTAAAAAAATCGGAATCAGGTGAAACAATGTTTTCATTAGCAGGTTGTTTGTACTAATCGATCTGACTGGTGGTCTGATGACCCCTGTTTTAATTACTGTGTGATTATAGCACTCTTTCCTGCATCTCAACTCCTCTCATCCCTCTCTCCTCTCATCCCTCCCTCCTCTCTACTCCTCTCATCCCCTTTTCCTCCGCTGTCCTCCAGATGACCATGGTAAACCATCTCTACAACACCAGTCTCCAGATGACTATAGGAACATAGTAAACCACCTCTACAACACCAGTCTCCACTATAGGAACATAGTAAACCACCTCTACAACACCAGTCTCCACTATAGGAACATAGTAAACCATCTCTACAACACCAGTCTCCAGATGACTATAGGAACATAGTAAACCACCTCTACAACACCAGTCTCCAGATGACTATAGGAACATAGTAAACCATCTCTACAACACCAGTCTCCACTATAGGAACATAGTAAACCACCTCTACAACACCAGTCTCCACTATAGGAACATAGTAAACCACCTCTACAACACCAGTCTCCACTAGAGGAACATAGTAAACCACCTCTACAACACCAGTCTCCAGATGACTATAGGAACATAGTAAACCATCTCTACAACACCAGTCTCCACTATAGGAACATAGTAAACCACCTCTACAACACCAGTCTCCAGATGACTATAGGAACATAGTAAACCATCTCTACAACACCAGTCTCCACTATAGGAACATAGTAAACCATCTCTACAACACCAGTCTCCACTATAGGAACATAGTAAACCACCTCTACAACACCAGTCTCCACTATAGGAACATAGTAAACCACCTCTACAACACCAGTCTCCACTATAGGAACATAGTAAACCATCTACAACACCAGTCTCCACTAGAGGAACATAGTAAACCACCTCTACAACACCAGTCTCCACTATAGGAACATAGTAAACCACCTCTACAACACCAGTCTCCAGATGACTATAGGAACATAGTAAACCATCTCTACAACACCAGTCTCCACTATAGGAACATAGTAAACCATCTCTACAACACCAGTCTCCACTATAGGAACATAGTAAACCACCTCTACAACACCAGTCTCCACTATAGGAACATAGTAAACCATCTCTACAACACCAGTCTCCACTATAGGAACATAGTAAACCACCTCTACAACACCAGTCTCCACTAGAGGAACATAGTAAACCATCTCTACAACACCAGTCTCCTATAGATGACTATAGGAACATAGTAAACCATCTCTACAACACCAGTCTCCACTATAGGAACATAGTAAAACCACCTCTACAACACCAGTCTCCACTATAGGAACATAGTAAACCACCTCTACAACACCAGTCTCCACTATAGGAACATAGTAAACCATCTCTACAACACCAGTCTCCACTATAGGAACATAGTAAACCACCTCTACAACACCAGTCTCCACTAGAGGAACATAGTAAACCACCTCTACAACACCAGTCTCCAGATGACTATAGGAACATAGTAAACCATCTCTACAACACCAGTCTCCACTATAGGAACATAGTAAACCACCTCTACAACACCAGTCTCCACTATAGGAACATAGGAAAACCATCTCTACAACACCAGTCTCCACTATAGGAACATAGTAAACCATCTCTACAACACCAGTCTCCACTATAGGAACATAGTAAACCACCTCTACAACACCAGTCTCCACTAGAGGAACATAGTAAACCATCTCTACAACACCAGTCTCCACTAGAGGAACATAGTAAACCATCTCTACAACACCAGTCTCCACTAGAGGAACATAGTAAACCACCTCTACAACACCAGTCTCCACTATAGGAACATAGTAAACCACTATAGGAACTCTACAACACCAGTCTCCAGATGACTATAGGAACATAGTAAACCACCTCTACAACACCAGTCTCCAGATGACTATAGGAACATAGTAAACCATCTCTACAACACCAGTCTCCACTATAGGAACATAGTAAACCACCTCTACAACACCAGTCTCCACTATAGGAACATAGTAAACCACCTCTACAACACCAGTCTCCACTAGAGGAACATAGTAAACCACCTCTACAACACCAGTCTCCAGATGACTATAGGAACATAGTAAACCACCTCTACAACACCAGTCTCCACTATAGGAACATAGTAAACCACCTCTACAACACCAGTCTCCAGATGACTATAGGAACATAGTAAACCATCTCTACAACACCAGTCTCCACTATAGGAACATAGTAAACCATCTCTACAACACCAGTCTCCACTATAGGAACATAGTAAACCACCTCTACAACACCAGTCTCCACTATAGGAACATAGTAAACCACCTCTACAACACCAGTCTCCACTATAGGAACATAGTAAACCATCTCTACAACACCAGTCTCCACTAGAGGAACATAGTAAACCACCTCTACAACACCAGTCTCCACTATAGGAACATAGTAAACCACCTCTACAACACCAGTCTCCAGATGACTATAGGAACATGGTAAACCATCTCTACAAAACCAGTCTCCACTATAGGAACATAGTAAACCATCTCTACAACACCAGTCTCCACTATAGGAACATAGTAAACCACCTCTACAACACCAGTCTCCACTATAGGAACATAGTAAACCATCTCTACAACACCAGTCTCCACTATAGGAACATAGTAAACCACCTCTACAACACCAGTCTCCACTAGAGGAACATAGTAAACCACCTCTACAACACCAGTCTCCAGATGACTATAGGAACATAGTAAACCATCTCTACAACACCAGTCTCCACTATAGGAACATAGTAAACCACCTCTACAACACCAGTCTCCACTATAGGAACATAGTAAACCACCTCTACAACACCAGTCTCCACTATAGGAACATAGTAAACCACCTCTACAACACCAGTCTCCACTATAGGAACATAGTAAACCACCTCTACAACACCAGTCTCCACTAGAGGAACATAGTAAACCATCTCTACAACACCAGTCTCCACTATAGGAACATAGTAAACCATCTCTACAACACCAGTCTCCACTACAACACCAGAGGAACATAGTAAACCATCTCTACAACACCAGTCTCCACTATGAGGAACATAGTAAACCACCTCTACAACACCAGTCTCCACTATAGGAACATAGTAAACCACCTCTACAACACCAGTCTCCAGATGACTATAGGAACATAGTAAACCACCTCTACAACACCAGTCTCCACTATAGGAACATAGTAAACCATCTCTACAACACCAGTCTCCACTAGAGGAACATAGTAAACCACCTCTACAACACCAGTCTCCACTATAGGAACATAGTAAACCACCTCTACAACACCAGTCTCCAGATGACTATAGGAACATAGTAAACCATCTCTACAACACCAGTCTCCACTATAGGAACATAGTAAACCACCTCTACAACACCAGTCTCCACTATAGGAACATAGTAAACCACCTCTACAACACCAGTCTCCACTATAGGAACATAGTAAACCATCTCTACAACACCAGTCTCCACTATAGGAACATAGTAAACCACCTCTACAACACCAGTCTCCACTAGAGGAACATAGTAAACCATCTCTACAACACCAGTCTCCAGATGACTATAGGAACATAGTAAACCACCTCTACAACACCAGTCTCCACTAGAGGAACATAGTAAACCATCTCTACAACACCAGTCTCCAGATGACTATAGGAACATAGTAAACCACCTCTACAACACCAGTCTCCACTATAGGAACATAGTAAACCATCTCTACAACACCAGTCTCCACTAGAGGAACATAGTAAACCACCTCTACAACACCAGTCTCCACTAGAGGAACATAGTAAACCACCTCTACAACACCAGTCTCCAGATGACTATAGGAACATAGTAAACCACCTCTACAACACCAGTCTCCACTATAGGAACATAGTAAACCACCTCTACAACACCAGTCTCCAGATGACTATAGGAACATAGTAAACCATCTCTACAACACCAGTCTCCACTATAGGAACATAGTAAACCATCTCTACAACACCAGTCTCCACTATAGGAAAATAGTAAACCACCTCTACAACACCAGTCTCCACTAGAGGAACATAGTAAACCACCTCTACAACACCAGTCTCCACTAGAGGAACATAGTAAACCATCTCTACAACACCAGTCTCCAGATGACTATAGGAACATAGTAAACCACCTCTACAACACCAGTCTCCACTATAGGAACATAGTAAACCACCTCTACAACACCAGTCTCCAGATGACTATAGGAACATAGTAAACCACCTCTACAACACCAGTCTCCACTATAGGAACATAGTAAACCATCTCTACAACACCAGTCTCCACTATAGGAACATAGTAAACCACCTCTACAACACCAGTCTCCACTATAGGAACATAGTAAACCACCTCTACAACACCAGTCTCCAGATGACTATAGGAACATAGTAAACCACCTCTACAACACCAGTCTCCAGATGACTATAGGAACATAGTAAACCACCTCTACAACACCAGTCTCCAGATGACTATAGGAACATAGTAAACCACCTCTACAACACCAGTCTCCACTATAGGAACATAGTAAACCACCTCTACAACACCAGTCTCCAGATGACTATAGGAACATAGTAAACCATCTCTACAACACCAGTCTCCACTATAGGAACATAGTAAACCACCTCTACAACACCAGTCTCCACTATAGGAACATAGTAAACCACCTCTACAACACCAGTCTCCACTAGAGGAACATAGTAAACCACCTCTACAACACCAGTCTCCACTATAGGAACATAGTAAACCATCTCTACAACACCAGTCTCCACTAGAGGAACATAGTAAACCACCTCTACAACACCAGTCTCCAGATGACTATAGGAACATAGTAAACCACCTCTACAACACCAGTCTCCACTAGAGGAACATAGTAAACCACCTCTACAACACCAGTCTCCAGATGACTATAGGAACATAGTAAACCACCTCTACAACACCAGTCTCCACTATAGGAACATAGTAAACCACCTCTACAACACCAGTCTCCAGATGACTATAGGAACATAGTAAACCATCTCTACAACACCAGTCTCCACTATAGGAACATAGTAAACCATCTCTACAACACCAGTCTCCAGATGACTATAGGAACATAGTAAACCACCTCTACAACACCAGTCTCCACTATAGGAACATAGTAAACCATCTCTACAACACCAGTCTCCAGATGACTATAGGAACATAGTAAACCACCTCTACAACACCAGTCTCCACTAGAGGAACATAGTAAACCACCTCTACAACACCAGTCTCCACTAGAGGAACATAGTAAACCACCTCTACAACACCAGTCTCCAGATGACTATAGGAACATAGTAAACCACCTCTACAACACCAGTCTCCACTATAGGAACATAGTAAACTACCTCTACAACACCAGTCTCCAGATGACTATAGGAACATAGTAAACCACCTCTACAACACCAGTCTCCACCATAGGAACATAGTAAACCACCTCTACAACACCAGTCTCCAGATGACTATAGGAACATAGTAAACCATCTCTACAACACCAGTCTCCACTATAGGAACATAGTAAACCACCTCTACAACACCAGTCTCCACTAGAGGAACATAGTAAACCACCTCTACAACACCAGTCTCCAGATGACTATAGGAACATAGTAAAACTACAACACCAGTCTCCACTATAGGAACATAGTAAACCACCTCTACAACACCAGTCTCCACAGATAGACTACTATAGGAACATAGTAAACCACCTCTACAACACCAGTCTCCACTATAGGAACATAGTAAACCATCTCTACAACACCAGTCTCCAGATAGACTATAGGAACATAGTAAACCACCTCTACAACACCAGTCTCCACTAGAGGAACATAGTAAACCATCTCTACAACACCAGTCTCCAGATGACTATAGGAACATAGTAAACCACCTCTACAACACCAGTCTCCACTATAGGAACATAGTAAACCATCTCTACAACACCAGTCTCCACTGACTATAGGAACATAGTAAACCACCTCTACAACACCAGTCTCCACTAGAGGAACATAGTAAACCACCTCTACAACACCAGTCTCCAGATGACTATAGGAACATAGTAAACCACCTCTACAACACCAGTCTCCACTATAGGAACATAGTAAACCACCTCTACAACACCAGTCTCCAGATGACTATAGGAACATAGTAAACCACCTCTACAACACCAGTCTCCACTAGAGGAACATAGTAAACCACCTCTACAACACCAGTCTCCAGATGACTATATGAACATAGTAAACCACCTCTACAACACCAGTCTCCACTATAGGAACATAGTAAACCACCTCTACAACACCAGTCTCCAGATGACTATAGGAACATAGTAAACCATCTCTACAACACCAGTCTCCACTATAGGAACATAGTAAACCATCTCTACAACACCAGTCTCCACTATAGGAACATAGTAAACCACCTCTACAACACCAGTCTCCAGATGACTATAGGAACATAGTAAACCACCTCTACAACACCAGTCTCCACTATAGGAACATAGTAAACCACCTCTACAACACCAGTCTCCAGATGACTATAGGAACATAGTAAACCACCTCTACAACACCAGTCTCCACTAGAGGAACATAGTAAACCACCTCTACAACACCAGTCTCCAGATGACTATAGGAACATAGTAAACCACCTCTACAACACCAGTCTCCACTATAGGAACATAGTAAACCACCTCTACAACACCAGTCTCCAGATGACTATAGGAACATAGTAAACCATCTCTACAACACCAGTCTCCACTATAGGAACATAGTAAACCATCTCTACAACACCAGTCTCCAGATGACTATAGGAACATAGTAAACCACCTCTACAACACCAGTCTCCACTATAGGAACATAGTAAACCAATCTCTACAACACCAGTCTCCAGATGACTATAGGAACATAGTAAACCACCTCTACAACACCAGTCTCCACTAGAGGAACATAGTAAACCACCTCTACAACACCAGTCTCCACTAGAGGAACATAGTAAACCACCTCTACAACACCAGTCTCCAGATGACTATAGGAACATAGTAAACCACCTCTACAACACCAGTCTCCACTATAGGAACATAGTAAACTACCTCTACAACACCAGTCTCCAGATGACTATAGGAACATAGTAAACCACCTCTACAACACCAGTCTCCACCATAGGAACATAGTAAACCACCTCTACAACACCAGTCTCCAGATGACTATAGGAACATAGTAAACCATCTCTACAACACCAGTCTCCACTATAGGAACATAGTAAACCACCTCTACAACACCAGTCTCCACTAGAGGAACATAGTAAACCACCTCTACAACACCAGTCTCCAGATGACTATAGGAACATAGTAAACCACCTCTACAACACCAGTCTCCACTATAGGAACATAGTAAACCACCTCTACAACACCAGTCTCCAGATGACTATAGGAACATAGTAAACCACCTCTACAACACCAGTCTCCACTAGAGGAACATAGTAAACCATCTCTACAACACCAGTCTCCAGATGACTATAGGAACATAGTAAACCACCTCTACAACACCAGTCTCCACTAGAGGAACATAGTAAACCATCTCTACAACACCAGTCTCCAGATGACTATAGGAACATAGTAAAAACAACACCAGTCTACAACACCAGTCTCCACTATAGGAACATAGTAAACCATCTCTACAACACCAGTCTCCACTAGAGGAACATAGTAAACCACCTCTACAACACCAGTCTCCACTAGAGGAACATAGTAAACCACCTCTACAACACCAGTCTCCAGATGACTATAGGAACATAGTAAACCACCTCTACAACACCAGTCTCCACTATAGGAACATAGTAAACCACCTCTACAACACCAGTCTCCAGATGACTATAGGAACATAGTAAACCACCTCTACAACACCAGTCTCCACTATAGGAACATAGTAAACCACCTCTACAACACCAGTCTCCAGATGACTATAGGAACATAGTAAACCACCTCTACAACACCAGTCTCCACTATAGGAACATAGTAAACCACCTCTACAACACCAGTCTCCAGATGACTATAGGAACATAGTAAACCATCTCTACAACACCAACTATAGGAACATAGTAAACCATCTCTACAACACCACATAGGAACAGTCTCCAGTCTCCACTAGAGGAACATAGTAAACCACCTCTACAACACCAGTCTCCAGATGACTATAGGAACATAGTAAACCACCTCTACAACACCAGTCTCCACTATAGGAACATAGTAAACCACCTCTACAACACCAGTCTCCAGATGACTATAGGAACATAGTAAACCACCTCTACAACACCAGTCTCCACTAGAGGAACATAGTAAACCATCTCTACAACACCAGTCTCCAGATGACTATAGGAACATAGTAAACCACCTCTACAACACCAGTCTCCACTAGAGGAACATAGTAAACCATCTCTACAACACCAGTCTCCAGATGACTATAGGAACATAGTAAACCACCTCTACAACACCAGTCTCCACTATAGGAACATAGTAAACCATCTCTACAACACCAGTCTCCACTATAGGAACATAGTAAACCACCTCTACAACACCAGTCTCCACTATAGGAACATAGTAAACCACCTCTACAACACCAGTCTCCACTAGAGGAACATAGTAAACCACCTCTACAACACCAGTCTCCAGATGACTATAGGAACATAGTAAACCACCTCTACAACACCAGTCTCCACTATAGGAACATAGTAAACCAACTCTACAACACCAGTCTCCAGATGACTATAGGAACATAGTAAACCACCTCTACAACACCAGTCTCCACTATAGGAACATAGTAAACCATCTCTACAACACCAGTCTCCACTATAGGAACATAGTAAACCACCTCTACAACACCAGTCTCCACTATAGGAACATAGTAAACCACCTCTACAACACCAGTCTCCACTAGAGGAACATAGTAAACCACCTCTACAACACCAGTCTCCAGATGTAAACCACCTCTACAACACCAGTCTAGAACATAGTAAACCACCTCTAAGGAACATAGTAAACCACCTCTACAACACCAGTCTCCACTATAGGAACATAGTAAACCAACTCTACAACACCAGTCTCCAGATGACTATAGGAACATAGTAAACCACCTCTACAACACCAGTCTCCACTAGAGGAACATAGTAAACCACCTCTACAACACCAGTCTCCAGATGACTATAGGAACATAGTAAACCACCTCTACAACACCAGTCTCCACTATAGGAACATAGTAAACCACCTCTACAACACCAGTCTCCAGATGACTATAGGAACATAGTAAACCATCTCTACAACACCAGTCTCCACTATAGGAACATAGTAAACCATCTTTACAACACCAGTCTCCACTATAGGAACATAGTAAACCACCTCTACAACACCAGTCTCCACTATAGGAACATAGTAAACCACCTCTACAACACCAGTCTCCACTATAGGAACATAGTAAACCATCTCTACAACACCAGTCTCCACTATAGGAACATAGTAAACCACCTCTACAACACCAGTCTCCACTAGAGGAACATAGTAAACCACCTCTACAACACCAGTCTCCAGATGACTATAGGAACATAGTAAACCACCTCTACAACACCAGTCTCCACTATAGGAACATAGTAAACCACCTCTACAACACCAGTCTCCACTAGAGGAACATAGTAAACCATCTCTACAACACCAGTCTCCAGATGACTATAGGAACATAGTAAACCACCTCTACAACACCAGTCTCCACTATAGGAACATAGTAAACCACCTCTACAACACCAGTCTCCACTATAGGAACATAGTAAACCATCTCTACAACACCAGTCTCCACTATAGGAACATAGTAAACCACCTCTACAACACCAGTCTCCACTATAGGAACATAGTAAACCATCTCTACAACAACACTATAGGAACATAGTCTACAACACAGTCTCCACTAGAGGAACATAGTAAACCACCTCTACAACACCAGTCTCCACTATAGGAACATAGTAAACCACCTCTACAACACCAGTCTCCACTAGAGGAACATAGTAAACCACCTCTACAACACCAGTCTCCAGATGACTATAGGAACATAGTAAACCACCTCTACAACACCAGTCTCCACTAGAGGAACATAGTAAACCACCTCTACAACACCAGTCTCCAGATGACTATAGGAACATAGTAAACCACCTCTACAACACCAGTCTCCACTAGAGGAACATAGTAAACCACCTCTACAACACCAGTCTCCAGATGACTATAGGAACATAGTAAACCACCTCTACAACACCAGTCTCCACTAGAGGAACATAGTAAACCACCTCTACAACACCAGTCTCCAGATGACTATAGGAACATAGTAAACCACCTCTACAACACCAGTCTCCAGATACCTATAGGAACATAGTAAACCACCTCTACAACACCAGTATCCACTATAGGAACATAGTAAACCACCTCTACAACACCAGTCTCCACTAGAGGAACATAGTAAACCATCTCTACAACACCAGTCTCCACTATAGGAACATAGTAAACCACCTCTACAACACCAGTCTCCACTATAGGAACATAGTATAGGAACATAGTAAACCATCTCTACAACACCAGTCTCCACTAGAGGAACATAGTAAACCACCTCTACAACACCAGTCTCCAGATGACTATAGGAACATAGTAAACCACCTCTACAACACCAGTCTCCACTCCAGAGAGGAACATAGTAAACCACCTCTACAACACCAGTCTCCAGATGACTATAGGAACATAGTAAACCACCTCTACAACACCAGTCTCCACTAGAGGAACATAGTAAACCATCTCTACAACACCAGTCTCCAGATGACTATAGGAACATAGTAAACCACCTCTACAACACCAGTCTCCACTAGAGGAACATAGTAAACCATCTCTACAACACCAGTCTCCACTATAGGAACATAGTAAACCATCTCTACAACACCAGTCTCCACTAGAGGAACATAGTAAACCACCTCTACAACACCAGTCTCCAGATGACTATAGGAACATAGTAAACCACCTACAACACCAGTCTACTATAGGAACATAGTAAACCACCTCTACAACACCAGTCTCCAGATGACTATAGGAACATAGTAAACCACCTCTACAACACCAGTCTCCACTATAGGAACATAGTAAACCACCTCTACAACACCAGTCTCCACTAGAGGAACATAGTAAACCATCTCTACAACACCAGTCTCCACTATAGGAACATAGTAAACCATCTCTACAACACCAGTCTCCACTAGAGGAACATAGTAAACCACCTCTACAACACCAGTCTCCAAGATGACTAGAGGAACATAGTAAACCACCTCTACAACACCAGTCTCCAGATGACTATAGGAACATAGTAAACCATCTCTACAACACCAGTCTCCACTAGAGGAACATAGTAAACCACCTCTACAACACCAGTCTCCACTATAGGAACATAGTAAACCACCTCTACAACACCAGTCTCCACTAGAGGAACATAGTAAACCACCTCTACAACACCAGTCTCCAGATGACTATAGGAACATAGTAAACCACCTCTACAACACCAGTCTCCACTAGAGGAACATAGTAAACCACCTCTACAACACCAGTCTCCAGATGACTATAGGACCATAGTAAACCATCTCTACAACACCAGTCTCCACTATAGGAACATAGTAAACCATCTCTACAACACCAGTCTCCACTAGAGGAACATAGTAAACCACCTCTACCACACCAGTCTCCACTATAGGAACATAGTAAACCACCTCTACAACACCAGTCTCCAGATGACTAGAGGAACATAGTAAACCACCTCTACAACACCAGTCTCCACTAGAGGAACATAGTAAACCATCTCTACAACACCAGTCTCCAGATGACTATAGGAACATAGTAAACCACCTCTACAACACCAGTCTCCACTAGAGGAACATAGTAAACCATCTCTACAACACCAGTCTCCACTATAGGAACATAGTAAACCATCTCTACAACACCAGTCTCCACTAGAGGAACATAGTAAACCACCTCTACAACACCAGTCTCCAGATGACTATAGGAACATAGTAAACCACCTCTACAACACCAGTCTCCAGATGACTATAGGAACATAGT